>NW_011494934.1:2118012-2128116 GCF_000754665.1 Bison bison bison
TGGAGAGTCCCTTGGACAGCAAGGAGATCCAACCAGTCCATCCTAAAGGAAATCAGTCCTGAATATTCATTGGAACGACTGATGCTGAAGCTGAAACTCCAAAACTTTGGTCACCTGATAAGAAGAACTGACTCATTGGAAAAGACCCTGATTCTGGGAAAGATTGAAGGCAGGATGAGAAGCAGATGACAGAGGATGAGATGGTTGGATGGCGTCACCGACTCGATGGACATGAATTTGAGTAGGCCCCTGGAGTTGGTGATGGATGGGGAAGACTGCCATGCTGCAGTCCATGGGGTTGCAAAGAGTCAGACGGGACTGAGCCACTGAACTGAACTGAACTGAACTGAAGACAAAACAGGAAATGATTCTTCCATAATTCAACTTGGGACAGACATATTATCTTTTTTTCTTTAAAGGTAAGTAGTTTGACATTCTAAACATTAGGGCCAGAATACATGAAATTATTATGGGTTTGCTGAAAGAATAGATTTTAGAAAACCTGTGCCTTGAAAAGGCTGAAAGAAATCAGGAAACCAAAATTATTAACTATAATAAACACTAAAGTTATTTTTGCAATGGCACCTCTAGTTAGTCCCTATTGCTGCAAATCTAGCCAGGCAAGCTGTGCACAGTCATCATATTTAGTTTCTACCAGGGCTGAAATGGAGATAAGCTCAACTCTGGGAGACTTATGTAACCCAGATACGACTGGCCCTACTAGGCATCTTCTCTTCTCTCTACTCCCATCTGAAAGGTGGCTTTACACTTCAAAACAGATCTAAAATCAGATTCAATTTGATATGCATTTAAAAGAGGTAGCTATTTTCCTTAAGGTTCTATAAGGACGTGAGGAATGTCTCTTTATCTCCCACAGCAGAGCTTAATAAAATATTTTTAAAGTTTCTGTTGTTTCCCAGAAAGAGGCTTTCCCTTGCCAGTCGCTCATTTCTTCTCTGTCTCTTCTCTAAAGATTTTGGATGCTCTTTGCTGGTTCTGCTCTCTCCCTCAACTTCGAGAACCCATGCCCAGTGACAACCAAACAGTGGTGTCTGCCCCCTAAATATTCCTCAGCCTTTCCAGTCTTTGTTGCCTCCTCAGAGGGCTCTTCAAGGTTCCAAAATGACAATCCACTTATCCTATAACATTATACCAGCTTAATAGTTTATGTTGCTAACTTTTTAAATGCTTAATAAGAAACTGGGCTTACTTCAACCAAAAGTCTCAAAAAATTAACATAAACTTTTGTTTTTAGAGTTGCTATGAAGGGTCTCAGCACCAGAGGTGTGGAATGAGTTTGTGTTGAACAAATTTATGTAGAACCTTGCCCATGGATCATAATCTGGAGTTTGCTGCTGCTGCTGCTAAGTCGCTTCAGTTGTGTCCAACTCTGTGCGACCCCATAGACGGCAGCCCACCAGGCTCCCCCGTCCCTGGGATTCTCCAGGTGAGAATTCTGGAGTGGGTTGCCATTTCCTTCTCCAATGCATGAAAGTGAAAGTAAAAGTGAAGTCGCTCAGTCGTGTCCAACTCTTTGCAACCCCATGGACTGCAGCCCACCAGGCTCCTCTGTCCATGGGATTTTCCAGGCAAGAGTACTACCATCCTTTAATTACAATATGCAGATTTTACATTTGAGTTTTCATCAAATTTCCCTCTTTTATACAGTGTGGAATGTTTCTAAAATGTGTTCTCATCTCAGTCTTCTGAACATGTCTTCTTCTTTAAGGCTAGTCAACAAATGTGTGTTCTTGATGAAGTCATGGCATGAAGCTGACAGGCTACAAAGAACTGGGCAGCAGTGCCTCTGACCTTGACAGACAGACACTGTGATAGAAGTCTGAAGGTCAAACGTGTCCATGACACATTCAGGCGTTTGGGGTTTCTGGAACCATTTATGGAAGGACCATAGAAGAGTGTTGAGACAGGAGTTAGAAATATATGCCTAACTCCAAATAAAGACTTCATAATCCAAATACAGGAGCAATTTTAAACAAAGAGCCCTCTGTCTGTCGCTTAGGTTTTTTCTTCTTCCAGCATTACCCTTACCTGGAGAATGTGCACATGTGTACATAAACACATATACAAGTAAATATACTCTCTTTCTTTACCGAAGAATTCTGATCTGAGTCCTGGGTAAAACCATGTTGCAAGTAAGAGTAGAAAGAGTTATTTTTTACTAAAAAGACGATCAGGGTGCAAAATGTAATTTTGAAAGGAGTTGAAAGGTAAGCTTCCCATTTTTCTGAGGAATGAAAAATTAATTGCTTGAGAATCTAGAGGGCTCCTAAGAACAAGGCAACCATTTGGTAGCTGAAGGCCTCGGGGTATCACAACAGAGCTTTCTAGAGTGGTGGCAAAGGGCCAGGTGGAAAGGAAACATCAACAAGCACAGCGTTACCTGGAAAAGTACATGAGATGCAATGGAGCTGATGGAATCAGTATGCTTCTCCAGGCCCTGGAAATGTAGCAAGGCATTCATGGACTTTGGTCCTGTGCTAGGTGCTCGGATACAGCACTAGAGAATCAAGGTCCCTGGCGCTTGCTCTCCAAGAGACAGGATCAAGTGAAGAAGATGAGGATCAAGCACACAATTACACAAATGCTCACTTAACTCTAATTTCAATAAATGCTCGAGAGAAGTACAAGGGCTAGATATACAATGGAGGACACTAATCCAGTTTGGAGAGCCAGCTGTAGGGCCCTTAATGCGAGACATGTCTCCAAGGAGACCAGAGCTAGATGATACCAAACCACCAGACACTATATTGGTATATAAGAGGATCTGACTGTGAGTACATGTGATATTCGCACAATGAATTGAGGGCTTGGGCTTCAGTAATAGGAAAAGGAAAAGGAAAAGGCCACTTTGCCTTGCAGGCATGTTCAGTTGTCAGTGGTGTCTGACTCTTTGTGACCCCGTGTACTGGAAACCCCCAGGCTCCTCTGTCAATGGAATTTTCCAAGTAAGAATACTGGAGTGGAGTAGGAATACATTTCCTACTTCAGGGGGTCTTCCCAAACTAGAGATTGAACCCAGGTTCTCTTGTGTCTCCTGCATTGGCTGGTGGATTCTTTACCACCGCACCACATAAAGGAAAAGGCAGTGAAATACAATTATCACTGAACCAGTAATTTTGGGAGAAGGCAATGGCACCCCACTCCAGTACTGTTGCCTGGAAAATCCCATGGATGGAGGAGCCTGGTAGGCTGCAGTCCGTGGGGTCGCTAAGAGTCAGACACCACTGAGCGACTTCACTTTCACTTTCCACTTTCAAGCATTGGAGAAGGAAATGGCAACCCACTCCAGTGTTCTTGCCTGAAGAATCCCATGGACAGAGAAGCCTGGTAGGCTGCAGTCCATGGGGTCACACAGAGTCGGACACGATTGAAGCGACTTAGCAGTAGCAGTTTTAGTCAGAGGGTCTGACACTGTTCATGCTTATCGCTATAAGCTGTTCCTATTTATAACTATGTGTCTTTAGCTGTAAACATGAAAGGGATTGTTGGGATTCAGTAATGGGAAATAACTAGATACAAAATCCTGATCTTAACAAGTAAAAAGTATAGACTGTCTGTGTGTCTTAAAACAAGCTTAGTAAGTTACATTACAGTGGATATGTTCTAACTTTTCATACATTCTTGAGTAGACCCTCAGTTTTCTGAAATTATAATTAGTAAATGTAAACCAATAATTCACATCCTATGATCATTCTCATCTATATTGTATTGTTCTCATAAACATGAAGTGTTAGAGAAAAAAATGACTTTGAAACCCAGTTGAACCTTATATTTTGTTGGGAATAGAAGCCCAGAGAGTTATGTGATTCAACAGTATCTCGAGGGCAGTTCAGACTCTGCATGAGCCTTGCCTGCCAGGCTTTCAGTCTGCATGGTTCCATTCCAGATGCTATTAGCTTTTTTCCTTACTCTCTATTTTGTTCATTAGCATGATCTGGGGAGCTGTATTTTAACTTTCTTGACTCACTATTCCCTTTTATCCTCATTCTTTTGTCAATGTTTTTAATGATTATTTTGCCTCTCTTTTTTCACCTTACAATCTTTCTGATTTTATCATTTCATATTTACTTATCATGATATGAACAAGAAAGAATGCAGTTGCAGAAGAACAGTTAGGAATGAATTATTTATTAGATGTTAATAGTGAGACACAGCATAAGAGGAGAACTTGAGAAAAGTGAGAAAACACAGAAAATGAGAAAGTCCTGACCTTTGATCATGTGAAGATCCTGCAGCAGGAAAGCACACTCCTATTCTTGTATTATAATCAAAATCCTGTCTTTTGCTCTACTAAAAATGTGAGTAAGAAATGAAATTTCATTCAAAATGCAAAACTTTATTTTTATTAATCATGTATATTAAAGTACATGTAAAAATCCCCAAATTCCAACTGTTTCATATATTCTTTCAAAAAGTTGTATTTCTCCTTTTGAAAATATATATTTATTTATCATTTATTTATTGATTGTTTCACGTCTTCACTGCAACACATGGGATCTTCATTTGTGTCATGTGAGGTCTTTCACTGTGGCATAAGGACTCTCTAGTTCTGGCAGGCGGGCTCAGTAGATTCAGGGCTTGGGCTTAGCTGCTCCACAGCATGTCTGATCCTAGTTCCTTGGCCAGGGATTGAATTAACTTTCCCTACATTGTAAAGTGGATTCTTAACCACTGGATCACCAGAGAAGTCCCTGTATTTCTTAATATACAAAATTATTTATTTCTGTTAAGTGGAAAAAATTCATTCCTAATGAATAAACATTAAACTTTAAAATTATTTAAATGAATATAAATTTTAATTAAAATTTTTGTTCAATATTTTAGTAAAATAAAAATATTTCCAATTGAAGTGTTCAATGTCCATTGAGCTGTAAGACAAAAATCATTGTCAAGATACATGTGCTGTCTAGAACTACATTTACACAAATCTAAGAGAATCATAATTCTTGAAGAATATTCCCCAGGTGCCATTTCCAGTGTTGCAAATACCATGCTCATTTGCCAGGACCTGCATAACTACACTTTGGAACAGAAAGAGAAACAAGAAAATTAGTTTTCCCATAGCTGGGGCATGAAACATTATAATGCAAGAAACTGCTGAATTTCTGCTGAGTTATGTTCTTTCCCTCTGACCTAGACACTCTGCTGTTAAATCCTCCTAGCATTCTGAAATAGTACAACTTACAAATATTAATGTTGAGCTTCCCTAGTGGCTCAGTTGGTGAAGAATCTGCCTGCTGTGCAGGAGACCCAAGGCCGATCTCTGGGCCGGGAAGATCCCCTGGAGAAGGAAATGGCAACCTGCTCCAGTACTCTTGCCTGGAGAATTCCATGGACAGAGGAGCCAGGCAAGCTACAGTCCATGGGACCACAAAGAGTGGGACACGACTATGCAACCAACTTTCACTTTCACAAACATTCATGATATTTGAGAAACATCATGTTTTATTTTGGGGACAGAGAGCAAGAGTACAGAGAAATGTTTTCTTAAAGTCTGAACAGTGTTAATCAGAAGAGTGAGCATTTAGAATCTCAGGTACAAGGTGCCACATTAAGTGCAGAAGACTGCATACCACAAGTGTATATATGTTCTTTAATTGTGTGTGTTTGTGTGTGTCTATCTGTGGGGTTCCCTAGAGCACAGGATTCAGAGCAAGGGATCCTTTCATTTTAGTCATAGTGTAGTACTGCTGACAGTCTATTTTCTCAAAATGAATATTAACCACAAATACTGGTTGAATTTATCTAGTGGAAATATGTTTATAAACTATAATTAGTAGCATTAAGTATAACATTTGAAAATGTCAACAAAGATACATGTTGGAAAATAATTCACTATAGAATCATCTACATATATAAACAAATATATATTGGTTAAATATGCACAAATTTTATTAATTAGGATTAGGTTTGGCTGAAAGTAAAAGAAAATCCCACAAAACAGAATCTTAAATAAAATGAAGATAATTTATTTCTCTAGCTTCCATGGTCGGACACGACCAAGCGACTTCACTTCACATTTCACTTTCATGCATTGGAGAAGGAAATGGCAACCCACTCCAGTGATCTTGTCTGGAGAATCCCAGCGATGGGGGAGCCTGGTAGGCTGCTGTCTCTGGGGTCGCACAGAGTTGGATATGACTGAAGCGACTTAGTAGCAGCAGCAGCAGCTTCCATAGTGGCTCACTGGTAAAGAATCTGCCTGCCAATGCAGGAGATGCAGGTTTGATCCCTGGGTTGGGAAGATCCCCTGGGAAGGAAATGGCAACCCACTCCAGTATTCTTGCCTGGGAAATCTCATGGACAGAGGAGCCTGGAGGGCTATACAGTCCATGGGATCACAAAACAGTTGGACAGAATTTAGTGAATAAACAACAATAACAGTTTATTTTTCATACAAGCAAAATCCAGAGCTGATTTGGTAGCTGTGCTCCATGAAGTCTCCAGAACTTACGCTTCTCTCAGCTCACCTCCCTGCCATCATCATGTGTGGCCTTGACTTTACTTTCTAAGAAGGTAGTATCCATAAGCCAAGGAACAGATGAAGGGAACTCTGAAAAGCGGGCAAAAGCAGGACACCAATGGTATCTTAAGGACATTTTCCAATAGCTGCCACGTGACATGTCTTCTTAAATCTCATTGGCCAGAATCAGAACTACATGATCACATCTAATGGCAAGAAAAAGTTTATTCTGGACAGCAAGAATCTCTTCTGGTGTAGAAGGAAATGCAAATACTAGGCAATGATAATCACTTTTGCCACATTTATTTTACATATGTCAGTTACTGATACCCTATAATTCATAATACTACAGAATAGTTTGCATCCATGATTCTTGTCCTCTGAGATATTGATCAAACCCTTTGCCAAAAATATCTGAAATCTCAGCATCACATATTTTCTGTTCCACCTTTATCATGTTCACTCCACTTTGTGTGGTAATTTAACTCCATGTCCAGGCCAGTTTATCCTGGAATAGCCTGTTTCATTATGTAGCACTGACTAATATACTAATTGTAAAGAATGTTCCAAGAATACTGGAGTGGGTTGCCATTTCCTTCTCCAAATTTATTACTTACTCATAGTTAATGGTGTAAAAGATACCCTAATGTTGTGCAATTGTGTTAAGTTCACTCTTTAAATATCCCAATTGCCTTTTGACCCTTTTGTTCCATTTTATGAAAGTATTAAAACTTTGGAAGTATGACACTGTGATACCTTCTGCAAACAACACACCTGCAAACACCTTCTGGCATTGTGGTGGCAGAGGTTTCAGTGTGCAGCCTGACTTGAGGGCGTAAAATATGTCTGGTTTGATTATTGCCCAAAAGATCTTGCCATACTCCATGCTCTTCACTCTGAATTTACTTTTCTACATCATTAATAAGTATTTCCATCCTCAACAAGTACAGCTATAAAATTAGGCTTAAAATTGTTGTTGTTTGATTCTATTTTTTTAAAAATACTTTCCTTAACACATTATATGTGTTTATGTGTTTATTTCATTACTTTGGTTACTGCTGATGGACTTTATGTCTCTTTTTCCAGATTCTAAACCTGATATAAGGAAAGTATGTAACTAACACAGTCCTTGGAAGATAGGAGCTTGATAAAACTTGTTCAATTTGTTAATTAATGATTTATACTGAATGTGCATTAATAACAAATATATTCCATTTGAAAGAAGAAAAGCTTTCCTTTCAAAATCTGTATCCACTTTTTTTTTAATCAGGAAGACTCAAACAAGACAAGGGGACTGAAATGCTATAACCATTAACTGTGCATGCTGCCTGCTAAGTCGCTTCAATTCTGTCCAGCTCTTTGCATCCCTATGGACTGTAGCCTGCCAGGCTCCTCTGTCAATGGGTGGTCTCCAGGCAAGAGTACTGGAGTGGATTGCCACGCCTTCCTCCAGGGGATCTTTCTGACCAAGGGATCGAACCCATATCTCTTACGACTCCTGCATTGGCTGTTCTTTACCACTAGCACCACCTGGGGAGCCCAACCAATAACTATACTTGTATATGATAATCAATCATCTCTTTACTCCAACCTCTACTCAAATAATGAAAGAATTCAACAAAGGTAGAGAAAGAATAAGTTTCTGACATACATTTTGGGTAAACATTAGAATTTTAGTTCCATGGAGGCAAATGTGATACTCCTGAGAATCTTTAAAAGAATAATATAAATCAATTATTTTGAAGTAGACTTTTGCTTTGAAATATCTCAAGAAGTGAAACAATTTATTTTAGCTCTAAGATTCTACGGAAGGTGTCCTAAAACACAGGATTGTATTTAGTCCTCAGTGGGACAGTTGAGGGGCTTCCCTGGTGGCTCACTGGTAAAGAATCTGCCTACAGTGCAGAAGACCCAGGTTTGATCCTTGAGTTGGAAAGATCCCCTGCAGGAGGGCATGGCAACCAACTCCAGTATTCTTGCCTGGAGAATCCTATGGACAGAGGAGCCTGGTGGGCTATAGTCAATAGGGTCGCAATGAGTCAGATAGACTGAGCGACTAAGCAGCAACAGCAAGACAGTTGAGATAAGACGGAACGCTAAATGCCTGGTGGCTGCAGTTAACAAAGCACATCCGTTACCAAGATCATCTCTCCTGAAGAGATTGAGAAAAACATTTCCACTTAACAATTCTATTTTCTATTTCATACTCCATCCTATTGTTGTTATCCTTAAACACCTCAATCACATTTACAGCCAGTACATTTTGGCAAAGGGCAAAGGAAATAATTTTATATGCCTACCTTGAACTTGCCATAACGCTGCCATGCTAAAGTGTATCTACATCCATGGATGAAGTTTACGGTAGATGTGGGCATTTCCTGGTGGTCCAGTGGGTAAGACATGGTGCTTCCACAGATAGGGGCTTGGGGTCAATCCTAGTAAGAGAACTAAGATCCTGTATGTTGGGTGGTGTGGCCAAAAAGTAAAATAAAAATAAATAAAATGATAAAAAAAAACTTAAAGAAATAAAGTAGAACTGTACTCTGCCTCATTTCCTTGGTTTATGAACCCTGGATTTTCTGTTGTTCAGGTTAAATGAACTTATGGTACTTATGGTTATATAAATATGTATAAAGGAATATATATAAGCTTATTTTAGACTAGGATATATTAGGATGAGTCAAGAAATTTAAACATGAACTGCTTTTGCATACACTTTTACTACATAGATTTAGGGGGGAAATAGAATAAAGTATGCAGCTAACTCATTTTACCAACTGCTATAAAAAATTTTCCAAATATAAATATTTATATTACTTTTAACTTCCTTTAGAAATTAAAATTCAGATGATCAGATTCCCTCTTCTTAATTTATCTGGACTCGAAATCCCTACAAATTTACTGCTTTTTGTTGTTCAGTCACTCAGTCGTGTCCAACTCCTTGCGACCGCATGGACTGTAGCCCACCAGGCTCCTCTGTCCATGGGATTCTCCAGGCAAGAGTACTGGAGTGGGTTGCCATTTCCTTCTCCAAATTTATTACTTACTCATAGTTAATGATATAAAAGATACCCAAACTATCATATTTTTATAAATCTAACTGTATGTATCCTGTTTTATAATTGTAAATGTGACTTGTACCAATGTTCATCGCAGCACTGTTTATAATAGCCAGGACATGGAAACAACCTAGATGTCCATCAGCAGATGAATGGATAAGAAAGCTATAGTACATATACACAATGGAGTATTACTCAGCCATTAAAAAGAATATATTTGAATCAGTTCTAATGAAACTGGAGCCTATTATACAGAGTGAAGTAAGCCAGAAAGAAAAACACCAATACAGTATACTAACGCATATATAAGGAATTTAGAAAGATGGTAACAATAACCCTGTATACGAGATAGCAAAAGAGACACTGATGTATAGAACAGTCTTATGGACTCTGTGGGAGAGGGAGAGGGTGGGAAGATTTGGGAGAATGGCATTGAAACATGTATAATATCATGTATGAAACGAGTCGCCAGTCCAGGTTTGATGCACGATACTGGATGCTTGGGGCTGGTGCACTGGGACGACCCAGAGGGATGGTATGGGGAGGGAGGAGGGAGGAATT
>NW_011494934.1:2128216-2129920 GCF_000754665.1 Bison bison bison
AGACAGGGTGCTCAGGGCTGGTGCACTGGGACGACCCAGAGGGATGGTGTGGGGAGGGAGGAGGGAGGAGGGCTCAGGATGGGGAACACGTGTATACCTGTGGTGGAGTCATTTCGATATTTGGCAAAACCAATACAATATTGTAAAGTTTAAAAATAAAATAAAATAAAAAAATAATAACAATAAAAAAAAAAGAAAAAAAAAGAAAATGACTTGCTTCTCCTTGCTCATAAAAGACTCTTGGAAAACTATTAATATTCTGCAAGTAACAGAAGTGGTAGAAGTTGTTACAAAATAAGTTTCTGATTTTAACAAGAAAAACACATAGAACTGTTTAATCTTCAAATGGCCTTCAAAGCATTTGTTGATGAATATTGGTTTTGAGGTTATTAGATGTGGTTCTTGATATATTAGAGAAGATATATTTGTGTATGTGTATATACTCACTAAAGGAATGTATATATGCTTCAGTCATGTCCAATTCTTTGTGATCCTACAGACTGTAGCCCACCTGGCTCCTCTGGCCATGGGATTCTCCAGGCAAAAATATTGGAGTAGGTTACCAATCCCTTCTCCAGGGGATCTGCCTGACCCAGGGGTCAAACCCTGGGTCTCTTACGTATCTTGCATTGGAAAAAAGATTCCTTATGATTAAAAGAATGGATTTAAAATTTTTTGACTTATTAATATAGTAGATATTTAAGATAATTTTTAGTGCTTTTTATGATTTAAAGTTTTGTCCATGTTGTGAATTTTAATGTTCAGCGAAGATTTTACTTTAAGCTTCTTAAAACTGTGACTTACAGCCTTTCTGGGTTATCTGGTATTCAGTGAAGAAGCTAGAACAAAAGTGGACCCAATCATCCTTAAAGTCATATGAGTTATTAGAATTGTTCAAAAAGTAAAAGTCAATTACAAGCGTGATTGATTGATAACAATGTACCATAAAGCAAGTTAGCTGAAAAGATTAGCATTCAACTTTTCAAGAGACTTGTAAAATAAAGTCTCAGGGACACAACTTATAATCAATGTCAAAATTTATCCAAATCCATCAATTGAGTCTTCTTTTATGCTCTCAGAACACTTGAGAAATGTAAGTAATAAAAAAAATGGCAGAACACTGCTACTGCCTTGTCAACTGGCAACGACTTTGTGAAAGGCTGCCATGAACAGATGAAGGCTGGAAAGTGTTACCCACCCCCTCCTTGTGACTTGGTCCACACAATTACCTGGCCGTCCTCACCTGAACCAAGAAGGCTTCTCAGTCTTGAATTTGAGAGTTAAAGGATGACACCAAAAGAAAAAGAGTGACAAGGAATCTAAACACACAGAAACAGTGTCTGGAAAATGCCTAAAACAAGGTCATTTCAAATACTCCTATTGGAATCCATAGAGACAATATTGCTAGGCGTGTAGCTTTCATTTAGAAAAACCATTAGAAAGATGGTAACAATAACCCTGTGTACGAGACAGCAAAAGAGACACTGATGTATAGATCAGTCTTATGGACTCTGTGGGAGAGGGAGAGGGAGAGGGAGAGGGAGAGGGTGGGGAGATTTGGGAGAATGGCATTGAAACATGTATACTATCATGTATGAAATGAGTCGCCAGTCCAGGTTCGATGCACGGTACTGGATGCTTGGGGCTGGTGCACTGGGACGACCCAGAGGGATGGTATGGGGAGGGAGGAGGGAGGAGGGTTCA
>NW_011494934.1:2130020-2158493 GCF_000754665.1 Bison bison bison
GACCCAGAGGGATGGTATGGGGAGGGAGGAGGGAGGAGGGTTCAGGATGGGGAACACAGGTATACCTGTGGCGGATTCCTTTCGATATTTGGCAAAACTAATACAATATTGTAAAGTTTAAAAATAAAATTAAATTAAAAAAAAAAAAGAAAAACCATGTTGCTCTCCAATAAAAGGAGAGTTTGTTAGAGATGTTTATAAAATATTCATTTGCTCAATGCAATGGAGCTTAAATGGACTTGGAAAACTAGTTGAAATTTTAAGACATTTTTAAAGAGAAAACTTTAAGTCCATAAGGTGTATCAGTGTGACAAAAGGATTGTTTGGATGAATGACAAAAATAAATGAGATTAAAGAATGTCTGTGAAGATAGTTATGAAATGTGAACACAAGTTTTCAGGAGACAAACCTGGGAGAATTTCTAACTGGGTTCATCTACCGCTTGAAGGTAGATGCTGCTGTATTCTTTCTTCTACAGCTTTTTCTGTCTCTTTCCCTCTCTCTGCTCCTATCTCTTTCCTTCCACAAAGTTCTCAACTTCTGGTAAAGTAGCTGTTTTTTTTTTATAATTTTATTCAATCTGTGAGTCAGTCACTGAATTGACAAGCATTGATGTTTACCAGGCTTATGGAACTGTCTTTTCCTGACTGGAAATGGAAACTCGTGCTATTCTTTGCCATCAAAAACAGTATGCTTTTAAATTTGTGCTGCAATATCTAAAGTGAACTATTTAATTTACTTAACTAAGCAAACAGTTTGACATGTAGGATGACCGATTTACCTTTTTGTTTGTTTTAGTATGTATGTGAAGAAAATGAATTTACATTCTAATAGGACACAAGCTCCAAATTTTTTATAGTGAGATTTGAATATCTAATACAGAGAATTGTTTTTACTACTGTATTGTATATTCATTAGATTAAGGACTAGGAAATGGCAACCCACTCTAGTATTCTTGTCTGGAGAATCCCATAGACAGAAGAGCATGATGGACTATATTCCATGGGGTTGCAAATAGCTGGACATGAATGAGTGACTGAACAACAGAAACACCAAAGTAGATATTGTTTTTGTCTCCTTTTATTGTGATCTCAGAGTAAACTTGTCTGAGGCAGGTATTCTGTGAGATTGTTTATCTCTAACATGAGAAAAACATAGACTAGTGACCACCATCAGACAAGTTCTTAGATGTCAGGAGTTGCTGACTTTTTTTCTCAGTGGTGTAAGGCATTGTCATCATGTCTGTTTCCACAAGCTTTAATGTTTGTGAGCTTTGGCTAAATCTGCCCATAGACTAAGATTCCTGGAAATAAGACCTAAAAATAACCCAGTTCAGTTCAGTTCAGTTCAGTCGCTCAGTCTAAAAGCTTATTTATTAGTCAATTGTATTACTAAAGAGTTTCTATTTCCATTGAGAAAAATGCCTACCCGTAGTACTAGGAGCTTCCCAGGTGACGCTAGTGGTAAAGAACCTGCCTGCCAATGAAGAAGAGGTAAGAAATGCCGGTTGGATCCCCAGGTGGGGAAGATCCCCTGGAGGAGGGCATGACAGCCCATTCCAGTATTCTTGCCTGGAGAATTCCAGGGACAGAGGAGCCTGGCAGGCTACAGTCCATAGGGTCGCAAAGAATTGGACACGAATGAAGCAACTTAGCATGCACACACGTAGTTATTATTAGGGATGTTTTCTCTTTCTTGTTCAAGTATTAAAAATATCCTTTGTCAGCATATCTATTGTGACCTGACCTTGTTTTTCTCCAGTTGAGAAACACAAACCTTAACTGGCTTAGGAGGAATTAGGTGATGAGGGTCAGGAATGTACTTGTTGTTTCACCAGGCTGTTCCAAGGAGAAGCAAAATGTCAGTGAAATAAACCTAAAGGAGAGAAAAAGGGTCATCACTGCAAAAAGCGCAGAATTAATCAGGTCAGAGGTCAGGTCAGGCCTGCAAGGAATGAAATCAAGTCCCTGTGAGGTGGTGGGGCCCAGAGATGGGTCAAAACGAGGAACAAAAATGAGGTACATGGAAGGTGTGGGGGTAGGAATAGATTGGGAGTATGGGCTTGACATGTACACACTGCTGTATCTGAAATAGATAACCAAGGAGGACCTACTGTATGTCACAGGCAACTGCTCAATATTCTGTAATAAACTTAATGGGAAAAGGATTTGATAAAGAATAGGTATGTATGTGTTTAACTGAATCACTTTGCTGTACAACTGGAGCTAACACAACATTGTTAATTAACTATACTCTAATATAAAATATATATTTAAAAAAAGGAATGGGGTACATGTGAGCAGAGTCAAAGAAGGGACCCTCACCCATGTGAAGCAGTGAAATACATTGCCTCTGGGGACCTGTTTGTTCCTCCATGTTCATTTGGCAGGGGGTGCTGATCTGCTAAAGAGGCTACGTCATCACGAAGTCACCTGACCCAAAATATACAAGGAGAGAGAATATAAAAGCACATACATAAGTTACATATCCAGGTGTAACTTTAACAGAAAACACATCAGTTTGGTTCAGTCTCTCAGTCATGTCTGATTCTCTGTGACCCCATGGACTGCAGCACGCCAGGCCTCCCTGTCCATCACCAACTCCCGGAGCCTACTCAACTCATGTCCATTGAGTCGGTGATGCCATCCAACCATCTCATCCTCTGTCGTTCCTTTCTCCTCCTACCTTCAATCTTTCCCAGCATCAGGGTCTTTTCAAATGAGTCAGTTCTTTACATCAGGTGGCCAAAGTATTGCAGTTTCAGCTTCAGCATTGGTTCTTCCAATGAATATGAATACTCAGGACTGATTTCCATTAGGATTGACTGATTGGATCTCCTTGCAGTCCAGGGGACTCTCAAGAGTCTTCTCCAACACCACAGTTCAAAAGCATCAGTTCTTTGGCACTCAGCTTTCTTTATTGTCCAACTCTCAAATACATACATAACTACTGTAAAAACCATAGCTTTGACTAGATGGACCATTGTTGGCAAAGTAATGTCTCTGCTTTTTAATATGCTGTCTAGGTTGGTCATAGCTTTTCTTCCAAGGAGCAAGCATCTTTTAATTTCATGGCTGCAGTCACCATCTGCAGAGGTTTTGGAGCCCAAGAAAATAAAGTCTGTCACTGTTTCTATTGTTTCCCCATCTATTTGCCATGAAGTGATGGGGCCAGATGCCATGATTTTAGTTTTCTGAATGTTGAGTTTTAAGCCAACTTTTTCCCTCTCCACTTTCACTTTCATCAAGAGGCTCTTTAGTTCTTCTTTGCTTTCTGCCATAAGAGTGGTGCCATCTGAGTATCTGAGATTATTGATATTTCTCCTGGCAATCTTGATTCCAGCTTGTGCTTCATTCAGCCCAGCATCTCACATGATGTACTCTCCATATACGTTAAATAAGCAGGGTGACTATATACAGCCATCATATATTCCTTTCTGAATGGAACCAGTCTGTTGTTCCGTGTTCAGTTCTTTTTTTTTTTTAATTTTATTTTATTTAACTTTACAATCAAAATGAATCTGCCACAGATATACATGTGTTCCCTGTGTTCAGTTCTAATTGTTGCTTCTTGACCTGCATACAGATTACTCAGAAGCCAGGTCAGGTGGTCTGGTATTCCCATCTCTTTAAGAATTTTCCACAGTTTGTTGTGATCCACACAGTGAAAGGCTTTGGAGTAGTCAATGAAGCAAAAGTAGATGTTTTTCTGGAACTCTCTTGCTTTTTCGATGATCCAACAGATATTGGCAATTTGATCTCTGGTTCCTCTGCTTTTTCTAAATCCAGCTTCAACATCTGGAAATTCTTGCTACATGTTCTGTTGAAGCATGGCTTGGAGAATTTTGAGCATTACTTTGTAGTGTGTGAGATGTGTGCAATTGTGTGGTACTTTGAACATTCTTTGGTATTGCCTTTCTTTGGAATTGGAATGAAAACTGACCTTTTCCAGTCCTGTAGCCACTGCTGAATTTTCCAAATTTGCTGGCATATTGCTTTCAGCACTTTCACAGCAGTATCTTTCAGGAGTTGAAAGAGCTCAACTGGACTTCCATCACCTCCACTAGCTTTGTTCGTAGTGATGCTTCCTAAGGCCCACTTGATTTCTGATTCCAGGATGTCTGGCTCTAGGTGAGTGATCACACCATCATGGTTATTTGGGTCATGAAGATGTTTTTTGTATAGTTCTTCTGTGTATTCTTGCCACCTCTTCTTAATATATTCTGTTTCTGTTGGGTCCATACCATTTTTGTCCTTTATTGTGCCCATCTTCCCATGAAATGTTCCCTTGGAATCTCTAATTTTCTTGAAGAGATCTCTAGTCTTTCCCATTCTATTGTTTTCCTCTATTTCTTTGCATTGATCACTGAGGGAGGCTTTCTTATCTCTCCTTGTTATTCTTTAGAACTTTTCATTTAGTTGGGTGTATCTTTCCTTTTTTCCTTTGCCCTTAGCTTCTCTTCTTTTCTCAGCTATTTGTAAGGCCTTCTCAGACAATCATTTTGCCTTTTTGCATTTCTTTTTCTTGGAGATGGTCTTGATCACTGCCTTCGGCACAATGTTATGAACCTCCGCCCATAGCTCTTCAGGTACTCTGTGTATCGGATCTAATCCCTGGAATCTATTTGTCACGTCCACTGTATAATCATAAGAGGTTTGATTTAGAAATTGATTTAGAAATTTAATTTAGAACAAAAACACATGGACCCCAATAAAGATGTTCATATGAAACAAATATGATTGACATGTTATTTTCAGGAGACCATTTTTCAAAACCACAAACCACACAATGGCAACAAAAGACACCTCAGAAACAAAGCAGAAGATACGTGTTGAGAGCTGAAACCATGTATAGAGTGCTTTGAAGGTGGTGTCTGACATGCCTGAAATCATCCTTAGTTCCAGGCAATAAAACTGACTATCCAGGCTTGATCTCTTCTACTTGGATTATTCTCAAGGGGCCTCTTTCCCTCCCTCTAGCTCCTCTTCCACTTAGCATTCAGGAGGACATTTTGCCAAATAAAAATTGGTTCATATATTGCCCCAACTTAAAACCTTCAGTAACTCCATGGACTCCTATTTTTCATGGGAGAGCACCTCTCTGTATTCCCTGGTTATTTTTAAGAGATGTTGAAAGGCATTTCATCTTTTTAAGGTTTCTTTGGGATAATAATTTAGTATCTTGGTTCAGCAATCATCAGAGGCTCCTGTAGCACAGACTTTTTAGAGCTGTGATTCAAATGTGGGACTCAGAGCTTCCTCTTCTCATGCTATGCATATTAAGGCCATATTAAGAGCACATGGACCTGTTATACCAAACGATGCTGTCAGAAACGTCTCCAGGTCCAGACTCATTGATCTTGTATCTGAGGACATTCACGATCCAGTTCCTGCCAAGACCACCCATCTCCATACCCCCAAAACTATCTGTTCCACACACGTTGTCCTGTGACTTCTTCAAGCTACTTCATTCACTCCACCATTCCCTGTATGCCTCCTGCATAAATCTCTGTTTCAATGCCAATCAGGTTACCAATGTAGAGCAGGTCTGAATAGAACAGAGGATGCAATTTATGTGTTGCTACCTCATCCAATCCCTACTGATTAATTTTAATTCTTCTGGCCTATGTTCATAATTATTTTTCTATTAACTACATTGTTAACCTAACTGGCATTGCTAATCTTGACTAAGTGTTTCTACATTCTCTGCGCCAAGATGCCCTTGAGGGCAGACTGCTGTCATGTGGTGCTGAATTTCTAGCAGTGCCTGACACAGGAAGAGTGAAAGTGTTAGTCGCTCAGTTGTGTCCGACTCTTGTGTGACACTATGGACTGTAGCCTGCCAGGCTCCTCTGTCCATGGGATTCTCCAGGCAAGAATACTGGAGTGGGTTGCCATTTCCTCTTCCAGGGGATCTTCCCAACCCAGGGATCGAAGCCAGGTCTCCTGCATTGCAAGAGATTTCTTTACCGTCTGAGCCACCAGGGAAGCCCGTATACTAGGTACCTGTTCAGTATTTGCTGACTGAATTCGACTGTTTCTTAAAAAGATTTTTTGATGTGGAACATTTTAAAGTGTTTATTGAATTCATTACAATATTGCTTCTAAGTTTTTTGGTTTTTTGCCCCCAAGTTCTGTGGGATCTTAGATCCCTGACCAGAGATTGAATTGATATCCCCTGCATTAAAAGGTGAAATCTTAACCACTGGACCCCAGGGAAGTCCTGGAATCTCACTTTAAATAAAAGATTTCTCCTTCCAAATATCTACCTTTTTTATTGACCTTGTCTGCTTGGACAGTTGTTTTTGGAAAGGAGAAAGGAAGTAAATTTTAAGAAAGTATTCTTTTCTCCTTTCTCCTATTATAAACCACTGGGTCATAAGTATCGCAAAACTTTGTGGCAGTTTCTCTCTGAAGCCTTACAGTTAGTCATTTTGGTTAAAAATGTCCTTACCGATACATGTCTGGCACGATAAGAACTTTGCGAGAGAACAAATAAAATGCTGCCAAGAAATATAGCCACAGGAACCAAGCTGTTTTTTTTTTCTCTGCTATTGTTGTTTCAAGGTTAAACACTAGACTGATGAAAAATGTATAGAATTATGGAATTTGAAAAGATTTGAAGTGACTTTAAAGGTCATTTGGCTCATCACTTTCCTGAATCCCAATATTTTTGCTACCAAGTGGACGTGCATTTTCTTTGTAGACACAACAGTTCCATTGGTAGGGAATTAAGCCCTATCTCTCTTGTGGTACGTCTGACTGGTGTGAGAAGTGTTTCTATTGACACATATTCATATATATTCACACATATATATATATATATATATATATATAATATACACCTGTAAGTCTAATCATGCTCTAAGAGATCAAAAGGAAAAAATTCACACCCTTTGCCACATGGCAACTGTTTAAATAGTTCTCTTCCCTGGACACAATCAGCCCAAATTCTTCAACTCTTCCATATCTGCTTCCAGTTTACCATTCGATTGCCTCCTGTGCTTTCTTATCTCAACAATTATTTTGTTACTTTTAAAGAATGGCATACAAAAAATGAACCCTAAATTCCATGTGTGTCATAATCAGCACTTTAAAGTTAGAAACCTTAGTTAAGGTACTATAATTTAATTACTATTGTTTTTATGCAATGATATTAAACTATTGAGAATTTTAAGGTTGCATTGTCTTCTGTACCTCTTTGGCCTTCATATAATACTATGCAATTTATCAGCCCATATGCTCCATTATGTAGTCATGAATTTTGACCTTTGGAACCATATGTGGAAACTTAAATTTATTCTTTGTTTTTAAAAACATTTTCCCAGTCTATTGTAATATTCTATCATGGTTTTGTTTTCTATGAAACATTTACTGAGCATCTAAAAGATATAAGACTCCATATTAGACAGTGAGGATGCAAAAATCTGACAAGACATATTCACTGCCTTCTAGAAATTAGAATCCTTTGAGAGAAGACAGTCAGTAAAATCGGTAATTACAGGAAAACTTGGACACAACTTTAACCAAGTTAAACAGTCAAGAAGGATCCTGAGGGCATGACAGTAATAAATTTACTCCAGAATCACCTCTACCAGGATTCTCTACATGTATTTGCAAATGGACTTTGAAGGAGACTTTGCTTATCATGCACTGAGGCCATTGGTTAATTTGGGCTAAATCACAAGGGAAGATTAACAATGTACACCAAGTCTGGATAACAAAAAGGATGAAATTTTATGTGTTTCTACCTCATCCAATTCCTACTGTTTATTTTTAATTCTTCTGGTCTATGTTTATATTATTTTCCTATTAACTACATTGTTAACCTAACTGGCATTGCTAACCTTGACTAAGTGTTTCTACATTCTCTGCCGTGTTTTTTCCTTACCTCTAAGCTTGTTTACATGGTTCTTTATTCTAAGAACATTCTTCTCAGTTTGCACTAAATACTTTACATCCTTGAAGTTTCAGTTATGATGGCACACTTCCTCCTGAAAATCATCCATAAAATGACCTCTCAAGTTATCCTTCCTGGGTTCCTGTCCAGTGTCTACCATTTAGTACCCACTGGCAAATTAACCTCTCTGCCCTTACTTAGATTTTTCATCTGTAACATGTAAGAAGATATCTCTTGTTTTATGGATTAACTGACACAATGCATATAAAGACCTAGTACAGAACTTAGAAATAAGTAGAAGTTAATCATTTTATCATTTTCATAATTGTAATTACCTCTTACTTTTTCTATGTCTTATACTCAGTCTTAGCAGAGAATCTTTATGGTTTGTTATTTAATGCCTTCCACATAATAACAGTAACTGAAAAATATTCATAGTATATAAATGGAAAAATAGATATGGATATAACAAATATATCCACAAATATATAACAAATATCCTATGTTATATAGGATAAAAGGTCTAGAAAATGTCTCTTCATTTTGCTGATTTTATTAGTTATGTTTTACCACAAAAGCTGCAAGGTCATAGCATTAATGCAAATTGGAATTAAATTTTGTAACTCAAGCCAGGTTTGGGATTTAAAAATTATGTTCAGATGTTTCTGCTTCTGACCAGAAAAGCAAATATTTGATATCACTGTTAAATTCTACACTTTAACTTTATGTCTTAGCAAATTAAAAATCTTCTGAAAGTTGTTCCTCTTTTTGAGTGTATTATGAAATATTTAAGTCTTAAATAGTTTAATTCTTCCTTTGAAAGCAATTTCTTAACCATAGACTTTGGATAAAATGTACCAGAATAATATTTCTTCATCCATAGTAATGGACCCCCTAAAATCTCCCGAAACTTTGTCATTCTGTTGGATTGTATATTTGCACAGAAAACAGCTATTGCTTTCACCACATTTTCTGAACTGAGAGTCAGTATATTAAAGCCACTAATGACTTAGAGCTTCTGGAAAGACTACCTCTTTTGCTAGTAAATTCCTTAGTAGAAATGGGGTTTTGTTGTTTAACTTTGTTTAAGTTCTTGATTATTGAAATAGTTGCATTTATAGTTTTGGTAAACTCCAAAAGCCTCCAAATCTTAAAGTTAAAAGATAAACAACTATCTGATGAATTTTACTACTAAGAAATGTAATAACAGGAGAATTCATAGCTTGAAATCATATAACAAGAGAAAAAAGTGAAAATAATAACCATCAGTATGATAAATGAGAAATAAATCCAGATTTGAAAAATAAGTACAACTGGAAATGAAAAAAAATTCTTAAAATTGGAAATTCAATGATGCGTTGAAGAAGTTAGTCTCAGAATAAAAAGTATAAACAAACTAGAATATAGACTTGATAAGATTACTCAAAATGAAGCATGGAGTGGAAGAACGAAACAAAATACAGAAATACAAGATACACATACCAAAAACATTCAACTTAAGAAGAAATGGAATTATAGTTGAATAGGGAAATCAAATGGAATGGATAAGAATTTTCCAGAGTTTTAATGAAAGACGTTTATATTCAAAATGTAGAAACATGATCTGAAGCATGATGAATAAGGAATCCACAGCTAGACATATAGACAAGTTATGGTGAAAATGCAAAACACAGAAGCAAAAAGAAAATCTTAGAGAAAGCAAATAAATATAGTAGGCAGTTCCTGCTTCTGTCTCAGGTGTGTGTGTGTGTGTGTGCGTGTGCATCTGTGTGTGTGTGCAGGCATATGTGTGTGTCTGTTGTTCCAGTCCCTCCACTGGCCATAACCCTCCAGAGAGCTTCAAAATTAACACAGCTTGTCAATGCAATACTTGAGAAGCAAAATGTGCAAAGTACCCACCTTTTGCCACACTATGTTGCAAATGGACCCTTTTATTTAAAATCTCAGATAGCATACATTTGTTTTTAAATATCTTAGAGAACATGTTTAATTTTTGACAACTTGTCTATCTCGGAGCTCCTGTGGAATACAGATATAGAAGATTTAGGTACATTTCTGTTAAAAAGGAGTCTTAATTTTCTATTTCCCTACATCTGACCTGACAAAATGTAGCTTTTTTTGTCTACTTTTGCTTTGCGCTTCAAATGATTCAACCCATGCTTAGTTAAGAATGACTCATCACAAAATGCTAGTGTTGACTGATTGGTTCCCAGGGCATCTGGATTTTATTTGTGATTGGACATATTTTTGTCAGAGGCAAGTAAAAAGTTGCCATAAAATACAGTTAACTCTTTCAGATCTTAAAACTTTTAAGTGCTCAGTCACTCAGTAGTGCCCAACTCTGCAACCCCATGGACTGTAGCCCACCAGGTACTTCTGTCTGTGGGATTTTACAGGCAAGAATACTGGAGTGGGTGGTCATTTCCTTCTCTGTCCAACCCCTACTTACAGAGTGGAAAACAAATAACACCAGGGCCCAGGCCTTCACTTCAACTGTCTTCTAGGGCAGAGATTCCAGCCTGTGAGACATAGCAGGGAAAATCAGCAACACTGCTCCCATCCCAGCACCCTCAGGCAAAGATGTTTTTCTGAGAGAGGTGGACCATTGTCCTGGTCCCTGGCTCCTAAGCGGGACAGAGGTCTCACCCACAGAAAGTAATAGGCCATCAAACAGAGACCTGTTGTCAATTAAAAAAAAAAGCACAATGTGAGAGTTGTGAGCCGTTTTATGTGGGGCAAAATTAGGACTGTAGCCCAGGACATAGCATTTCAGACAGTTCTGAGAAAGTTTTCCAAAGAGGTAGCAGGAAGGTCACTATACATGTGATTTCGGTGAAGGGGGAATACATGCAGTCAAGCACATATTTTTTGCAGAGGGTTTCTGCTAGTTATGAGGAGCAGTTATCATCAGGAAGGATTTTAGGGCTTTTCTAGATATGGGGAGATACAAGAATTGGGCTCATAAAATCGGCTCCTGAAAATATCTATCTGAAGATCGGTTCTGCCAGTTTTTCACAGAGCACAGATTTCCTGATTTCAGCTCTCCACCCTGAACTCTTTCAGCGGGTGTTGAAAATCAGCAGCTGCTGGAAATCGGCAGCTGCAACAGCACATTATTTATTCTTGTAGAGCTAAGTGCCAAGTGCAAGTTTGTAATTGACACTCTGAAATTCTCCTTGACTTTATAGGTCAGCCTAAGGGGGCTATTGAAAACAAAGGACTTCTGGTGATTAATAATTAAGAGAAGACGAGACTAACAAACTAAACTGAAGACTAGCTGTAAATTTACCAGAGAAAAATCAGAGAAAGTAGAGTGCCTGGGGTTGAAACAAGCCTCAAAGACTGACCTCAAGTAAAGGAACACAAATTTAATTGAGTAAGACTGTAGAATGGTTTACACCCAGAGCGTTGTTGAAAACAACAGAGAAATCAACTAACAAACAGGAGCATCTAACAGCTGGGTGTGATACCTGCAGAGACAGTTTGACAGCCATCAGGGCAAGAGACAAAGAGAGCCCTGCTAGAGCCTCTGCCTTGCCAGGGTGACCGAGAACTTGAGGAACAGCATCAGAGGCTGCAACTCCAAAGGAAACGGACTTCTATAAATACTGCAGCCAAGTCACTAAACATAAACAAGCAAGCCTGTCCGAAAGAGGAAGTGTGGAAGGAAAATCATTATCCAGAGTTGCTATAATATTTTATTTTCTAAAATATCCAGTTTCCAACAAACAAAAAGGGAAACATTTAAACAAACAGGAAACCCATACACAGGGGGAAACTACAAGCCTTTCAAAAGACCCAAATGTTAGATACACCTGTCATATCAAAATAACTATTATAAACATGTTTTAAAAACTAAAGAAGACTATGCTAAAAGAAGGAAAAGGAAGGGATGATGACAATAGCTCAAAATAGAGCATATTGATAAAAGGAAAGAGATTACGAAAACGGAATCAAATGTAGAAATTCTGGAGATGAAAAGTAGAGTAAGTGACATGATAAAAGCTCTCTCTTTCCTCTATTTTGCATAAAGGGAATTAAAGTATCATCTTATTTACCTTTGAACATTCCTGTCCAGTAGCAATAATTAGCAATAATTGTTCCATAATTTCCAAATTTACTTTTTCATTTATTCAATTATCTACTCAACCCAAAGTGTACAGTCTGCAGAGTGAACTCAAGCAATGTGTATGTGTTTTAATGGTTTATTTTGCATATGTATGGTAATTGAAATATCACCACTTTTCTATAACTAGAAAGAGCAAAAGTCAAATAAACCAGGAGAGTAAGCAGGGGATATTGAACATGGTTAACATTAGAATAGAGCATGTATTCATTCTACAAAACATGGTTTTCAGTACATTAAATGCAATGCTCTATTTCCTGCGTTTCTAGCTGAAGTTTTTCACTCCCCATCTCATACTGAAAACCTGAAATTAAGATAAAATGTTTTACAAAGTCATCTGATCAGTGTTAATGTTAAAATCAGAACCTTTTGCTGTACACATTATTTTTTCAGTGTTTTGTTTTAGTAAGAAATAATGTGCATTTAGATTGTAGAAACCAAATTTATCAATTTATCATTACCTTTCATATTCAGCTATCGAGGTTAAATAGTATTTTGAAGTAAACATTAATCTTGTTAGTGTTTCCAAATACCCACAATCTTTAAATTAAATATAAACATGCAGTTTGATACAATAACATGTCTTATTTTTATTATATCATTTATGTAGTCTTGGTCAGAGAAGCCTAAAATTAAAAGCAAATAAAATCATTAAAATTTAAAATATATATTTGGCATTCCAGAATTTAATGGGTATTAAATTCTACTCCTGTGAAGAACAGATCTGGCATCAAAAAATATGCAGTAGTCAGCATGCTTTTTAAAATGAAAGAAAACAGAATAAAGAGATTCTTACCTCTTGGTCTCTGCAAGATTCTATGCATAAAGTAGAGACAATGGAACTTTATCTTAATTACGTTTAGCATCCTTTGTTCCTTCACTTTGCAAACAGCTTTTCCATGTGATTATTCTAGTCCCTTAGGGATGATTGGCATCTCTATTCAAATCTAGTAAATAATAATGATGTATACTTAGACATGTGTCAGACGACCTGTAAATTTATTCAAGGCTTTGACCCATTTTATATTGGTTCTTTTATTCATATGTAAAAATATTTTATTTTTTTATTTAAAAATTTTATTGACATATAGTTTATTCACAACATTGTGCCAATCTGCTGTATAGCAAAATGACTCGGTCATAGACATATCAACATTCTTTTTCTATATTCTAAAAGAGCTTCAAAATGGAATGAATTTTTATTTTGGTAGTTAAACACATGCCCCCAGATTCAAACCTGGTCTCAAATTGTGACTCCATCTCCCATTCTTCCTGCCTCAGTTTTCTCATCTGTAAAACAGAGATATTAAAAGCCCTTGTCTCACGGCATTATTATGAAAATTGATGTGGTAATACTCTGTGTCCCAGATAATTACTGATGTATTGCTACCTTATCCTTAAAACACAGGTTCATATATGATTTTCAACTATAAATTAATTTAAATTAATACCAGGATAATTTAAATGATACTTCTGACAGAACATTGTGTCATAAAAAATGACTACACACACGCACAGGATTTCTATTGAAAATGAGTCTTGTGACTGGAAGACATCTTTTTTGTTGATATAAATGTTCTCTAAGGATTTTATATCACATCATGGAGGCAAGCCATGCTTCTTAAATCAAAATCTCTCATTTTTTTTTAAGACTCTTTAAAACAAATTTATAAACTTTGGAGTTCATTCTGATTATGTCAAGTTCAAATCATGCAAAGTTTGGAGTCGTAGTATTAAGAGAATAATTTTTTAAAAACGATTTTTGATTGATCTATACAGTGGACCCTTGAACAACAGGGCTTTGAACTTCATGGGTGCACTTAGATGCAGATTTTTTCAATAGTAAGTATCACAGTACCACACTATCTGCGGTTGGTTGTAACCTCAGAACCACAGGTACAGAGGAATCTTGGATACAGAAGTCTGACTTTCAAGTCATATGTGGACTTCTGACTGGGCAGGTGGTCAATACTCCTAACCCCACCTAGTTCAAGTTTAAGGGTACTACCTCAGCTAGTACACCTGTAAAGATAGTGAAACTTGCCCCTGAGCTAAGTCCCAAAGGATCACAAAAGCAATTTCTCTGTAGCTTTTCTCTGTAAACTACTCACATAAAAAAAAAAGGAAGGGCGTCATCTCAACACCATTTGAGAAGTGGGTTGGGCACAGACTGGAGTCAGGCACGAATCATACTACTCCTCAATTTGAATGTATGCCGTTTATATAATTGCATGATTTATACGCTGAGAAAGATTGAGGGCCAGAGGAGATGGGGGCAACAGAGGATGAGATGGTTGGATGGCATCATACTTAATGGACACGAGTTTGAACAAACTTCAGGAGATAGTGAGGGAGAAGGCAATGGCACCCCATTCCAGTACTCTTGCCTGGCAAATCCCATGGGTGGAGAAGCCTGGTAGGCTGCAGTCCATGGGGTCGCTAAGAGTCGGACACGACTGAGCGACTTCACTTTCACTTTTCACTTTCATGCTTTGGAGAAGGAAATGGCAACTCACTCCAGTGTTCTTGCCTGGAGAATCCCAGGGACGGGGGAGCCTGGTGGGCTGCCGTCTGTGGGTCGCACAGAGTCCGACACGACTGAAGCGACTTAGCAGCAGCAGCAGCAGCAGGAGATAGTGAAGGACAGAGAAGCCTCCTGTGCTGCATGCAGTTAATGGGGTTGCAAATAGTCAGACATGACTTAGAGACTGAATAACAACAACAATAACTTATATTACTATTTTAGAGTTGATCATCCATGTTGACCAAGAAATGCAGAAGGCTGCAGATAAGAAAAAAGTTCATTTGTGCTCTTAGGAATTGTAACTCAGGAGACATAGAATTGGGTTAAACTGAGAACATTCAAGGAAAGAGAGAGTCAGAAGCTTATAAAGGCAAAAAGTCATGAGGCTGTTAAACTTGTTAGGCAAGAATTATAATGGAAAGAAAGCATTTGTCCTTAAGGCATAGGGTGACACAAGTTATTTAGGGTAAGTATTCAGTAAGCAGCTTGAGTTTCTGGAACACTGGGCAGGTGCCCTGTGTTAAGACAATAAGTGGCCAAAGTTCTGACCCCATCTGTGCTGAGACCTACAGAAGTTATACTTCCTCAGTGGCCTCCTGCCTCGATTTTAGAAAGCCTCTTGTTAATACTGACTACATTTTGATCTTCCTTTCACATCACTGTCCCGTCAAACGACTTCCTCTGTTAAATGCATTCTGTTAGTAATGATTACAATGGTCACTCCCATAGTTATTTATGCAACATGTTGTTTCTAGCTTTTATGGCTTATGTAAATATCAGTCATCTTTCCTACATAGTCATTCATTCTTATACTATACTGTTACAGTTTTATAATACGCTATTGTGAATATAATACTGTTGAAAACTTTATCTTGGGGCTTTAAAAAGAAGCAACTCCTGCAGCTCAATTCCAGAAAAATAAATGACCCAATCAAAAAATGGGCCAAAGAACTAAATAGACATTCCTCCAAAGAAGACATACAGATGGCTAACAAACACATGAAAAGATGCTCAACATCACTCATTATCAGAGAAATGTAAATCAAAACCACAATGAGGTACCATTTCACGCCAGTCAGAATGGCTGTGATCCAAAAGTCTACAAGCAATAAATGCTGGAGAGGGTGTGGAGAAAAGGGAACCCTCTCACACTGTTGGTGGGAATGCAAACTAGTATAGCCACTATGGAGAACAGTGTGGAGATTCCTTAAAAAACTGGAAATAGAACTGCCATACGACACAGCAATCCCACTGCTGGGCATACACACCGAGGAAACCAGAATTGAAAGAGACATGTGTACCCCAGTGTTCATCGCAGCACTGTTTATAATAGCCAGGACATGGAAGCAACCTAGATGTCCATCAGCAGATGAATGGATAAGAAAGCTATGGTACATATACACAATGGAATATTACTCAGCCATTAAAAAGAATACATTTGAATCAATTCTAATGAGGTGGATGAAACTGGAGCCTATTATACAGAGTGAAGTAAGCCAGAAAGAAAAACACCAATACAGTATACTAACACATATATATGGAATTTAGAAAGATGGTAACGACAACCCTGTATGTGAGACAGCAAAAGAGACACAGATGTACAGAACAGTTTTTTGGACTCTATGGGAGAGGGCGAGGGTGGGATGATTTGGGAGAATGGCATTAAAACATGTATAATATCACATAAGGGACCAATTGCCAGTCCAGGTTCGATGTAGGATACAGGAAGCTTGGGGCTGGTGCACTGGGATGATCCAGAGGGATGGTATGGGGAGGGAGGTGGGAGGGGGGTTCAGGATGGGGAACACATGTACACCCGTGGCTGATGCATGTTGATGTATGACAAAACCAATACAATATTGTAAAGCAAAAAAAAAAAATTATATATATATATATATATAAAGAAACACATGTATAATATTCACTGTCAACAGAAATGCTTGACCCTTTATTGATGTATTCTTATGTATCCTACGAGGTTGCAACACAGAAAATCAACAGAACTGCCATATATCAAGACATTACTGAACTCAGGGGAAGCTTGGACACAGGTGTGTCTTTAAGAGCCCTGGTAATCCTCTTTGGATTAAAGAGAGAAAATCTTTAGGTTAGACAATATCAGAGATTCTTCTCTGTTGAACATGTTATTGAACTAGGTTGAAATAATTCTTTCACAAAACCAAGGGGTATGAATGCTCACCAGGGTGCAAATTTGATAAAGTAGTCAGCTTAAAATCTTTCACTAGACAAGTAATACAAGACAAATATCTTTGCAGCTCAATCTTTGCACTGATACTTCAAGTAATCTCATCGCTATGGAAAACCATAGATCACTCATCCTTCATTCCATGAAGTGACAAAAAAATGTGAGGTTAGAAATAGACAGGTTAATAGTTTTCTATAAAGACTGTTGATGATGTCGATGGATTATTAAGCATTTTAGATGTTATTATTCCCAGTTTTGCTTAGAAATTCATCAACTGCATTCTGACTATTCTTTACAGATTAAGTTCAGTATTTGTTCAAGTATTTTAACACAGAATAATTCATAGCAATATTAAAATAGATGACTCTGCTGAAGTTTGAAAGTGATGAGTCCAGCCCTGGGAGAAGGGTGCTGAGAAGCAGGGCAAATTCTGAGGGTCTGACACAACCTCTTCCCCATGAGCAGAGTCTGCTCCAAGAGTGTGATGGTCTGTACTCAAGACTTCAGCACAGGCTCTTCTCAAGGGGAAGGGGGTGTGCCAGAACAGAGGAAGAAACAGGGTTCTTATCCAGAGATTTCCTTATATAATGAGGTAGATTTCAGTCAATAATAATTGGCAGGAAGGACATAACTAGGGAGACCCCCAGCATTGGATATAGGGATGGTTTCTCTGAGGACCTATGAGGATAATAATACCCATGTATTGGAGCCCTAGACTGAAATATCTCAGCAAAGGGGACTGGCTCTCTCACTGAGAGAAGACAAAGTATAGGTGATGCCATGGAAAAGTCAAAGGCTCTTTGTGCAAACCAAGATCTGTTATGTCCAGCCAGATGGGCTTCCGTTGGTTTTCAGTAGGAGAGGAAGAGAGTTCATGTGGTTGCCTGTGTGGTTTGCTGATTGAGCAGGAATGGACTTTGAGGACTCTCTGGTATTAGTGGTAATTCAATTCTGGAGAAATCTTCCTCAGTTTACTTTTCCAGATGTACAGCAAAGTGATTCAATTATGCATATATATATATATATATATATATATTCCTTTTTTACATTATCTTCCATTGTAGGTTATTATGAGATATTGAGTATAGTTCCCTGTCGCTTCAGTCGTGTCCTATTGGTGTCCCTACAGTAGGCCCTATTGGTTATATATTTTATATACAGTAGTGCATATATGGAGAAGGCAATGGCACCCCACTCCAGTACTCTTGCCTGGCAAATCCCATGGATGGAGGAGCCTGGTGGGCTGCAGTCCATGGGGTCACTGAGGGTCAGACACGACTGAGCGACTTCACTTTCACTTTTCACTTTCATGCATTGGAAAAGGAAATGGCAACCCACTCCAGTGTTCTTGCCTGGAGAATCGCAGGGACGGGGGAGCCTGGTGGGCTGCCATCTGTGGGGTCGCACAGAGTCAGACACGACTGAAGCGACTTAGCAGCAGCAGCAGCAGCAGAAGTGCATATATGTTAATCCCAAACTCCTAATTTATCCCTCCATGCTTTCCCCTTTGGTAACCATAAGCTTATTTTCTATATCTATGACTCTGTTTCCGTTTTGTAAATAAGTTCATTTGTTTAGAGTCCACATATAAGTTATGCCATATAATATTTATGTTTCCCTGTCTGACTGGCTTCACTTAGTATGATAGTCTCTAAGCCCATCCATGTTGCTGCAAATGGCATTATTTCATTAGTTTTTATGATTGAGTAATATTCCATTGTATGGCATCTGGTCCCATCACTTCATGGGAAATAGATGGGGAAACAGTGGAAACAGTGTCAGACTTAATTTTTTTGGACTCCAAAATCACTGCAGATGGTGACTGCAGCCATGAAATTAAAAGACGCTTATTCCTTGGAAGGAAAGTTATGACCAACCTAGACAGCATATTGAAAAGCAGAGACATTACTTTGCCAAAAAAGGTCCATCTAGTCAAGGCTATGGTTTTTCCTGTGGTCATGTACATATGTGATGAAAGCTGAGCACCGAAAAATTGATGCTTTTGAACTGTGGTGTTGGAGAAGACTCTTGAGAGTCCCTTGGACTGCAAGGAGATCCAACCAGTCCATTCTGAAGGAGATCAGCCCTGGGATTTCTTTGGAAGGAATGATGCTAAAGCTGAAACTCTAGTACTTTGGCCACCTCATGCGAAGAGTTGACTCATTGGAAAAGACCCTGATGCTGGCAAATATTGAAGGCAGGAGGAGGAGGGGACAACAGAGGGTGAGACGGCTGGATGGCATCACCGACTCTATGGACGTGAGTTTGAGTGAACTGCGGGCGTTGGTGGTGGACAGGGAGGCCTGGTGTGCTGCGATTCATGGGGTCGTAAAGAACTGGACACGACTGAGCAACTGAACTGAACTGAACTGAATATTCCATTGTGCAAATGTACCACATCTTCTTTATCCATTCCACTGTCAATGGACATTTATGTTACTTCAATGTCTTGGCGATTGTGAACAGTGCTGCTATGAATACTGGAATTGATGTAAGTTTTTGTATTATGGTTTTCTCCAGGAGTGGGGTTGCAGGGTCATATGGTAGCTCTATTTTTAGTTTTTACAAGAACTTCCATACTCTTCTCCATAGTGTTCTAGTGTTCTGTGTACTTAGTCACTCAGTCATGTCCATCTCTTGCGGCTCCATAGACTGTAGCCTGCATGGGTACTCTGTCCATGGGATTCTCCAGGGAAGAATACTATAGTGGATCCCACTCCTTAGTAGATACACCAATTTACATTCCCACCAACGGTGTAGGAAGGAATCTTTTCCTATTTGTCCACCAAATAATCTGACAATTTCAATCACCACCAGAAAACAAGTTCATTTGTGTATGAAGGAAAACACAGTTCTCAAATTATGTGTCACCCCTGGCCAAGATTGTACTTGGACAATCACATCAAAAACATAGAACCCCAGCATCTATTGGGCCAGCAGGACTTAATTCTATTGTGCTGCAGAACACAATCTATAGAAAAGAGTTCAATGGTAAGAATAGAATGAGGCTCAAATACAGAAACAGTGATCTATAAATATTTTTGAATTAATATAAGCTTTGACTTTAAGAAGTTATGGTTCTTAAATTTTAAATATCACGCATGATATACTCATTCAAGTGCAAAAATTTTATTGTCTAAAGACCTCATGTGAGCATCCTCTTCACAGTTCATGTTTGATCACTGATAGCCTGATTTAATCAATCTCCACAGAAACATCGAGATACAGTATCAATAATTATGTAAGATTTCATGTAATGATTATTTCTCAAATTTTAATATTCTTGTCCAATGTTGGTTGTATATATCTTGAAAAGTACAACTTATTAACTTTATAAAAGATATGTAGCTGCAATGGTGGAAACCACAGTTTCCATTAGAGACTTAGGTAAAAATGGTCAGGGAAAGATGAACCCTCAGGCTTTGATAAATAAAATTACCTGGGGTCACTTTTTGCAGATCCTATTTGAGATCTTTCTTTTGATCTGCTCAGAATTCTTGTGTTTTTTAACTTCATGATTTTTATAAGACTATGAAATTTTCCTTTAAAACGTGTCAGATGTTTCAAAACAAAACTGAACTGTCATCAAAGGAAATTGTGATACAGGAGGAAGCTGAGGAATTGGTTCACATAAGAGATACTGTCACATTTCAAAAGGTTCTGTAGAAAAATGATAATTGACATTTCAAAGCTGAGACACAATTGCATGATCATCAGCAATCCAAGTTCTATGTTTACGAGTCAGAGGAAGGAAAAAGTCCAGTGAAAATTTGAGTTCCCCTGTTCCTGTGGAAAGCCCATGTGGATCTCATGGACAGTAATTGGATTGCATGGAACAACTCCTCACTGCTATGCAACTGTCAAAATGCCTGACAGGAATGGAACAAACGCTGACTTTTCAGAGTTGTGAAAGAATCTTCATTTGAGCAAAGAAAATACAGCATGCAAGAAATTAGCTGTATTGAGTCAGTTTTCTGAAAATTGCCCCTTGTGTCCAACTGACAATGAACAGGGTGTGGGTAAGTAATCAATCACTCAATTTATGAAACAAATAGAATACTGAAGTATTATATCAAGTGGTCTAGGAAATATATACAAGCATAAACCTAACTCCCTCCAAGAGATTATAAACTTATTTTAATTCATAAATACATGGCTTCTAAGTAAATGTAACTTATTTATTGAATGGCATGAACTTCATAGAAGCATAAACAAGAAAGAGCTTTATCTTTCTCCCACTATGACCTTCAAACATACCATCAGATCACCTTTTATCACATACAGAGAAACTGAAAATTTTATTTTAAGGTATTAAAAAGTCTAGTTTACTTAAACCCCCAAAACTCATATGTCTTTGCCCTGCCAAATAAAGATGGTGTAGCTTCTTTAATCGGAGAAGGCAAATGGCAACCCACTCCAGTATTCTTGCCTGGAGAATCCCAGGGACAGAGGAGTCCAGAGGGCTACTGTCTTTGGGGTTGCATAGAGTTGGAGATGACTGAAGCAACTTAACAGCAGCAGCTTCCTCAATGGCTGACATTATAGAATACTTTAAGTAAACTCTTTTTACATTTATACCTGTAATTCCTAAGAACATATGTGGCTCCCCCTGTCTTTCCTGCCCAATTCTAGCAACGGGATAAGCCAGATATTTGAAGATTTGTAGGTTAGCAAACATCCAGCCAGTATAGAAGACACTTGTCTCTCCAACCTTTTGAATGCCTCTTCAACTTGGATTGATTGGTGAGAAAGCAGACTCATTCATCTCTCATCTCATCTTTAGCCTTTTCCTACAAACGCTAGTTATGGGAGTGAGAGAAACTGGTCAAGGACCACGTAGGCTACCTCTTAGTATATCCCCATGGATGTATTTAAGAATTCTGTTTAGAACTTAGGAATCTGTCATCCACTGTCCCAGCTTTTAGGGTTTAGCTACTATTTTGGGTTAACACAGATTGTGTTGTTCCATATCCTATTCTAGTAAGTGTAAGTGAATAAAGGATCTAACTTTCTTAATTTACATCATGGGGGCTGATTTGCCTCAAAGATTCATGAAGCATAAAGTTCAGGACATCTTATTTGCTTCCAAGGACCTGTGCCTGGTTTTGTATCTATAATTTTGTATTCTTCCCCTTAAAGTTGTCTCTCTTAAATATGTAAGCTTTAGGGCATACATAAATTGGATTTACTCCTGAGAGTACATGATTAGTTGAAGACCATTAAGTTTAATTTGAGAGGTGGCCAAGTCACTACTGAGACTTTCAGGGAAAGCTCTATAAAGGAGGACTTTAAAGATTTCTCATTTAAAGATTTTTTAAGGGAGACTTGATTGTGGAATTAATATAGATTCTATATAGACCTATAATTTTAAAGAACTCTAAGAAATAGCAGAGTATCTCAAGGAAAAACTTTTGCTTTACTATCACCAATATGCTATTTCCATGAGATTAATGTTTTGCATCTAGAATAGGGCATAATAGTCTATTTCCGTTTGTTGTAAGTAATGCAGCAGTATATGTGCTTTCTCTCACTTCTAATCATTCAGGCATCTTATTTGATCCTTAATCCGAAATGTCATTTTAGGAATGCAGTACATAGAAGCCAAGAGATCCTCTTTTCATACTAAATTTAACCCAAATTTCACATGTATTAAATACCTCTGTAACTTTTCCACATGTATTTTTGGTCATATCTCAACTTAGGATCTCATTGATAATGTACCACCTTCTTCATTAACAGACTATTTTCCCTTCTAGTTCTGTCTGTTGTTCAATTTCTATTCTCCTGTTCTAGTCTTATCTTTCTGTATCTGTTTAGGAACATACAAAGAACTTCAAAAGCCTTTTTTGTCTTTGTTTTACTTTTGCATTTTTCTCCTTGAACATTACTATTTGTTTTACTAATGCTTTTCAGGTAACTTTTCAATGTGCTTTGAAGTGCTTCCCTTTCATGTAAAACACTTCTTCCTATCAAAAAAAAAAAAAATGCCACTTATTTGTTCAGTTCTGTGTTTGTGAACTACTGTTGCTTTGTAGTAAAAGCTGAGCTATTTGGTGTGCTTTGCATTCACAAGGAATACAAGATGCGTTAGGATCACAGAATGGCTGATCCGGCTGCACCAGTCTCTCATAGAAACCCACTGAGAACAAGAGGAGCTGCTTCTCAAATACACAGACTTCAAATGAGTGTTTCTTTGTCTTCCAACACAACACTTTTCAAACCCATCAAGGGGATATACCACTTCCTTCGACTTTTCCTCTACCATTACTCTCAAAATGTCTTCTGACCATTTATGTCCTAGAAACATTACAAGCTGTGATTTTGGAGTCTGGAGGCAGCCACAACTTTAATAAATGTGGACTGTTGCTTAGTTGCTAAATCTTGTCTGACTCTTTTGTGACCCCAAGGACTGTAGCCGGCCAGGCTCCTCTGTCCATGGGTTTCCAGGAAAGAATACCAGAGCTAGTTACCCTTTCCTTCTCCAGGGCATCTTCCCAATCCAGGGACTGAACCTGGGGACTCCTGCCATGTCTCCTGCAGTGACAGGCAGATTCTTTCCTACTGAGCCACCAGGGAAACCAAGAAATGTGGACAGGCAAAGTTAAAAAAATAAGAAAAGACTATAATCATCATTAAAAAAGAATATCATCCTAACCGCATATTTGGAGAATCAAGAGGACTCATATAAAGAGTTCTATAATGGAAAGGTAGTCTATCATTCCTTAATGTTCATTAAAATAATGAAACATTTCTTGCAGTTTTTCTAACAAATTTTGCTTTAAAATAATGTGTTACCTCATATTTTAATAAAATATCCATGTAGATAAATATATGTGTGTGCCTGTGCTGATAACAATAAAATATGGTAGCTATCCATTAGATGAACATTAGTGTTGTTCCCCTCCCCCCTCAGATTAAGTAATAGAAATAAAACTAACTGAAAATCCTTTTATCTAACTTCAAGGAACAGACTTATTCAGAAATCTTATTCAACTTACTCAGCTAGGAATCAGTTTAATCATTACTCCTTTATGAAGATCTGATGACAGAAAATATATATTTTATTCATTCTAAAATACGTTCACTTTTTCTAGACCCTATTTTATCTATTTCATCTTTATATTTAGATAAAATATCTAAAGACTATATTCAGCATCCAAGGGCTGATGCTAAACCCATACCAAAGCCAAAATTATAAAAGTGATATTGCTTTCTAAAAGCATGTAAGCAATAGCACACACCTTAGTGAACTAATTCTTGAATCTAATGTAGCATTTTAATTTTGTGTCTGCTCCCACTCCATAAAGTCACAGTACAACTTGAATTCTCAGAGTTCTTTTTCGTAGAAAACATTAATAACTAAAACTGGTGTCGTTAGAGAGCATAATAAAATGCTTCTAATCACAGATTTGAGATTGTTCTCAGTATGTCGTGCCTCCAGTTTAATGCCTTAAAATAGCAATTACAATATTCGAAATCTAGTTTATTAAGATGACAATAATGGAATTAGAGGATGAATGCACAGATAAAAATCTCTTCTCCAAATGAAGAATAATTATTCCTGCTGGAAAATTATCAGAAACAATTCTGGGCTTCTCTAATATCATACTAGGTAATTTGCTATATTTAATGGGATTGCAAATATTTATACTTAGTAACTCCTGTAAAATTCAATATAGTCTACAAGTAAGATTAGTGAGGGAATATGAATCTTATATTTAAATATCACACTAGAGTTTACTTTAGAGTAGAAAGGCACTTAGAAATAATATAGTCTAATCTCATTTATGAGTAAACTGAGTCCCAAAGAGGCTAAAAAAGGTTAGTAAAAGACTACATTAATAGGGAGTTGCCTGGTGTTCAGTGGCTATGACTCCATGCTATCACTGACAAGCGCCAGGATTCTATACCTGGTTGGAGAACTCAGATTTCACAAGCTGAGTGACCTGGCCAAAAATAATACAGTATATTAATAGTCTGTAGCACTGGTAAGATTAGAGTCTAGTTCACCTAATTTCATGCTCAGAAGACTGAGCTTCACCAAGGACTTATTACTCAGGCAAAATTGGGAGCAGAGCTTGATCAGTTAACAAATGAAGCCTTGGTCATAAAAAGAAGGCAACTCTCTCTGAATTTTCCTCTATTCCTAGAGTAAGCTTTTTATAAAAAAAAAAAAAAGAAAAGTAGAGCTCATTGCTTATCAAAGCATTCAAGCTACCATAACTCCATAACTTGCTTAAACCCTTTCTGAAGATTGTTAAAATTTTGTAAATTGTCAATTTGCTATTGACTTTACCTCTTCCCCAAACTGAAAGCAATCTAAACATGTAGTTGTGGAGACTTGTGATTTATCTATTTAGTGCAGCTGCTAAAATTGCCTGGATTTAGATACCCAGTGGCTTAGCCACTTTCATTCCTGTGTACATACCCACCAGAAATGCACACACACGTGTATCAAAATGAACATGCAGGAACATTCATAGAAACTTTATTTATAACAGTCATTAAGATGAACCAATCCAAATGTTCAGTAGTTTGTTTTTTTTTTTTTTAATTGGGACACAGTTGCTTTACAATGTTGTTTGATTTCTACTCTACAGCAAAGTGAATCAGCTATATGTATACATAATGTGGATAAATAAATTCTGGCTTATTCATGAAATAGAATAGTACATAACAATGAAAAATGAACAAACTTCAGTTATATCCGATGGCATTAGTGTTTCTCACAAACCCAGAGTTTAGTGAAAGAAGCAGGGATAGCAAAGGATAAATGCTGCATTTTCTATTTACATGAAGGGAATTAATGATCAAAATGAATGTGTTTTGTTAGAATTCACAATTATAGCTACCTTTGAGGAGGAAAGAGATGAAATGCTTTGCAGGGCATTGCTGGCAATATTTTACTTCTTGACTAAGGTAATGTGACAATTTTTCAAGTTGTTAAACTTGAAATTAGTGAACTTTTAGATATGCATGCCATATTTCAGTAGAAGCATCTTTAAAATGCTATTGAGGAATGTATAATGATGATAGGTAATAAACATGACTTTTTATAATTACTAAAACAATTCTAATCATTAAGAGAGAGATCTTAATCATATGCTAAAATATTGACATGTATTATGAACAGTATGAAAAGGCAAAATGATAGCATACAGAAAGAGGAACTCCGCAGGTCAGTAGGTACCCAATATACTACTGGAGATCAGTGGAGAAATAACTCCAGAAAAGGATGAAGGGTTGGAGCCAAAGCAAAAACAATACCCAGTTGTGGATGGGACTGGTGATAGAAGCAAGGTCCGATGCTGTAAAGAGCAATATTGCATAAGAACCTGGAATGTTAGGTCCATGAATCAAGGCAAATTGGAAGTGGTCAAACAGGAGATGGCAGGAGTGAATGTCGACATTCTAGAAATCAGCGAACTAAGATGGACTGGAACGGGTGAATTTAACTCAGATGACCATTATATCTACTATTGTGGACAGGAATCCCTTAGAACAGATGGAGTAGCCATCACGGTCAACAAAGGAGTCCGAAATGCAGCACCTGGATGCAATCTCATAAATGACAGAGTGATGTCTCTTCATTTCCAAGGCAAACCATTCAATATCACAGTAATCCAAGTCTATGCCCCAAGCAGTAACACTGAAGAAGCTGAAGTTGAATGGTTCTATGAAGACCTACAAGACCTTTTAGAACTAGCACCCAAAAAAGATGTCCTTTTCATTATAGGGGACTGGAACGCAAAAGTAGGAAGTCAAGAAACACCTGGGGTAACAGGCAAATTTGGCCTTGGAATACGGAATGAAGCAGGGCAAAGGCTAATAGAGTTTTGCCAAGAAAATGCACTGGTCATAGCAAAAACCCTCTTCCAACAACACAAGAGAAGACTCTACACATGGACATCACCAGATGGTCAACACCAAAATCAGATTGATTATATTCTTTGCAGCCAAAGATGGAGAAGCTCTATACAGTCAGCAAAAACAAGACCGGGAGCTGACTATGGCTCAGATCATGAACTGCTGCTGCTGCTGCTAAGTTGCTTCAGTCGTGTCTGACTCTGTGTGACCCCATAGGCAGCAGTCCACCAGGCTCCCCATCCCTGGGATTCTCCAGGCAAGAACACTGGAGTGGGTTACCATTTCCTTCTCCAATGCATGAAGGTGAAAAGTGAGAGTGAAGTCACTCAGTCATGTCTGACTCTTAGCGACCCCATGGACTGCAGCCCACCAGGGTCCTCCGTCCATGGGATTTTCCAGGCAAGAGTACTGGAGTGGGGTGCCATTGCCTTCTCTGAGATCATGAACTACTTATTGCCAAATTCACACTTAAATTGAAGAAAGTAGGGAAAACCACTAGACGATTCAGGTATGACCTAAATCAAATCCTTTATGATTATACAGTGGAATTGAGAAATAGATTTAAGGGTCTAGATCTGATAGAAAGAGTGACTGAAGAACTATGGACAGAGGTTCATGACATTGTACAGGACACAGGGATCAGGACCATCCCCATGGAAAAGAAATGCAAAAAAGCAAAATGGCTGTCTGGAGAGGCCTTACAAATAGCTGTGAAAAGAAGAGAAGTGACAAGCAAAGGAGCAAAGGAAAGATATAAGCATCTGAATGCAGAGTTCCAAAGAATAGCAAGGAGAGATAAGAAAGCCTTCCTCAGCGATCAATGCAAAAAATAGAGGAAAACAACAGAATGGGAAAGACTAGAGATCTCTTCAAGAAAATTAGAGATACCAAGGGAACATTTCATGCAAAGATGGGCTCAATAAAATGGCAGAAATGGTATGAACCTAACAGAGGCAGAAGATATTAAGAAGAGGTGGCAAGAATACACAGAAGAACTATACAAAAAAATGCTTCATGACCAAGATAATCACAATGGTGCCAGACATCCTGGAATGTGATGTCAAGTGGGCCTTAGAAAGCATCACTACAAACAAAGCTAGTGGAGGTGTTGGAATTCCAGTTGGGGTATTTCAAATCCTAAAAGATGATGCTGTGAAAATGCTTTACTCAATATGCCAGCAAATTTGGAAAACTCAGCAGTGGCCACAGGACTGGAAAAGGTCAGTTTTCATTAGGCAATACCAAAGAATGCTCAAACTACCACACAATTGCACTCATCTCACATGTTAGTAAAGTAATGCTCAAAATTCTCCAAGCCAAGCTTCAGCAATATGTGAACCGTGAACTTCAAATGTTCAAGCTGGTTTTAGAAAAGGCAGAGGAACCAGAGATCAAATTGCCAACATCCGCTGGATCATCGAAAAAGCAAGAGAGTTCCAGAAAAACATCTATTTCTGCTTTATTGACTATGCCAAAGCCTTTGACTGGCTTGGATCACAATAAACTGTGGAAAATTCTGAAAGAGATGGGAATACCAGACTACTTAACCTGCCTTTGAGAAACCTGTATGCAGGTCAGGAAGCAACAGTTAGAACTGGATATGGAACAACAGACTGGTTCCAAATAGGAAAAGAAGTACGTCAAGACTCTATATTGTCACCCTGCTTATTTAATTTATATGCAGAGTACATCATGAGAAACACTGGGCTGGTAGAAGCACAAGCTGGAATCAAGATTGTTGGGAGAAATATCAATAACCTCAGATATGCAGATGACACCACCCTTATGGTAGAAAGTGAAGAGGAACTAAAGAGCCTCTTGATGAAAGTGAAAGAGGAGAGTGAAAAAGTT
>NW_011494934.1:2158593-2191200 GCF_000754665.1 Bison bison bison
ACTTAGACAGCATATTAAAAAGCAGATACATTACTTTGCCAACAAAGGTCCGTCTAGTCAAGGCTATGGTTTTTCCAGTGGTCATGTATGGATGTGAGAGTTGGACTGTGAAGAAACCTGAGCACTGAAGAATCGATGCTTTTGAACTGTCGTGTTGGAGAAGACTCTTGAGAGTCCCTTGGACTGCAAGGAGATCCAACCAGTCCATTCTGAAGGAGATCAGCCCTGGGATTTCTTTGGAAGGAATGATGCTAAAGCTGAAACTCCAGTACTTTGGCCACCTCATGCGAAGAGTTGACTCATTGGAAAAGACTCTGATGCTGGGAGGGATTGGGGGCAGGAGGAGAAGGGGATGACAGAGGATGAGATGGCTGGATGGCATTACCTACTCGATGGACGTGAGTTTGAGTGAACTCCGGGAGTTGGTAATGGACAGGGAGGCCTGGTGTGCTGCGATTTATGGGGTCACAAAGAGTTGGATACAACTGAGTGACTGAACTGTACTGAACAAACATATTCATCATAATTACCTCTGGATAATAGCATCATGGATAAGTTTAATTTTCAATTTTTTACTCGTGCATTTTTTTTGTTGACTTATATATTTTTTTTAATATTCCACCACTTGATTGACTCCATGAAGGCAAGGATCTTACCTGTGTTGGTCACCACTGTGTCCCAGCATCATGCATATATAAGCACTCAATAAATATCTTTGTCAATGAATAAATTTATCAATCAATAAATTGAATGAATAAATGTGAGTTTCTCTGTCCTGATCTTGAAGATTCTGGGCCTCTTTGCTGAAGTTACATAAAACAAGGTGACCTTGTAGGCTCTCCCACACTTGATGACTCTTCTTTTGTCCTTCCATCTCCAGTGTGTGTGTGTGTATGTATGTGGTGTGTGTGTGTGGGTATGTATTACTTTTTAGGGCTTCCTGGCTAGCTCAGCTGGTAAAGAATCTGCTTGCAATGCAGGAGACCCTGGTTCAATTCCTGGGTTGGGGAGTTCCCCTGGAGAAGGGATAGGCTACCCACTCCAGTATTCTTGGACTTCCATGGTGGTTCAGATGGTAAAGAATCCACCTGTAAGTCAGGAGACCTAGGTTTGATCCCTGGGTTGGGAAGATACCCTGGAGGAGGGCATGGTAACCCATTCCAGTATTCTTGCCTGGAGAATCCCCATGGACAGGGCAGCGTGGCACGCTACAGTCCATGGGGGTCACAAAGAGTTGGACATGACTGAGGGACTAATAACAGGACAGCATTATTTTTTAATGAGAGAGTGGTAGAATTCACATAATGATGCTTAAATGTAATATTAAGCAATATAGACTGCTGCATCATCTTTTCAGCTAAATAGTATAACATATGCTGAGAAGTTATATGCTTTTTCTCTAAAATTCTTGAAGCTATTTTAGGCTTTATCTATTGAAATCTATTAAATCATTCTTCTTATCTAAGATTCAATAGGAATATTTTTTCAAATTTATTGAAAACCCAGAATAGACTCAGTTATTAAAATATATAGACTATAATAAATAAGAGGATATGCATAGCACTAGCTGGGCACACTGCTGAATTGTTTGCAGTAATGCAGGAATCTCTGTACTCCATAACTGCCTCAACACAACTTGGGGTGAGCCTGGATGAGTAGCTCAGATTATAGCATTGACCCACAAAGAAGAATCATTCAGTGGCAGAGGGAGCCTTAAGTTCAGCCTTATCTGGGTATCAACCAACCAAGTGGAAATAACTGATGTTGAGTCTGATTGCTCAAATTTTCTGTTCTAGATTGAACAGCACAAGACAGAAACCAAGCTATCTGATTTTCAAGATGTATTGGCACAAAGAATCCCTCATTTCCTATTGATGTCTGGCTTTGAAAAGAATTTGGGGGCAAAAGATGTCATAACTTTTAAATCTATGTGTTGATGCTGCACAAATGCATCTCAAAGAGGACAGATGGGAAAGGTTAACTTTAATCTATATTAATTCATGTAGTTTTCAAGAAGTAGAAAAACCTTGAAATGTATCAGGACATAATTCACCTTGAAATCTAATACAAACTTCTGTCCCACAACACCTTTCTCAGAGGACTAGAGAATGAAATTCTCTTTTAGATCAAACTGATCCTACTATTGTGAACTGGATGCTTCACCGAGTACTCTTTTTTGAAAGAAACACAAAAAATCCAGGTTTAGGATGGTATCACCACTAGGTGGAACAGATCTCCCAATCCATGTACTTCTGAAGTAATATTCCACATTGAATGTTCCACTTTTTTAGAATTGAAGTCCAACTCTAATATTTAATCACCTGTTTTGATGTTACCAGTTATATTCTCCCACCAAATTAGATAACTCAATCACTGTTTTGTTTTGATCTCTAAAATGTATTTAGTTAGAAGAGTGATTTCCAAACTCTCTGATTATTAGAATCACAGGGACTGAATTTTAAACTTAAAGATTTCTAGTCCAGAAATGAAAGCCCATGGTTACACTTGTAAAATCTGTCTAAGATTGGTAACTACCAGTCCACATTGTCCTTAAGATAGATTACAACTTTAAATGGAAATGATTTGTCAAAGGGCTTCCTAAGTGGCACTGGTGGTAAAAGAGAAAAAACTCACCTGCCAATGCAGAAGACAAAAGAGACATGGGTTCCATGCCTGGGTGAGGAAGATCCCCTGGAGGAGGAATACAAAGTAACTGAATAAAGAAATAAAGAATACAACCCACCCAGTATTCTTACCTGGAGAATCCAATGGACAGAGGAATCTGGAGGACTACAGTCCATAGGGTCACAGAGTCAGACATGACTGAAGCAACTTAGCACACACACAATTTGTCAAAATGCTGTCCAAAAATGAGGTGCCATTACTTTAGTGGTAGTGTTAAGTATTTTGTTCTTTGGGTTCCTCTGTGAAATTCCCTTCCAAATGCAAATATGAGACTCTGTAGGCATATGTAAGAGGTGACCCACTATCTTATTACACCAATACATGACACTCCAATTTCAGATTTTTTAAAAAAGGAGTCAGAGAAAGAGATGGCAGCACAAAAGTTTCCCGACATTTTCTCTGAATGTCACTCACCTCTTGTATTCTTCAATTTTATTTTCTCTGATACTATCATTTTGGTCCCTTGTTTTATTAATTAATTAGCTGTTGATTTATAATATTATATGAGTTTCAAGTGTACAACATAGTAAATCAATATTTTTTTAACTTATACTTCACTTAAAGTTATCATAAAATATGTGTCATATTCCTTATGCTGTACAATATATCATTATAGCTTATTTATTTTATACATAGTCATTTGTACCTCATCATCTCCTATCCCTGTATTGCCTCACCTCCCTTCCCTCTTCCCACAGACAACTGCTAGTTTGTTCTCTACATCTTTGAGTCTGTTTTGTTATATTTATTCATGGGGAATATTTTTTAGACTCTACATATAATTGATAATACAGTATTTCTCTTTCCCTGACTTATGCTCCAGGTCCATCTATGGTGTTGCAAATGGCAAATTTTTATGACTGAATAATAGCCACTGTACATATATGCCACATCTTCTTCATTCATTCATCCATTGAAGCACACTTCAGTTGCTTCCATATCTCGTCTATAGTAAATAATGCTGCAATGAACATTGGGGTGCGTGTATCTTTTTTAATTAGTCTTTTTGTTTTTGTCTGATAGGTACCCAGAAGTGTAATTGGTGAATCATATGGTAATTCTATTTTCAATTTTTTATGGGGTCTCCATACTGTTTTCCAGAGTGACTGCACCAATGTATATTTCCACAAAGAGTGTACTAAGGTTCTTTTTTCTCCATATCCTCACTAACCTTTGTAACTTGTCCTTATTTTGGTAATAGCCATTCTGACAGGTGTGGGGTAATATCTCACTGTGATTTTGGCTTGCTTTTCCCTGATGATTGGCAACGTTGGGCATCCTTTCATGTGCCTCTTGGCCACCTGTATATCTTCTTTGAAAAAATATCTGTTCAGTTCTCCTGTCCATTTTTATTTCAGTGGTGTGTTTTGTTGATATTGAGTTGTATGAGCTGTTTATATATTTTGGATATTAAGCCCTTATTGATCATATAATTTGCAAATATTTCCTCCCATTCAGTGGATTGTCTTGCATTTTGTTCATGGCTGTCTTTACTGTGCAAAAGCTCTTGAGCTTAATTAGGTGCCATTTGTTTATTTCTGTTCTTTTCACTTTTGCCTTAAGAGACAGACTCAAAAAAAATTATTGCTTCAATTTATGTAAAAGAATGTTTTGCCTGTGTTTTTCCCAGGAGTTTTAGATTTTACATTTATGTCTTTAATCCACTTTTAGTTTATTTTTTTATGTGGCATTAGAGAATGTTCTAATCTCATTCTTTTACATGCAACAGTCCAGGTTTCCTAGTACTGCTTATTGAAGAGACTATCTTTTCTTTATCTTACATTCTTGCCTCTTTTGTTGTAGATTAATTGACCATAAGTGTTTGGGTTTATTCTTCAATTTTCTATTCTAATCCATCGATCTACTGTCAGTTTTTGTGCCAATACCATACTGTAGCTGACTTTTTGATTACTATAGCTTTATAGTATTGTCTGAAGTCAAGAAGCATGATACCTCCAGCTTTGTTCTGTTTTCTCAACATTGCTTTGACTATTTGGGGTTTTCTGCACTTTCAAATTGGAGAAGGCAATGGCACCCCACTGCAGTACTCGTGCCTGGAAAATCCCCTGGGCAGAGGAGCCTGGTAGGCTGAGGCCCATGGGGTCGCTGGGAGTCGGACAAGACTGAGTGACTTCACTTTGACTTTTCACTTTCATGCATTGGAGAAGGAAATGGCAACCCACTCCAGTGTTCTTGCCTGGAGAGTCCCAGTGACGGTGGAGCCTGGTGGGCTGCCATCTGTGGGGTCGCACAGAGTTGGACACGACTGAAGCGACTTAGCAGCAGCAGCAGCAGCACTTTCAAATAAATTTCTGGATTGCTTGTTCTAGTTTGGTGAAAAATATCATGAGTATTTTGATAGTAATTGCATTAAATCTGTAGATTGCTTTAGGTAGCACAGACATTCTAACATTAATTCTAATCCATGACTAAAGAATATCTTTCCAATTCTTGGTATCATCTTCAATCTCCTTTACCAATATTTTCTAGATTTTAGAGTATAAGTCTTTAACCTCCTTGGTTAAATTTATTCCTAGGTATTTTATTATTTTTGAAGTGATTTCAAACAAGATTGTTTTCTTGATCTTCCTGATAATTTATTATTAGTGTATAAAAAAGCAACAGATTTCTGTATATTAATCTTGTACCCTGCAACTTTATTGAATTCATTTGGGGTCTCTTGATTTTAAAGGGCAGTTCAGTCAAATATCTAATCTAAATGTTGTAAGAACACATTCACCTTTTTTTCCCACTTATGCAATCTCCGGTCTTTCATTTTAATAATTACTATTAAAGCTATGTTTTTTCAAAGAAATATAGAAATAGGTGGGGAGAATTTTGTTCCATAGCAGACAGTAGGACTTATAAAGTATGATCATCCTAAATTAAACCTCAGAAATCTCTTTCTGAAAACTCTCCTGATAGGAAGACTGGGAGAAGAAGGAAATAAACTTTTATGGTAAAAGAAATTTGGACGCCAAGTATGCAAGCACATTTTGAATATTTTAGTATACTGAAATAAAGCAACAAAAATATCAAAACAAGATAATATCCACACCAGCTCATGTATGTTTAATTAATAAATATATATTAAGAATAGTTCCATATATTTATTTTCACTAGATTTCTAGAAAATCTCTCCTTTTGAACCTTTAATAAATACTCATAAATTATGGATAGTGTGAATATTAAAGTGCATATATCCCATGCCTCTCCGTTTAAATTTTAATTTCTTTATGATTTTAGCAGAGTTGTTGACTGTCATCTCTTTGGTCTCAGTCAGTTACCAAGTATTTTCTATGTACTTACTAATTATTTTCCATCTTCATAGTTACCCCTTTGCTCAACTGGACAAATGCAATAGACTCCCAACCGGTTGATTTAAGGTTTTTCAGTAAGAACTTTCAGTGGTCTTTGAATATATCTGAAATCTTCACTGTAGCATATAACATAATTGCATAAAGATGGAGAAGAAATCTTATAAATAACAATTTTATAATACCTAATTAAAACTTAACTTTTGGTTGTATAAAATAACAATAAACATATAATATTCCAAGAAGATACATTTCCCACTGTCCTACAAAGAATAACATTCTAAAGTCAAGAGTAGATGTAGGAATTTATTAGATCACATATCTCCTGATAAAAAAAAAAAAAAACAGTAACAATAAAACACAGGGAGTGAGTATGCATGTCAGTCCAGTCTGACTCTTTGCAACCCCATGGACTGTAGCCCGCCAGATTCCTCTGTCCATAGGATTCTCCAGGTAAGAATACTGGAGTGGGTTGCCATGCCCTGCTCCAGGGGATCTTCCCTACCCAGGGATTGAACTAGCATCTCTTATGTCTCCTGCATTGGCAAGGGGTTCTTTACCACTTGTGCCATCTAGAAAGCCCAACTATATCTTTAGCTATCTTTATTTGTTCAAATACATAATCTATGGATATGTGATACATAATAAAGGTATACTACAGGGAGACGTAAGTTCATTTTATGTGCCAACTTGGTTAGGTTATGGTACCAGATTGTTTGATCAAATATTTATATATTGCTTTGAAGGCATTATGTGGGTGTGGTTAATATTTATAACCAGTAGACTTTAAATAAAGGGGATTACCCCCCAATAATGTGGCAGACCTCATCCAATCAGTTGAAGGTCTCAAGAGCAAAAACAGGAGTTTGCAGTTTTGGAAACTGGAAACTCTAGAGAAGAAAGAGTTCTGCCTCAAGACTGTAACGTAGAAATCTTGCCTGAGTTTTCAGTCTGCTGGCTTCCCCTATAAATTTCAGACTTGCACGAACCAATAGCATGAACCAATTAGCAAATCTCTCACTCTGACTGTGTGTACATCCTATTGTATCTGTTTCTCTGGAGTACCCTGACCAGTACACTAAGTAAAACCTCCAAGACAGATTCCTCTCTGATTTCCTTAGTCATCTGAAGAAGGCAGAAACCTACAACCGACCTTTACTTTCCCCTGTTAAGGTGTAGAGCAGACCCTGCCTCAGTCCCTCACTCTGTGGCTTCCTTTAATTTCCCTGGGAGACCTGCCTGACCACTGGGACATGAAGGCTCACATCTCATTGACCAGGACTAGCTTCACGGCCCCACTCAGGAGACTTACTTTTTTAATCTTAGGGGATAAGTGGTATCTGAATCCACATTACAGCACTCTTCTCTACTAGTGGTTATAAATGATTGACATTCAGAAATTCATTTAAGGTAAGTAAAGTAGAAAGTTGAACATTTGCCTAGTAGATCCACCTGGGATCTGAGCAATCCAGGTAGCTAAGATGCTAGAAATGATAGACAATATTAATAATGTATATCAACATTTCTATCTCTCACTATTGATTTTAGCTTTTGATTAAGAGAAATATTTCCTGAGCCCTTTTAAAGTAATATATATTTGGCAAATACCAGGTCTTGCACAGCCAAAGCCAAGTGAAATAGAGGAGTCTTAATTGTCTAACTGGGGTGTCTGCAGTAACAGAAATCACCTTTCTAATTTGGCTGAACATTCCTGGCCATGGTTTGTGAGGAACAAAATATAAATATGTCCAAATTAAATCATTAAGGAGTGATTGTTTATCAGTCTGTTAGTAGGAATTAGATCTAAAATAATTTTGTTTCTTACATATCTGAACTTGAAGCAATATTTCATGGTGAGGAGTATTAGATCTGAACCTCCATTCCCTGGATTCAAATCCTGGCTTCACATTAGCTATATATCTTTGGCACTCCTTAAGTTCTTCCTGCCTCAGTCTGTCCATCCATAAACTGGCTTGATACTATTAAAATTTACCTCCCATGTTGGTTGTATGGATACAGCACATTAAATGGTACCTGGAACACAGTAAGCACTTAAAGTAACTGTTATTATTAGATACTACCTGATACTTACTAGTTCTTTTCATCAAACAACTGCATTCAGCAGTCAGTTAGCAATTGGATGGGCAACAATCCAGACCTAAGCTTGAGTCCTAGATCTACAAAGAAAGTCAGGTGACCTTGGCAAGCTGCCACCTATATTTTCCTGGCCCAGGAAGTGGACCTAACATACCTATATCATTATGAAAATCAAGTGTGATTATATTTACTGCAGGTTAATGATAAAATCCTATGCAGTTGTGAAGGCCTGCTATCTATTCACTTAATCAGTTATCTTCAAAATAGTTAAACTTACTTCTGCAATTTATGTTCCACAACTCTGTGCCAAAGAAATGTATTTTTTAAAGTAAATACCCAAGGTTATTTTTTAGTATCATTTCAGTTCAGTCGCTCAGTTGTGCCCAATTCTTTGCGACCCCATGGACTGCAGCTTGCCAGACTTCCTGTCCATCACCAACTCCTGGAGTTTACTCAAACTCATGTCCATTGAGTTGGTGATGCCATCCAACCATCTCATCTTTTGTTGTCCCCTTCTCCTCTCGCCTTTAATCTTTCCCAGCATCAGGGTCTTTTCCAATGAGTCAGTTCTTCACATCAGGTGGCCAAAGTATTGGAATTTCAGCTTCAGCATCAGTCCTTCCAATGAATATTCAGGACTGATTTCCTTTAGGATGGACTGATTGGCGTACATAAGGGTCCATTTCCCTTACTTATGGAGAAAAGGAAAGTTGTCAACCAACACAGTAGTGAAACAATAATTTAAGCAAAGCTGGATTTCTCTGTTCCCTCTTATTCTGCCACTTTCACATTTTTTTTTTTTTTTCTGCATTGTTGATGTCCATGAGCTCCAGGAACAAATTTGTCTAATGTCCCTTCCCTGCTTCACGGCTTGTCAGTTTCTCTCCTCTGCACTTGCCTGGGTGTTTTTTTGCTGTCCTTTGTACCCTCTTTGGGCTGAGTCTACATCAGATTAAGACAAGAGGTAATCTACACAGAGAATAATGAACATCGATCTTCTCATTTAGCCCCCAAATGCCTACCACAGTGGAATAACTTAACATTTGGTGTAAGAAAATATAACAGTCACACTAAAAACAACATCAAACTGTGTTTTTATGGAACTATTTCTTCAGCCATTTGAATCCTGTTCTCTTTCACAGGCTTTTAAACTAAAATCACACCATGGTTTTACTGCTTTGAACTCCATATATTTTTCTGAAAAGAGAATAACAATATAAACATTTTAAAGTTATAGGGCTTTATATTAAAACACAGTTGGGAAAACAACTATGCAGCTATACTGTAACATTTTGGTATATTCCTCTACTTTCTTTCACTATCAAAGTGATACAAGAATTTTACTATCAAATTGATATGACAGTTAAAAGAGAATAATTTGAAATATCAAGACAACTACTTGTAGATTTCTCTACTGTTCCTTCACTTGGTTTAGTTAAGGATTCTTAAGGACATTTTTGCTAATCTACCATATCCTAGTTGCCAAAAGCCTTTCATAGCCCTGATAGAGTCTCCAGTGTTTAACAATTAAACATAAGCAATTCTATCAAAAATAAGCTACTAAACTTGATTTCAAAATATGTGAAATGATTGGACAATATCTAGAGGCTCTATTTGATGGAATGTATGTCTCTCTATGGAGAAGGAAACGGCAACCCACTCCAGTGTTCTTGCCTGGAGAATCCCAGGGACGGGGGAGCCTGGTGGGCTGCTGTCTATGGGGTCGCACAAAGTCGGACATGTCTCTCTAGTCCTCTGGTTAAACAGCCTTTCCTCTTACACTTTACAAGCCCTATTATGGCCCCATTCATCAAATTCACTCATAATGTCTTCAGTGTTTGCTATTTGCTGTTCTTTTCTTACCCATCTCTCCATCTGCAGAAAGTATAGCTCTCTTGAAGACTTAGATCAGAGATGAATTCTTCCATAAAGCCTTTCCTGATTGTTTAGTAGGAATGAACATTTCCCTCCTTTAATTTTCAATTTCTTAGCCTACTTAGTACAAATTGCTGTACACAACCGCAACTACTAAAGCTGATTACAAATTATCTTAGGCCAAAGACTTTGCCCATCTTGTTGTTGTTCAGTCACTAAGTTGTGTCTGAATCTGTGACCCCAAGGACTGTAGCCCACCAGGCTTCCCTGTCCTTCACTATCTCCGGGAGTTTGCTCAGATTCATACCCCTCTAGTCAATGGTGTTATCTAATCTCATCCTCTGCTGCCCGCCTCTTCTCCTTGTCATCCTGTACGTCCCCTAGTACAATGCCTTGCAGGTAGTTGGTTGTTATAATAATAAGTGTGTGTAGGAATATTTTAACCAAAGAAATGTATCGAGTAAAATGGCACCTAGATGAAAGAGTTGTATTAAAGGGAGATGATACTTGGTTTCCAGTGATGAAAACTGAAGGAAAGTTCCATCGAGGTAATACTATGAGACAAAAATATGTACAAAGACGAGAAAGAAAACTAACATTCACTGAGCATTATGTTGTTTTCCTGTGGCTTCTATAACAAATTACAACAAACTTGGTGGCTTTAATAAAATAAAAATTTATTGTTTCACAGTTCTGGGCCTGGGATTCCAAAACCCTCTTCTCTGGGTTTATATCAAGCTATTGGCAGTGCTGTACTCCCTTCAGAGTACAGCAGAGATTAATTCCTTGCCTCTTCCAGTTTCTGATAGCTGCTGACATTCCTTGGATTATGCCCACATCCCTCCAATCTGTCTCCTTGGTTTCATTACTTTGTCCTCTTCTGTTTTTGTTTTTTCCTCTTTCCTTCACTTTTTTATTTTTTAAATAAGGGTATTTGCAATTGCATTTTGTACACACAGACAAATAATCTTCCCAGATCAAGATCTCAAGCTACAAAGATCCTTTTTCCATAAATGCTAACATTTAAAGTTTTGGTGGATTAGAACTCTATACGTTTGGGGCCTTTATTCAGCCTACTACAAATACCAACCAGATATATCCCAATGTGTGATTTTAGTAAATCTTCACAGCTGTCTGTGAAGAAGTTATGGCTGTTCCAGTTTATAGGCTAGACCATTGAAATCCAAGAGATTGGGTGACTTACCCAAAGGTGCTTTCAGTAAGTGGTTGATTATTTGATTTAAAGCTAAATGTGTGGTTCCAGATTGATTTTGTTTTTCTGTTATATCCTAGCAATAAATGCACAGTAGCTTCTTAATAAATGTTTGTTGACATAAAAGAAAACTTTCATTGAGATTATGAAGTTTGCTGTTTTATCATTTTGTCACTATTTCTTTTTTATTTTTATGTTTTTGTCACCATTTCTAAAAGCTCATTGATTTTAAAAACATCTTTATACATCAGATGTCTCTTCAGAAACTCTTTCCTCAAATGAGTGCAGTGTTATCTCCCGATGGATTACTACTGAGAATTGGAGGTAGTTTTGTCAATGCAATCCAATATCAGGGCTGTGAAGATTTCATGTAGATTTCCTGAAGAATTCATCTTTTAAAAAGAAAAAAAAAGATTGAAAATCTGAGAAGGTGAAAATAAACACCGAAGTCATTATCTACAAAATCTGAAACCATCCATCCTCAATTCCATCAAAGATTGTTGAGAATCAGCTATTTTATCACTATGAAATAATGAGGTTTCTGTAAGTACTGAGCATAAGGTTAAAATTTATTCCAACAGTTTTATATATTCTCCCTGATTCCCCCAAAGTCCTAGATAGATGCCTGTGAAGTTATATAAGATAGATGCCTGGGCTCTGATACTTAACTGTGCACTTTCCAGTGAGTTTAAAAAAAGAAACTCACGTGGTAAAATTATTCTTGAAAATTCAGGAAGCACCACTAGGTCATTTCCACTCTACTAGTTCATGCTACCTAAAAAGAAGATACTGGTTTTCTTGACCCACTAAGGCATGTATTAGTTTTCTCTTTCTGATATAGCCAATTAGCACAAATATATTAATAGCAGCTTGAAACAATGCCCATTTATTATCTCAGAGGTCTGTAAGTCAGAGGTCTAGGGACATGGTTCAGCTGGCTCTCTGATTTCACAAGGCCAAAATTATTGGCAGGACTGCATTCTTTTCTCGAGACTTTGGAGGTGAATTTACTTCCAAGCTTATTCAGAATGCTGGTAGAATTCAGTTCCTTCTTGTTGCAGGACTGAAGTTCCTGTTTTTGTGCTATTGACTGGGGGTTGCCCATGGCTTCTAGAGGTTGCCTAAATTTCTTAGCTCATAACCCACCCCCTTCCTTCTACCTTCAAAGACAGCAATGGTGGGCGGAGTCTTTCTTAGGCTGTAAATGTCTCCTATGTCCCTTTTTGCCTCATGGCTCCTCTTATGCCTTATATCACATCTTTTGACTGACATTTCTACTTTCCTTTTCTTTTTTAAAGGGTCATATGATTATATTAGGTCCACCAGGATAAGCTTCCCATCTTGAGGGTGATTGAATCATAACCACACAATCACTTCACAGAAGTAACTAGACTAGTGTTTAATGGATTAACCAGGGGACAGGAACATTTGAAGAACATTTTTAGAATTATTTCTAAAATAGATGTACAGTCTCAATGAAAGAGTACTTTTAGTATTAATTCTGCATTTCTAGCTTTTATAGATTAGATTACTCAGAAAGGGCATATAATACCAGAAATATGGAAATATTAATAGCTGTCTATTTCCCTGAATACAGCTGAAGGACACAATAATTGAAGGTTCAGACACATGCAGTCACATTTTCATCTCTCATACGAATACTGATAGTGAGCAAAGGTTAGACACAATCTTAAAGAAATTACTTTCCCTACATGTGTTACTTTTATCATGATAGAAAATGTTATTATCACTCAAAAATATGATACAATTTACACCATAACATATTGTCTTAATGTGAATGCTGTCATAGAATAAGGGTAGCTTTTTCTTTCTCCAGGGGATCTTCCCAATCCAGGGATCAAACCCAAGTCTCCCACACCGCAGGCGGATTTTTTACCAGCTGAGCCACCGGGGAAGCCTAAGAATACTGGCATGGATAACCTATCCCTTCTCCAGTAGATCTTCCCAACCCAGGAATTGAATCAGGGTCTCCTGCATTACAGGCAGATTCTTCACCTGCTGAGCTACCAGGGAAGCCGTAGAACAAGAGTGCGTGTGATGTGAGAACAAAACTTTTCAAGAGCAGGTGAATTTTCTCACCATGCAATTTCCCCTTCAGTTAGTTGGAAACTGGGATTCAGATAATGAGGAAGTGCTAGCGGATGACTGAGCCACAAGCTGGAGGGAGCCTGGGTCACTGGCTCTTCACGTGAAGAAGGCCTCCTGCCAGTCAGGAACGCCTGCTCTGGAGAGTTGTGTGAGCTAGAAATACACTCTGTTGTGTTTAGGCCTTTGTACATTTTGGATACATTTTTTTCCCAGCAGCTGGTATTACCCACCCTGCATTTAGTCTACTCTAGAGTTCACAGCATAAACTACACTGAAAACTCTCCAGTCCTTGACTCTTTAAATCACATAAATCCTTATCACTTTCAAAATTTTCTCAAGGATATCATTTATGTTGTAAAAATGAAGAGTATATTCTGAAACTTAAAGCTAAGAATTTGAAACAAATACTAAAATTTTTTTGTGCATTATTTCCACTGGAGCAAAATATTTTAACCTCATTTTTTCCAAGTTTTAGTAATGAAAGAGTTGTAGCACAAAGGGCAAAATTTAAAGTAGTATAATAAATACATGGACAGAAATTCTGAAATATTATTCTTTTGTACAAGGTCAACTAAATAGTTCAGGATTCCCTTGGCATAAAATTAAATTCAAGATTAAGGAAAAGCAAACAGGTCTTTTTCATGGAGAGAGTCTACGTTTAGAAGTTGATTATGATATGGAGTTTAAACATGCTGACACCTATAATACTGTCCTTCTAAAAAAGGAAAGAACTTTCTGAGGTCTCAGTAAATAAGGTCAGTGAGTGCTAGTGCCTATGATCATGGATCCGTGCTGATTTTAACACTTACACAACCAGGTACTTTTTTCTTTAAAATTTCTCATTTGAACAGAAGGCTTTGAGTAAGATATGGGAATTTGGATGAGATAATCTGAAGCTGACACATGTATGACAGAGTTATAAAAAGTAAAAACAGGGTGAAAAGACACCTCAGATGGGAGAAAATAATAGCAAGTGGAAAACTGATGAAGCATTAATTTCCAAAATATCCAAGAAGCTCAATGCCAGAAAAAACAAACAGCCCAGTCCAAAAGGGGACAGAAGACCTAAATAGACATTTCTCCAAAAAAGACATACAAATGACTAATAAACATGAAAAGATGCTCAACATTGCTCATTATTAGAGAAATGCAAATCAAAACTACAATGAGGTATCACCTCACACTGGTCAGAATGGTCATCATCAATAAATCTACAAACAGTAAATGCTGGAGAGGGTGTAGACAAAAGGAAACCCTCTTGCATTGTTGGTGGGAATGTAAACTGATACACTATGGAGAAGCCACTATGGAGAAGAGTATGGACATTTCCTTAAAAAACTAGGAATAGAACTACCATATAATGTAACAATCCCATTACTGGGCATATACCTTGAAAACCATAATTTTAAAAAATGTACCCCAATGTTCATTGCAGCACTATTTACAATAGCTAGGACATGGAAGCAACCTTAGATGTCCACTGACAGATAAATGGATAAAGAAGTTGTGGTACATATATACAATGGACTATTACTCAGCCATAAAAAGGAATGGTGCATGGGGCTGCAAAGAGTTGGACACAACTGAGAAAGGAAAAGGAAAGATCATTACATTACCTAAAGTATAAGGGTTTTCAGAAAGCCGAATATTTCAGTAAGAAAACAGAGCAAATATAATTTGTAACCTTCAGATCAGTCGCTCAGTCATGTCTGACTTTTTTGGGACTCCATGAATCGCAGCACACCAGGCCTCCCTGTCCATTGCCAACTCCAGAAGTTCACTCAGACTCACGTCCATCGAGTCAGTGATGCGATCCAGTCATCTCATCCTCTGTCGTCTCCTTCTCCTCCTGCCCCTAATCCCTCCCAGCATCAGAGTCTTTTCCAATGAGTCAACTCTTCGCATGAGGTGGCCAAAGTCCTGGAGTTTCAGCTTTAGCATCATTCCCTCCAAAGAAATCCCAGGGCTGATCTCCTTCAGAATGGACTGGTTGGATCTCCTTGCAGTCCAAGGGACTCTCAAGAGTCTTCTCCTACACCACAGTTCAAAAGCATCAATTCTTCAGCACTCAGCCTTGTTCATAGTCCAACTCTCACATACATACATGACCACAGGAAAAACCATAGCCTTGACTAGACAGACCTTTGTTGGCAAAGTAATGTCTCTGCTTTTGAATATGCTATCTAGGTTGGTCATAGCATTCCTTCCAAGGAGTAAGCGTCTTTTAATTTCATAGCTGCAGTCACCCTCTGCAGTGATTTTGGAGCCCAGAAAAATAAAAACTTGACACTGTTTCCACTGTTTCCCCATCTATTTCCCATGAAGTTATGGGACCAGATGCCATGATCTTCGTTTTCTGAATGTTGAGCTTTAAGCCAACTTTTTCACTCTCCACTCTCACTTTCATCAAGAGGCTTCTGAGTTCCTCTTCACTTTCTGCCATAAGGGTGGTGTCATCTGCATATCTGAGGTTATTGATATTTCTCCTGGCAATCTTGATTCCAGCTTGTGTTTCTTCCAGTCCAGCGTTTCTCATGATGTACTCTGCATAGAAGTTAAATAAACAGGGTGACAATATACAGCCTTGACGACCTCCTTTTCCTATTTGGAACCAGTCTGTTGTTCCATGGCCAGTTCTAACTGTTGCTTCCTGACCTGCATACATATTTCTCAAGAGGCAGGTCAAGTGGTCTGGTATTCCCATCTCTTTCAGAATTTTCCACAGTTTATTGTGATCCAAGCCAGTCAAAGGCTTTGGCATAGTCAATAAAGCAGAAATAGATGTTTTTCTGGAACTCTCTTGCTTTTTCGATGATCCAGCGGATGTTGGCAATTTGATCTCTGGTTCCTCTGCCTTTTCTAAAACCAGCTTGAACATTTGAAGTTCACGGTTCACATATTGCTGAAGCCTGGCTTGGAGAATTTTGAGCATTACTTTACTAGCGTGTGAGATGAGTGCAATTGTGCAGTAGTTTGAGCATTCTTTGGCATTGCCTTTCCTTGGGATTGGAATGAAAACCGACCTTTTCCATTCCTGTGGCCACTGCTGAGTTTTCCAAATTTGCTGGCATATTGAGTGCAGCACTTTCACAGCATCATCTTTCAGGATTTGGAATAGCTCAACTGGAATTCTATCACCTCCACTAGCTTTGTTCGTAGTGATGCTTTCTAAGGCCCACTTGACTTCACATTCCAGGATGTCTGGCTCTAGGTGAGTGATCACACCATTGTGATTATATGGGTCGTGAAGATCTTTTTTGTACAGTTCTTCTGTGTATTCTTGCCATCTCGTCTTAATATCTTCTGCTTCTGTTAGGTCCGTACCATTTCTGTCATTTATCAAGCCCATCTTTGCATGAAATGTTCCTTTGGTATCTCTGATTTTCTTGAAAATATCCCTAGTCTTTCCCATTCTATTATTTTCCTCTATTTCTTTGCATTGATTGCTGAGGAAGGCTTTCTTATCTCTCCTTGCTATTCTTTAGAACTCTGCATTCAGATGTTTATATCTTTCCTTTGCTCTTTTGCTTTTTGCTTCTCTTCTTTTCACAGCTATTTGTAAGGCCTCCCCAGACAGCCATTTTGCTTTTTTGCATTTCTTTTCCATGGGGATGGTCTTGATCCCTGTCTCCTGTACAATGTCACGAACCTCCGTCCATAGTTCATCAGGCACTCTATCTATCAGATCTAGGCCCTTAAATCTATTTCTTACTTCTACCGTATAATCATAAGGGATTTGATTTAGGTCATACCTGAATGGTCTAGTGGTTTTCCCTACTTTCTTCAATTTAAGTCTGAATTTGGCAATAAGGAGTTCATGGTCTGAGCCACAGTTAGCTCCTGGTCTTGTTTTTGCTGACTGTATAGAGCTTCTCCATCTTTGGCTGTAAAGAATATAATCAATCTGATTTCAGTGTTGACCATCTGGTGATGTCCATGTATAGAGTCTTCTCTTGTGTTGTTGGAAGAGGGTGTTTGTTATGACCAGTGCATTTTCTTGGCAAAACTCTATTAGTCTTTTCCCTGCTTCATTCCACATTCCAAGGCCAAATTTGCCTGTTACTCCAGGTGTTTCTTAAATTCCTACTTTTGCATTCCAGTCCCCTATAATGAAAAGGATATCTTTTTTGGGTGTTAGTTCTAAAAGGTCTTGTAGGTGTTCATAGAACCGTTCAACTTCAGCTTCTTCAGCGTTACTGGTTGGGGCATAGACTTGGATTACCGTGATATTGAATGGTTTGCCTTGGAAACGAACAGAGATCATTCTGTCGTTTTTGAGATTGTATCCAAGTACTGCATTTCGGGCTCTTTTGTTGACCATGATGGCTACTCCATTTCTTCTGAGGGATTCCTGCCCACAGTAGTAGATATAATGGTCATCTGAGTTAAATTCCAGTCCATTTCAGTTCGCTGATTCCTAGAATGTTGACAGTCACTCTTGACATCTCTTGTTTGACCACTTCCAATTTGCCTTGATTCATGGACCTGACATTCCAGGTTCCTATGCAATATTGCTCTTCTCAGCATCCGACCTTGCTTCTATCACCAGTCACATCCACAGCTGGGTATTGTTTTTGCTTTGGCTTCATCCCCTCATTTTTTCCAGAGTTATTTCTCCACTGATCTCCAGTAGCATATTGGGCACCTACTGACCTGGGGAGTTTCTCTTTCAGTATCCTATCATTTTGCCATTTCATACTGTTCATGGGGTTCTCAAAGCAAGAATAATGAAGTGGTTTGCCATTCCCTTCTCCAGTGGACCACATTCTGTCAGATCTCTCCACCATGACCCGCCCATCTTGGGTTGCCCCACAAGCATGGCTTAGTTTCATTGAGTTAGACAAGACTGTGGTGCTAGTGTGATTAGATTGACTAGTTTTCTGTGTTTTGTAACCATAGTGACAGCTTAATTTAAACATGGTCTTTTATATGTTATATTCTGACATAATTATTTACAAAATCACATCATTGATTTTTCTAAGAAGGCAATGAACAATTGTGTAAGCAAAGGAAAATTGCATTATGTTCACATGACACTGAGTTACATTTAGTTACAGGGAGACTAATGAAGGTGGGTGAGAACTCAGATCCAAATCATTACTCAGAATGTTCATTAGGAAAACAGATAGTCTTAGAATTACATTATTAATTCACTTCATTTTAAATAAAATTTATTCAAGTCATTTAACAATAATTTATTGTTGTACCAGAAACAATAGTGATAATTACAGGTGCAGGAGGCTTTTTGGAGAAATAAGACATCCTAAGTCTGCTCTCATACAGTGCTGTGCTGTGCTTAGTTGCTCAGTCATCTTTGACTCTTTGTGACCTCCATGAACTGTACCCCACCAGGCTCCTCTGTCCATGGGGATTCTCCAGGCAAGAATAATGGAGTGCCCTTCTCCAGGGAATCTTCCCAACCCAAGTCTCCCACACTGAAGGCAGATTCTTTACTGTCTGAGCCACTAGGAAAGCCCATGGACACTGGAGTGGGTAGCCTATCCCTTCTCCAGGGAATCTTCTCAACCCAGGAATTGAACCAGGGTCTCCTGCATTGCAGGTGGATTATTTACCAGCTGAGCTACCAGGAAAGACTTGCTCTCACACTACTTACTTTCTAATAAAGAGAGACAAGAAAGAAAGCAAAGAAGAGAGAGAAAGGAGGGAGGAAGAGTTAATAAGTAACTGTCAAATGTTGATGGAATTAATTGATGAACAATAATAACAGAAAAGAAGTATACAGATGAAAACCAATGAACATATTCTCAATAGATCTTCCTGGTTTTAATCAAGGCAATAGAACCACTATGAGCATGATGCAATCAAAAATCAAAAATTGGGAGACTAAGGGTCTACAAAGAGGAGCTGGAAGATTTTTTAGCAGTCATTATAAATCATTAGGCAGTTCTCCTGAAGTGCAGGCACAGGAGGACATGTCAAAGCTTAACGATATTAGGAAACAAGGACCATCGAGTTGCTGGAGTGGGCTGCAGTGTTGGTGTAGAAGTGATTCCTCAGTTACTGTCCTTGTGAGTTCATAGTCAAGCATGTGGCGGGACTGGAAAGCTGTGGTTCAGGAGGGTCAATGGTCAGGAAGAAGAGAAGAATTCAGAGTAGAGAAGAGTGAGGATACACTGGGAGCCATCAGCACCTCTGCATCTATTTCTCTGCCTCCAGCTATGATGATCTTCAGAGAGTGACGGCTATTGCTTCACTAATCCAGATCTGATGCGAATTCTCTTGTGGCCAGCTTCAAGTTGGGACCAAATAGGGAAGAGGATTCTGAGACATGCAGTCCCAGATTAGCCAAGATGACATAATTCAGACTCTCCCATTAGGACTTTTGGGGTATACAATTTCAGTTTAAGCTATGTGATGTCTAGAGTTCCTATTTATAATGTGTCATTTCAAGATAAGCTCAAAAGAAAAAATAATTACTTTTGGAAATGATCTTAAAATTAAAGTCAGCAAATACAAAACTATAAAGTCATAAAATCACTTTCAAGTCTCCTTTTGGTGATTTTGTAGGTTGCTGCTTATCATCTACTGCTTTGCACTTTGCAAATATCTTTTCAAGTGGTGGAAATTTGACAGAGGATTTTTTTCTCACTTTTCTGAAAAAGGTAAATGAAGTATAGTGGCTCTTGCAACATTCATGGTGAAGTAAACCCTCAAAAGATGCTAAGATGCGAGTCTGGTGACTGCTCTATTCACTAGTCTCTGCAGTGAGCACAGTTTTCTCTGATGTAGGAAGTCAGGACAGATATCAAAGGATGAGACCAATTGATCTCCAAGAGTAGTATGTACTCTCATTCCTTAATTGCATGGAATAGATCCATATAATTGAGATCATCTTTGCTGAGAATGTCAAGGACTGGCAACCACACCCAAAACTCTGGAAATCTTCATAGCATGAAAATAATTCATTGCACACTTTAAACTGAAAGAGTGGGCTTTTGCATGATTTAATAAATGTGATTTGTGGATGTTTCAATACAAATTCACTCTATTTTAACAATTCTCCTGGAGCCTCAATATTGCTTCCATTCTCTAATTATTAATAACCAGAGTCAAACACGAGTCATCTATTGTGTTTAGACATCCACTGTAAATAAAACAAAGGGATTTGAATTAGAGAGATATTTGATATTGAAGACAAAGTCTTAAAGCTGATTTGTAGTTAAAGTGAAATTTTTACGTTCTCAAATCTAATATGATCAGAATCTTGTAAGATAATGTTCATACCAATGGAATACTTTAAATTGACTACTGTTATAAAATTGAAATGGAAAAATATAGTTTCTCTTTGTAAAGAATTACTACCTTAAGGTCAGGCTAAATGTATTTTTTTCCTCTACATCTATTAAGTAGATTTAGACTGCACCATTAAAATGAAAGAAACCTCTATATATTATTTTTAGAGACTGATGGAAAAATGTTTTAAGAAGAAGTAAATTACATATCAAAGAAATGAATTTTACTCTAATAAAAATGCAGAATTTCAAGTAAAACGATATATCAGCAGAACTGCTAGTTAGGTTCTTACTGGTATATTCTTTGATTAACAGTTGAAACAGTTGGAAATCACTATTCATTATGTTAGTGTTTAAAAAAATACCTCCACAGGACATTGGCAGTGATCCTCTCTGGAGTAAAAATAACCTACACAATGGTTGTCTTTGTCATAAAATACTTATTAAGAAAATGTGTACCTGGAAAAGTTTAATATGGAAGTGACTGCACCAGAAAAAAGAAAGTTGTCAATAACCAAGTTTGATCTGCTATTTTTGTAGGCAGTGTTTGACCTCACCACTGAGGGTCTATTTCACAGTGACAATGACAATGAAGAGGTCTTCATTAATACCAAAGAACACTAAGCTAAATCAAAACATTAAGTAACTTTTTAAAAAGTTCATTAGATGTACTTTTTTCACCCATAAAAATGAACTAATTCTTACTTAATTCTAAGAGTTGTGAAGATTAAATGTGATAATCCATAAGGAAATATCTATAATCTATTGACACATGGTATATGTACACTAAATGCTTATTTTCTTCCTTTTTCCCTTGAGATTTACTTTTTAAGGCACAATTTACAAAGTCAGTTTTCTTGCTTCAAAGGATTCATTCAAGTATAAAAAGGACCAAGGGAACACGGAGAACAAATATCACACGGTCTTAACATGCAACATGTTATTTGCATTTCACAGAATAGGAAAGAATGTCATTATTGAGACTGGTGTTTTCTACTAACTTATACCAGTATGCCAACATCTAAAATATTTGGCCAAATAGAGACCTATAATCTGCTTATCCGAACATCATTTCCATGTGTCTTACCCTCTTCTCTACAACTTCTGACTAAGGCAGCCTTAACATTCCACTCAGCTTGACTAAACTTTAAATAAGTTTCTTTCTGACTGTAGGCCCCTGACTTTTCTTTTCTTGGAGCATTTACTTTAGAAAACTTGCTATTGCAAATTCTTCCTCTGTGTGTGTGTGTGTGTGTGTGTGTGGTGTGTGGTGTGTGTTCTCGGTCCTGTCTGACTCTTTGCGATCTCATGGTCTGTAGCCCACCAGGTTCCTCTGTTCATGGAAGTTTCCAGGCAGGAATACTGGAGTGGCTTGCCATTTCCTACTCCAAGGGATCTTCCCAACCCAGGGATCGAACCCTCATCTCTTGTAGCTCCTGCATTGACAGGAGGATTCTTTACCACTAATGTCACCTGGGAAGCTTCTTTGAGATGTAGACAAACCAGCCTTTTACTGGTTTCACAACATAAGAATGTCTTTCTCAAGGACCTAGGTGCCATCTCTGAAATTATCAGGAAAGACAGTACCCCTATCTCCCAGTAGGGGGGATAGCAACCTAACTTGGAAAGTACCCATTAGCAAAGTGGCTGCAGTTGATGGGGTCGCGAAGAGTCGGACACGACTGATCGACTTCCCTTTCACTTTTCACTTTCATGCACTGGAGAAGGAAATGGCAACCCACTCCAGTGTTCTTGCCTGGAGAATCCCAGGGACGGGGGAGCCTGGTGGGCTGCCGTCTCTGGGGTCGCACAGAGTCGGACACGACTGAAGCGACTTAGCATTAGTCTTAACCACAAAGGAAAACAGCTGCGAACTCAGGAATGACTCAATGGACTAGACACATCCGACTGACCAAAGACATTCCCCAGTGTCCTCCAGTACTTTTCCACTAGCTCAGCTAAGCTCTTATAATCTCTGTTTCCTTTTGTTTCAGTGGAGTTGAATTCAGTCTCTCCATCACTCCAATAGTCTTGAATAAAATTTTCCTCTCTGTTCAACACTGTCTAGTACCATTTTTCCCTGACAATTCCCTTCCTACCAAGTAAGTTCTATAGTTCATCATTAAAATAACACCCTTGCCAATATCTTTAACTCCTTGTCTCTCTTGTCTGCAAGCCCCAAATCTGTATAATCAGCCTCTTCAATGCTTTGGTTGGAGAAAAATGAACAGCCAGCTGACTCACTTCATTTCCTGCCTGTTGACTTCAAGTCCTAGAACAACATCATTTCACCCCTTTGCTTGCGCACACCTCCGTACCATTCATTTTTCAGCAGATGACATCATTTCCTCTTCAACCAGAAAATAGAAACCACCGAATAAAGCCTCCACCAGCTTCCACCATCTAACCACTTGCTTCTGGGACTTTACACTCCGCCTTCCCTACTGTTGTAGTTGATAAGCTGGCTGTTCCTAGATCTCAGGCAATGCTTTCACTGTCTCCCAGAAATCAGTCTCCTCCATACTTATTCAACAAAACAGCTGTAGAAACTCTCCCCAGCTCAGCCCTTCATTACCAGTTTTCACAACTCTACTTAATCAGGCCCATCATTATGAAATGTATTGTAGATATTCTTATTTTAAAATAATAATTCTCAATCCCCTTCCAGATACTGATATTTATTTGTTTCCCTTTTCATCAAGTCTTGGGAAGGTGTTTTGAAGTTCTTTCTTCCCATTCTCTTTAAATGTCTTCTATTCAGGCTTTGGGTTTCCATTGTAGCTCAGTCGGTAAAGAACCTGCCTGCAGTACAGGAGACCCAGGTTTGATCCCTGGGTTGGGAAGATCCCCTGGAGAAGGAAATGGCAACCCACTCCAGTATCCTTGCCTGGAAAATCTCATGGACACAGGAGCCTGGTGGAATGCAGTCCATGGGGTCGCAAAGAGTCGGGCATGACTGAGTGACTAACACTTACTTATTCAGGCTTTAGCTCTCACCTAGCAAAATTGTTTTTTTCTAGGCCATGAATAAACTTTAAATCCAATTCTAAGTGCTCAATTTATTTGACTTACCAGCAGCACTTGGCATAATCAATATTTCCCACACTTTCCTCAGGTGGCTTAGAACACCAAACTGTTTAATTTTCCTTTTAAATAACCGACGCATCTCTCCCAGCATTCTTTACTGGTTCTTTCCATCTTTATACTCTCTAGGTTGTGTGACTGGAGGTTTAATTCTCTCTTTCTTAATTGAACTTACTCCCAGGGGATCTCATTCATTTTAATGGTATTAAATACCGTCTAGAGGAAACAATGCCCTCATTTTTTATCTCCAGCTCAAACTTGTCCTCTGAATTTTAGTATTTATCGAACTACTTACCAGGCATTCTCATTTGGCTATCTAATGGAAATCTCAAGCATTACATACCTAAACCCACACTCCTGATTTTCATTCCAAATCTGCAATTTCAAGATCTTTACAGTCTCTCTGTCAATGTCAGCCCTTCATTTGCTAGACAATGAAGGCTGTGGGTGGGATGTGGAAAATCGCCTTGATTCCTGTTATTCTTTGTCTCACGGAGTGATGCTTTACAAATGGAAGATATTAAAGCTTTGTACAAAATACACCAATAGCTTCCTGTTCTATAGACAGTGAAAGCCAAAGGCCTCACAATAGCCTCTAAGGCTTCACCTGGTTGAGTCTCTCAGTTACCTCCCTGAGATCGTCTTCTACTGCTCTCTACTCTATGTGCACTAACCCCAGCTGCCCCTTAAATATGGCACACATTCTCCTGCCTCAGAATGTTTAGGGTTGTATTTATTTTGTGTGAATACTCCTCTTTCCGATTTCATGGCCCACTGTGTCATCATCATTACTCCCCTGACCATCCTATTTCAAACTGCACCCTTCCATCACTCTGTGGAATTCTTTTTACCATCCAATATAATTCACATTGCTGTATGTGTGTATTTATCATCTTTTATCTTAGTTTAACATAAGCCTTGTGAAAAAAGAGACTTTTTTTCTCTTGGTACCTGGAAAAGTGGCACCTAAATATTTAAGAAGAAAGGGATGGAAGCGGGAAAGAAGGAAATTAATTTTAATTCTATAATAGGTAGTAAATAGCTTCTTAGCCTTTTTAAAATTTTCTTTTTAAAAGTTCATTGCATATTTGTCAGCTCTTAGAACTCAGGTAAGAGAGAAGATAGGACTCTAGCTTGAATATGAAATTTGAAGGAGATATAAAAGCATGCATCCTCTTTCTCCCACTTAATGCTGCCCTTAAATTGGATGTGATCTCAAATTCTCATTCCCTCACATCCTATATAACTGTTAGAAAGGGTTCTATTCCTAGAAATTATATGAATACATTATCTTCCTCTCTTAAAACTCTTAACCACTAAGAGAAAATTAGCCCAGCTGGTCAGGTTGAGTTTATTGCAAGACCTAATTCTTGGTCGTCTCCCTCGGTCTGCTCCTCAGTTTGATGATTCTATATCTTGAAGACACTCAATTAAAATAATAAACAGCTTCAAGAAGATATCGATTCTTAAAAGCACAATTTGTTAATGTGCCTTTATTGTAATAAAGAATATATCTTTTGCCTCTTCAGGAAACATGCTTCACCATATTTAACCTCTAATATCTCCTCATAATAATTTTTCATTAACGACTGTGATGTTAAATTTCTGCACTTAAATTCCTACAGTGGTTCTCTATTACTTTGCAGATTAAGTCCAAAATTCTTACAGTTATATAATTATTATTAAATATCCAATGTTATAATCAGCTTAATTTTTAATGATTCAGCTTAACTTCTGTCTCTATTTTATCATTGTGGAGGAAAACTTCAGTCTTTTCTAAAATTGTATATTTGTTTCTATCTGAAAAATAAAATTACTTTTACTAAAAAGCGGAGATATTACTTTGCCAAAAGAGGTTCGTCTAGTCAAAGCTATGGTTTTTCCAGTAGTCATGTATGGATGTGAGAGTTGGACCATGAAGAAAGCTGAGCACCAAAGAATTGAAGCTTTTTTTTTTTAATTTTATTTTATTTTTAAACTTTACATAATTGTATTAGTTTTGCCAAATATCAAAATGAATCCACCACAGGTATACATGTGTTCCCCATCCTGAACCCTCCTCCCTCCTCCCTCCCCATACCATCCCTAGAATTGAAGCTTTTGAACTGTGGTGTTGGAGAAGACTCTTGAGAGTCCCTTGGACTGCAAGGAGATCAAACCAGTCAATCCTAAAGGAAATCAGTCCTGAATATTCATTGCAGGGACTGATGCTGAAGCTGAAGCTCCAATCCTTTGGGCACCTGATGCAAAGAATTGACTCATTTGAAAAGACCCTTATTGGGAAAGACTGAAGGCAGGAGGAGAAGGGGACGACAGAAGATGAGATGGTTGGATGGTGTCACTGACCCAATGGATGTGACTTTAAGCAGGCTTAGTCCATGGGGTTGCAAAGAGTCAGACACAACTGAGCAAATGAACTGAACTGAACCGTTTAAAATTGTACCCACTCCCCACACATACCATATACTAACCTGTAATTTGCTGTACTACTCAGGTCTTAAGTTGTATCAAGGAATGAGCTGAGGGAAAGAGGACAATATGGTCTTGAGTTTGCTCCAATAATTTGACAGTGAGATATACATCACCCACTTGGTTTGGCTACTTCAAGATCAGTGACTTGACAGTATTCCATGCCACACGGAACACGCAATACTTGGAGAAAGTGTCCAGGGCTTTATCTTCCTAGACACATGAAACACTTTTCTCCTGGGACTTGCTAGACCCCTTGTGAGATGCTGGGAGGTTTTCCTGTTCGCAAGATTGACCTACCCATCTCTCTCCTGGTCTCTCTCACTCTCTCTCTCTTTCTCCCTCTCAACTTTTCTTACTTTACCTCTCCCTGTCTTTCAGTTAGTTAAGTTCAGTGGCTCAGTCATGTCTGACTCTTTGTGACCCCTGGAACCACAGCATGCAGGCCTCCCTATCCATCACCAACTCCCGGAGTCCACACAAACCTATGTCCATTGTGGCAGTGATGTCATCCAAACATCTCATCCTCTGTCATCCCCTTCTCCTCCTGCACTCAATCTTTCCAAGCATCAGAGTCTTTTCAAATGAGTCAGCTCTTCGTATCAGGTGGCCAAAGTATTGCAGTTTCAGCTTCAACACCAGTTGCTCCAATGAACACCCAGGACTGATCTCCTTTAGCATGGACTGGTTGGATCTCCTTGCAGTCCAAGGGACTCTCAAGAGTCTTCTCCAAAATCACAGTTCAAAACCATCAATTCTTCTGTGCTCAGCTTCCTTTATAGTCCAACTTTCACATCCATACATGACTATTGGAAAAACCACAGCCTTGACTAGATGGACCTTTGTTGGCAAAGTAATGTCTCTGTTATTTAATATGCTGTTTAGGTTGGTAATAACTTTCCTTCCAAGGAGCAAGTGTCTTTTAATTTCATGGCTACAATCACCATCTGCAGTGATTTTGGAACCCAGAAAAATAAAGTCAGCCATTGTTTCCTCTTTTTCCCCATCTATTTGCCATAAAGTGATGGGACCAGATGCCATGATCTTAGTTTTCTGAATCTTGAGCTTTAAGCCAACTTTTTCACTCTCCTCTTTCACTTTAATCAAGAGGCTCTTTAGGTCTTCTTCACTTTCTGCCATAAGGGAGGTGTCATCTGCATATCTGAAGTTATTGATATTTCTCCTAGCAATCTTGATTCCAGCTTGTGCTTCCTCCAGCCCAGTATTTCTTATGATGTACTCTGCATATAAGTTACATAAACAGGGTGACAATATACAGCTTTGATGCACTTCTTTTCCTATTTAGAAACAGTCTGTTGTTCCATGTCCAGTTATTACTGCTGATTCCTGACCTGCACACAGGTTTCTCAAGAGGCTGGTCAGGTGGTCTGGTATTCCCATCTCTTTCAGAATTTTCCACAGTTTATCATGATCCACACAGTCAAAGGCTTTGGCATAGTCAATAAAGCAGAAATAGATGTTTTTTGGGAACTCTTGCTTTTTTGATGATCCAGCAGAGGTTGTCAATTTGATTTCTGATTCCTCTGCCTTTTCTGAAACTAGCTTGAACATCTGGAAGTTCATGGTTCATGTACTGCTGAAGCCTGGCTTGGAGAATTTTGAGCATTACTTTACTAGCGTGTGAGATGAGTGCCATTCTGTGGTAGTTTGAGCATTGTTTGGCATTGCCTTTTTTAGGGATTGGAATGAAAACTGACCTTTTCCAGTCCTGTGGCCACTGCTGAGTTTTCCAAACTTGCTGGCATATTGAGTGCAGCATTTCACAGCATCATCTTTCAGGATTTGAAATAGCTCAATTGGAATTCCATCACCTCCACTAGCTTTGTTCATAGTGATGCTTCCTAAGCCCCATCTGACTTAACATTCCAAGATGCGCAGCTCTAGGTGGGTGTGAGTGATCACACTTTCGTGATTATCTGGGCCATGAAGATGTTTTTTGTACAGTTCTTCTGTGTATTCTTGCCACCTCTTAATATCTTCTGCTTCTGTTAGGTCCATACCATTTCTGTCCTTTATCGAGCCCATCTTTGCATGAAATGTTCCCTTGGTATCTCTAATTTTCTTGAAGAGATCTCTAGTCTTTCCCATTCTGTTGTTTTCCTCTATTTCTTTGCACTGATCACTGAGGAAGGCTTTCTTATCTCTCCGTGCTATTCTTTGGAACTCTGCATTCAGATGCTTATATCTTTCTTTTTCTTCTTTGTCTTTTGCCTCTCTTCTTTTCATAGGTATTTGTAAGGCCTCCTCAGACAGCCATTTTGCCTTTTGCATTTCTTTTTCTTGGGGATGGTCTTGATCCCTGTCTCCTGTACAATGTCATGAACCTCTGTCCATAGTTCATCAGGCATGCTGTTTATCAGATCTAGTTCCTTAAATCTATTTCTCACTTTCACTGTATAATCATAAGGGATTTGATTTAGGTCATACCTGAATGGTCTAGTGGTTTTCCCTACTTTCTTCAATTTCAGTCTAAATTTGGCAATAAGGAATACATGATCTGAGCCACAGTCAGCTCCTGGTCTTGTTTTTGCTGGCTGTATAGACCTTCTCCATCTTTGGCTGTAAAGAATATAATCAATCTGATTTCAGTGTTGACCATCTGGTGATGTCCATGTGTAGAGTCTTCTCTTGTGTTGTTGGAAGAGGGTGTTTGCTATGACCAGTGCGTTCTCTTGGCATAACTTTGTTAACCTTTGCCCTGCTTCATTCCATATTCCAAGGCCAAATTTGCCGGTTACTCCAGGTGTTTCTTTACTTCCTACTTTTGCATTCCAGTCCCCTATAATGAAATGGACATCTTTTTTGGGTATTAGTTCTAAAAGGTCTTGTAGGTCTTCATAGAACCATTCAACTTCAGCTTCTTCAGTGTTACTGGTCGGGCATAGACTTGGATCACTGTGATATTGAATGGTTTGCCTTGGAAATGAGCAGAGATCATACTGTCGTTTTTGAGATGGCATCCAGGTACTGCATTTCAGACTCTTTTGTTGACTATGATGGCTACTCCATCTCTTCTAAGGGATTCCTGCCCACAGTAGTAGATATAATGATCATCTGAGTTAAACTCACCCATTCCAGTCCATCTTGGTTCACTGATTCCTAGAATGTCTATGTTCACTCTTGCCATCTCTTGTTTGACCACTTCCAATTTGCCTTGATTCCTGGAGCTAGCATTCCAGGTTCCTATTCAATATTGCTCTTACAGCATAAAACCTTGCTTATATCACCAGTCCCATCCATAACTGGATATTGTTTTGCTTTGGCTCCATCCCTTCATTCTTTCTGGAGTTATTTCTCCACTGATCTCCAGTAGCATGTTGGGCACCTACTGATGTGGGGAGTTCATCCTTCAGTGTTCTATTTTTTTCCTTTTCATACTGTTCATGGGGTTCTCAAGGCAAGAATAATGAAGTGGTTTGCCATTCCCTTCTCCAGTGGACCACATTCTGTCAGACCTCTCCACCATGACCCATCCCTGTCTTTATTTCTTCATCTCCCTTCTTTCCACAGTTCAAGGGATCTCTTCTGAATTTATGGGCTTGTAGACAGAAACCTCATGCTCCCCACTGGTTCCCTCAAGACATAATGTTTCTTCCAGATAGCCTCTCTCTATTTGATGCATCTAGATTCTGGAAATAAAAATTTTAAGGACTTGTAAGTTTTGTCCTATTATTACCTCTAACATATCCTTCATGCAACATAATGATTACAGAGTCCACTAGCTTCCTCAATGGAAAGACAGGCAAGGGGATTGGGATTATGGCTTAATATCAATAACACAGTAGTTACGATGGGATTCCCTCTTCATCTCCTCACTCATCCCACCTTCTCCTTGCATCCTGTAACATTAGATGGTTCATGACTCCCCGAATGCCTTCACTCAATCATATATGTGAATCTTTGAAGAATGAGCTTGTCCTCGATCTGCTCTCAATGACTGTTCATGTGCAAAAAAAATATGTGTGTGGTATGTTGAGAGAGAAGGAGATAGGGGTGCCTCTGCCAACATGTTCATTTTTGGGTTCATCTCCCTCTTTCTGTTTTTCTCAGTGTGAAACGTTGCATTAAATAGTGAGAAAGGTTTTTTTTTTTTTTCCTGACAAAAACAAACATATAAATGAATGTCTGTGTATATACACATTGTTGTAGTTCAGTGGCTGAGACATGTTGAACTCTGAAACCTCATTGGATTGCAGCATGCTAGGCTTCCCTGTCCTTTACTATCGCCCAGAGTTTCCTCAAATTCATGTCCATTGAGTTGGTGATACCATCTAACCATCTCATCCTCTGTTCCCCCTTCTCCTGCTGTCCTAAATCTTTCCCAGCATTGGGGTCTGTATGTGTATATGTCTGGATACAAATATATGTATCTTTAAAAGCAGGAGTATTTTGTTTAACTTTCACAGGAATCTGTTGGCCATTCTGTGGACCCTTGGCCTGTGTACACACTACTTTGGTGACTGCTGTTTATTGTACATTCACCTCTAACATTTTATGCATTTAAGGTGCCATTGTAGTGTACTGGTACCAATTTTTCAGACATATTACAACACATTACTTCTCAACTTGTTGTTGTTGTTTAGTCACTAAGTTGTGTCCAACCCTTTAGCAACCTCATGAACTGTAGCCCACCAGTCTCCTCTGTCCATGGGATTTCCAAGGTAAGAATACTGGAGTGGGTTGCCATTTCCTTCTCCAGGAGATCTTCTTGACCCACGTATCAAATCCATGTCTCCTGCATTGGCAGGTGACTTCTTTACCACTGAACCACCAGGGAAGCCCCACTCCTCAGCTTCAGTTCAGTTCAGTTCAGTTCGGTCACTCAGTCGTGTCTGACTCTTTGCTACCCCATGAATCACAGCATGCCAGGCCTCCCCGTCCATCACCATCTCCTGGAGTTCACTCAAACTCACGTCCATCAAGTCAGTGATGCCATCCAGCCATCTCATCCTCTGTCGTTCCCTTTTCCTCTTGCCCCCAATCCCTCCCAGCATCAGAGTCTTTTCCAATGAGTCAACTCTTCGCATGAGGTGGCCAAAGTATTGGAGTTTCAGCTTTAGCATCATTCCTTCCAAAGAAATCCCAAGGCTGATCTCCTTTAGAATGGATTGGTTGGATCTCCTTGCAGTCCAAGGGACTCTCAGCTTACCTTACATCAATTATTTGATAAGTTTTGGAGAGAGATTAGTCACCTGAGAGTAACTGTGATCACATTAGTGTTCTCAGCAGAGCTTCCACAGATCATTTCTTCCTGTAGCTTACCTCTAGAGGTGAATAAACCTCCATCTTATGAAAATGATGATTACTTTCAATATCATAGGCTAATATTTTCTGACCTTGTTCCTGAATTCTGAAGATGAATCTCCCTATGCCCTAATTAGGGATCATCTACAAAACCCTCAGTTAAAATCTTTGGAAAAGAGTTTTTAATAGTAAAGGTTTGGATTATTACCATTCAAGGATATTTTAAGATCTCTATCTACAATGTATACCATTATAGAACTTTTATTTTGTCACTTATAAGTAAGTTCACAATGAAGTCTAGAGATTCTTCTAGATTCATTGGTCTGCTCCATTTAACTTTGTTCCCAGCATCTATTTTAAATCCTTCCAAGGTCATTAATGATGTGATACTACTAAAGTCTCTGATCACCTTTTAGTGGTTATCTTAATCTATCAGCAATTATTAGGCTAGTTTGCCCTAAGAAGGCCATTATCTCTCTGAGAAGCATCTCTCTCAGTAATCAGACACTGACAAGTCAGCCTTTACCTGTTAAGGATTCAATAAAGACTCTTTGTGACAATACACTTTTTCTTTTTTGTTGTTGTTGCTTCTGTTTTTATTTCATTGTTGAAGGAAATTTCTACATTTATTTTTTTCTTTTTTTTTAAATTTTATTTTATTTAACTTTACAATATTGTATTGGTTTTGCCAAATATCAAAATGAATCTGCCACAGCTATACATGTGTTCCCCATCCTGAACCCTCCTCCCTCCTCCCTCCCCATACCATCCCTCTGGGTCGTCCCAGTGCTCCAGCCCCAAGCATCCAGTATCCTGCATCGAACCTGGACTGGCGACTCGTTTCATAAATGATATTATACATATTTCAATGCCATTCTCCCAAATCATCCCACCCTCGCCCTCTCCCACAAGTCCAAAAGACTGTTCTATACATCAGTGTCTCTTTTGCTGTCTCATATACAGGGTTATTGTTACCATCTTTATAAATTCCACATATATGTGTTAGTATACTGTACTGGTGTTTTTCTTTCTGGCTTACTTCACTCTATAATCAGCACCAGTTTCATCCACCTCATTAGAACTGATTCAAATGTATTCTTTTTAATGGCTGAGTAATACTCCATTGTGTATGTGTACCAAAGATTTCTTATCCATTCATCTGCTGATAGACATCTAGGTTGCTTCCATGACCTGGCTATTATAAACAGTGCTGCGATGAACATTGGGGTACACGTGTCTC
>NW_011494934.1:2191300-2191527 GCF_000754665.1 Bison bison bison
GGATTGCTGGGTCATAAGGCAGTTCTATTTCCAGTTTTTTAAGGAATCTCCACACTGTTCTCCATAGTGGCTGTACTAGTTTGCATTCCCACCAACAGCGTAAGAAGGTTCCCTTTTCTCCACATCCTCTCCAGCATTTATTGCTTGTAGACTTTTGAATCGCAGCCATTCTGACTGGCGTGAAATGGTACTTCATAGTGGTTTTGATTTGCATTTCTCTGATAATG
>NW_011494934.1:2191627-2191875 GCF_000754665.1 Bison bison bison
AACCTAACCCTACACCTGAAGCAACTAGAAAAGGAAGAAATGAAGAACCCCAGGGTTAGTAGAAGGAAATAAATCTTAAAAAATTAGGGCAGAAATAAATGCAAAAGGAACAAAAGAGACCATAGCAAAAATCAATAAAACCAAAAGCTGGTTCTTTGAAAGGATCAATAAAATTGACAAACCATTAGCCAGGCTCATCAAGAAACAAAGGGAGAAACATCAAATCAATAAAATTAGAAATGAAAATG
>NW_011494934.1:2191975-2193715 GCF_000754665.1 Bison bison bison
ATTTTTCTGGAGTTGAGCTGTAGAAGTTGCTTGTATATTTTTGAGATTAGTTGTTTGTCTGTTGCTTCATTTGCTATTATTTTCTCCCATTCTGAAGGCTGTCTTTTCACCTTGCTAATAGTTTCCTTTGTTGTGAAGAAGCTTTTAAGTTTAATTAGGTCCCATTTGTTTATTTTTGCTTTTATTTCCAATATTCTGGGAGGTGGGTCATAGAGGATCCTGATGTGATGTATGTCGGAGAGTGTTTTGCCTATGTTCTCCTCTAGGAATTTTATAGTTTCTGGTCTTATGTTTAGATCTTTAATCCATTTTGAGTTTATTTTTGTGTATGGTGTTAGATAGTGCTCTAGTTTAATTTTTTTTACAAGTGGTTCACCAGTTTTCCCAGTGCCATTTGTTAAAGAGATTGTCTTTAATCCATTGTATACTCTTGCCTCCTTTGTCAAAGATAAGGTGTCCATATGTGTGTGGATTTATCTCTGGGCTTTCTATTTTGTTCCATTGATCTATATTTCTGTCTTTGTGCCAGTACCATACTGTCTTGATGACTGTGGCTTTGTAGTAGAGCCTGAGGTCAGGCAGGTTGATGCCTCCAGTTCCATTCTTCTTTCTCAAGATAGCTTTGGCTATTCGAGGTTTTTTGTATTTCCATAGGAATTGTGAAATTATTTGTTCTAGCTCTGTGAAGAATACTGTTGGTAGCTTGAATCTATAAATTGCTTTGGGTAGTATACTCATTTTCACTATATTGATTCTTCCGATCCATGAACATGGTATATTTATCCATCTATTAGTGTCCTCTTTGATTTCTTTCACCAGTGTTTTATAGTTTTCTATATATAGGTCTTTAATTTCTTTAGGTAGATATATTCCTAAATATTATATTCTTTTCATTGCAATGGTGCATGGAATTGTTTCCTTAATTTCTCTTTCTATTTTCTCATTATTAGTGTATAGGAACACAAGGGATTTCTGTGTGTTGATTTTATATCCTGCAACTTTACTATATTCATTGATTAGTTCTAGTAATTTTATGGTGGAGTCTTTAGTATTTTCTATGTAGAGGATCATGTCATCTGCAAACAGTGAGGGTTTTACTTCTTCTTTTCCAATTTGGATTCCTTTTATTTCTTTTTCTGCTCTGATTGCTGTGGCCAAAACTTCCAAAACTATGTTGAATAGTAATGGTGAAAGTGGGCACCCTTGTCTTGTTCCTGACTTTAGAGGAAATGCTTTCAATTTTTCACCATTGAGGATAATGTCTGCTGTTGGTTTATCATATATAGCTTTTATTATGTTGAGGTATGTTCCTTCTATTCCTGCTTTCTGGAGAGTTTTTATCTTAAATGGATGTTGAATTTTGTCAAAGGCTTTCTCTGCATCTATTGAGATTCATTCCAAGCATCTTTTCTGACCACAATGCAGTAAGATTAGATCTCAATTACAGAAGAAAAACTATTAGAAATTCCAACATATGGAGGCTGAACAACATGCTGCTGAATAACCAACAAATCACAGAAGAAATCAAAAAAGAAATCAAAATTTGCATAGAAACGAATGAAAATGAAAACACAACAACCCAAAACCTGTGGGACACTATAAAAGCATTGCTAAAGGGAAAGTTCATAGCAATACAGGCATACCTCAAGAAACAAGAAAAAAGTCAAATAAATAACCTAACCCTACACCTGAAGCAACTAGAAAAGGAAGAAATGAAGAACCCCAGGGTTAGTAGCAGGA
>NW_011494934.1:2193815-2211938 GCF_000754665.1 Bison bison bison
CTACTATCAACAATTATATGCCAATAAAATGGACAATGTGGAAGAAATGGACAAATTCTTAGAAAAGTACAACTTTCCCAAACTGGACCAGGAAGAAATAGAAAATCTTAACAGACCCATCACAAGCACAGAAATTGAAACTGTAATGAGAAATCTTCCAGCAAGCAAAAGCCCAGGTCCAGACGGCTTTACAGCTGAATTCTACCAAAAATTTAGAGAAGAGCTAACACCTATCCTGCTCAAACTCTTCCAGAAAATTGCAGAGGAAGGTAAACTTCCAAACTCATTCTATGAGGCCACCATCACCCTAATACCAAAGTCTGACAAAGATGCCACAAAAAAAGAAAACTACAGGCCAATATCACTGATGAACATAGATGCAAAAATCCTTAACAAAATTCTAGCAATCAGAATCCAACAACATACATTGTTGTTAAAATGTACGTTAAAAAGATCATACACCATGACCAAGTGGGCTTTATCCCAGGGATGCAAGGATTCTTCAATATCCACAAATTAATCAATGTAATACACCACATTAACAAATTGAAAAATAAAAACCATATGATTATCTCTAAATTTATTTTTAATTGAAGAATAATTGCTTTAAAATACTGTGTTGGTTTCTGCTATATAGCAGCAACAATCAGCCATAGGTATACATATGCCCCCTCCCTCTTGAACCTCCCTCCCACCTCCTACCCCATCCCACCCCTTTAGGTTGTCACAGAGCACTGGTCTGAGCTCTCTGAGTCATACAGCAAATTCCCACTGGCTATCTGTTTTACGCATGGTGTGTGTATGTTTCCATGCTGCTCTCTCCATTCATCCCTCCCTCTCCTTCCCCCCAACCCCTGTCCCCTGGTCTGTTCTCTATGTTGCCTCTCCATTGCTGCCCTGCAGATAGGTTCAGCAGTACCATCTTTCTAGACTCCATGTGTGTGTGCTCAGTCATGTCTGACTTTTTGCAACACCATGGACCGTAGTCTGCCAGGCATCTCTGTCCATGGGATTTTCCAAACAGGAATTCTGGAGTGGGTTGCCATTTCCTACCCCAAGAGATCTTCCCAACCCAGGGATCGAACCCTTGTCTCTTGTGTTTCCTCCATTGGAAGGTGATTCTTTACCACTAGTGCCACCTGGGAAGCCTAGATTCCACATATATATACGTTAACATATGGTATTTGTTTTTCTCTTTCTGACTTACTTCATTCTGTATAATAGGCTCTGGGTTAATTTACCTCATTAGAACTGACTCAAATGTATTCCTTTTTATGGCTGAGTAATAGTCCATTATATATATGTACCACAGCTTTTTTATCTATTCAACTGTTGATGGGCATCCAGGTTGCTTCCATGCCCTAGCTATTGTAAATAGTGCTGTAATGAACATTGGGGTATATGTGTCTTTTTCATTGTGGTTTTCACAGGGTATGTGATCAGTACTGAGATTGCTGGGTCATATGGATAGTTTATTCCTAGTGTTTTAATGAATGTCCATACCAATCTCCAAAGTGGCTGTATCATTTTACATTCCCACCAACAGTGCAAGAGGGTTCCCTTTACTCCATACCCTCTTCAGCATTTATTGTAGATTTGTTGATGATAGCCATTCTGACTGGTGTGAGGTGATATCTTGTTGTAGTTTTGATTTCCATTTCTTTAATAAAGAGCAACTGGTGGAATTAGAGTACATCTCTCTCCACAGATGCTCTAAGACATTTCTCTTGGTCACAGTTCTATCCATAGAGTCTTACCTCTTACCATTCTCCACCTCTTACACTTTATTCCAACCACATCCAATTTTTTTTAAGCCTCCAAATTTTTGCAAATGCTACTCCTTTCTGTAATGTCCTTTCCACAACCTTCATATTTAACATGCAGCCCAGATCTCTGCAAAGCCATTTCTGTACACCCACAAACATCTTCTTTGTCTGGATGTCAGCTCTCTCCTGTATTTCAAGCACTTCCTCTATGATATCTAAAATTTAACTAGTTTTATAGTCAGTTTGTACACTGATCTTTCCATAAGATAGTAGGTTCTTTCTTGTAAAGTATCAGTTCAGTTGCTCAGTTGTGTCCGACTCTTTGCGACCCCATGAATTGCAACATGCCAGGCCTCCTTGTCCATCACCAACTCCTGGAATTTACCCAAACTCATGTCCATCCAGTCGGTGATGGCATCCAACCATCTCATCTTCTGTTGTCCCCTTCTCCTCCTGCCCCCAAACCCTCCCAGCATCTGGGTCTTTTCCGATGAGTCAACTCTTCAGATGAGGTGGCCAAAGTACTGGAGTTTCAGCTTCAGCATCAGTCCTTCCAATTAACACCCAGGACTGATCTCCTTTAGGATGGATTGGTTGGACCTCCTTGCAATCCAAGGGACTCTCAAGAGTCTTCTCCAACACCATAGTTCAAAAGCATCAATTCTCGGCACTCAGCTTTCTTCACAGTCCAACTTTCACATCCATACATGACCACTGGAAAAACCATAGCCTTGACTAGACAGACCTTTGTTGGCAAAGTAATGTCCCTGCTTTTCAATATGCTATCTAGGTTGGTCATAACTTTCCTTCCAAGGAGTAAGCTCTTTTAATTTCAAGGCTGCAATAACCATCTACAGTGATTTTGAAGCCCCCCAAAATAAAGTCTGACACTGTTTCCACTGTTTCCCCATATATTTGCTATAAAGTGATGGGACCAGGTGCCATGATCTTTGTTTTCTGAATTTTAAGCTTTAAGCCAACTTTTTCACTCTCCTCTTTCACTAAGAGGCTTTTTAGTTTCTCTTCACTTTCTGTCTTAAGGGTGGTGTCATCTGCATATCTGAAGTTATTAATACTTCTGCCAGCATCTTGATTCCAGCTTGTGCTTATTCCAGCCCAGTGTCTCTTATGATGTACTCTGGATATAAGTTAAATAAGCAGGGTGACAATATACAGCCTTGATGTACTGCTTTTCCTATTTGGAACCAGTCTATTGTTCCATGTCCAGTTCTAACTGTTGCTGCCTGACCAGCATATAGGTTTCTCAAGAGGCAGGTCAGGTGGTTTGGTATTCCCATCTCTTTCAGAATTTTCCACAGTTTATTGTGATCCATACAGTCAAAGGCTTCGGCATAGTCAATAAAGCAGAAATGTGGTACACATTTCTGACAGAATGTGGTCCCTGGAGAAGGGAATGGCAAACCACTTCAGTATTCTTGCCTTGAGAACCCCATGAACAGTATGAAAAGGCAAAATGATAGGATACTGAAAGAGAAACTCTCTAGGTCTGTAAGTGCCCAATATGGTATTGGAGATCAGTGGAGAAATAACTTCAGAAAAAATGAAGGGATGGAGCCAAAGCAAAAACAGTACCCAGTTGTGGATGTGACTGGTGAGAGAAGCAAGATCTGATGCTGTAAAGAGCAATATTGCATAGGAACCTGGAATGTTAGGTCCAGGAATCAAGGCAAATTGGAAGTGGTCAAACAGGAGATGGCAAGAGTGAACGTCGACATTTTAGGAATCAGAGAACTAAAACGGACTGGAATGGGTGAATTTAACTAAGATGACCATTATATCTACTACTGTGGTTAGGGATCCCTTAGATGATATGGGGTAGCCATCATGGTTGACAAAAGTGTCTGAAATGCAGTACTTGGATGTAATCTAAAAAATGACAGAATGATCTCTATTCGTTTCCAAGGCAATCCATTCAATACCACAGTAATCCAAGACTATGCCCCAACCAGTAACACTGAAGAAGCTGAAGATGAACGGTTCTATGAACACCTACAAGACCTTTTAGAACTAACACCCAAAAAAGATGTCCTTTTCATTATAGGGGACTGGAATGCAAAAGTAGGAAGTCAAGAAACACCTGGAGTAACAGGCAAATTTGGCCTTGAAATATGAAATGAAGCAGGGCAAAGGCTAATAGAGTTTTGCCAAGAGAAGGCACTGGTCATAGAAAACACCCTCTTCCAACAACACAAGAGAAGACTCTACACATGGACATCACCAGATGGTCAACACCGAAATCAGATTGACTATATTCTTTGCACCCAAAGATGGAGAAGCTCTATATAGTCAGCAAAAACAAGACCAGGAGCTGACTGTGGCTCAGATCATGTATTTCTTATTGCCAAATTCAGACTAAAATTGAAGAAAGTAGGGAAAACCATTAGACCATTCAGGTATGACCTAAATCAAATCCCTTATGATTATACAGTGGAAGTGAGAAATAGATTTAAGGGACTAGATCTGGTAGACAGCATGCCTGATGAACTATGGATGGAGGTTCGTGACATTGTACAGGAGACAGGGATCAAGACCATCCCCATGGAAAAGAAATGCAAAAAAGCAAAATGGCTCTTGGGGAGGCCTTGCAAAGAGTTGTTAAAAGAAAAGAAGTGAAAAGCAAAGGAGAAAAGCAAAAATATAAGCATCTGAATGCAGAGTTCCAAAGAATAGCAAGAAGAGATAAGAAAGCCTTCCTCAGCGATCAATGCAAAGAAATAGAGGAAAACAACAGAATGGGAAAGACTAGAGACATCTTCAAGAAAATTAGAGATACCAAGGGAACATTTCATTCAAAGATGGGCTCAATAAAGGACAGAAATGGTATGGATCTAACAGAAGCACAAGATATGAAGAAGAGGTGGCAAGAATACACAGAAGAACTGTACAAAAAACATCATCATGACCCAGGTAATCACAATGGTGTGATCACTCACCTAGAGCCAGACATCCTAGAATGTGAAGTCAGGTGGGGCTTAGAAAGCATCACTATGAACAAAGCTAGTGGAGGTGATGGAATTCCAGTTGAGCTACTTCAAATCCTGAAAGAGGATGCTGTGAAAGTGCTACACTCAATATGCCAGCAAATTTGGAAAACTCAGCAGTGGCCACAGGACTGGAAAAGGACAGTTTTCATTCCAATCCCAAAGAAAGGCAATGCCAAAGAATGCTCAAACTACTGCACAATTGCACTCATCTCACACGCTAGCAAAGTAATGGTCAAAATTCTCCAAGCCAGGCTTCAGCAGTATGTGAACCGTGAAATTCCAGATGTTCAAGCTGGTTTTATAAAAGGCAGAGGAACCAGAGATCAAATTGCCAACATCCGCTGGATCATTGGAAAAGCAAGAGAGTTCCAGAAAAACATCTATTTCTGCTTTATTATTGTATACTATGGAGATTTGCAAAGATTAGCCATTCAATTAATGTTTGTTGAATAAATTAAAGAATAAATCTGTATTCTTTCCCCACTTTTCCTTTTATCTTAACCTTTCACATTTCAGTATTTTGATACTTTGAAAGTGAAATTATTTTAAAAGATCAGAATCTCATAACCATCTGGTGTGCTAACACATATTTCCTATTTATAAAAATAGAAAAAGGAAACATATATTTTTACGTTTGATTTTATTAAGTCTTTTTACAATTTTATTTATTTTATTTGGAGGCTAATTACTTTACAGTATTGCAGTTTTTGCCATACATTGACATGAATTAGCCATGGGTTTACATGTGTTCCCCATCATGAACCCCCCTCCCACCTCCATCCCCATCCAATCCCTCCGGGTCATCCCAGTGCACCAGCCCTGAGCACCCTGTCTCATGCATCAAACCTGGACTGGTGATCTGTTTCACATATGATAATATACATGTTTCAATGCTATTCTCTCAGATCATCCCCCCTCCCCTTCTCCCATAGAGTCCAAAAGACTGTTCTATACATCTGTGTCTCTTTTGCTGTCTCACACACAGGGTTATCATTACCATCTTTCTAAATTCCATATATATGTGTTAGTATACTGTATTGGTGTTTTTTCTTTCTGGCTTACTTCACTCTGTATAATCGGCACCAGTTTCTTCCACCTCATTAGAACTGATTCAAATGTGTTTTTTTAATGGCTCAGTAATATTCCATTGTGTATATGTACCACAGCTTTCTTTTCTATTCTTCTGCTGATGGACATCTAGGTTGCTTCCATGTCCTGGCTATTATAAATAGTGCTGCGATGAACATTGGGGTACACGTGTCTCTTTCAATTCTGGTTTCCTCAGTGTGTATGCCCAGCAGTGGGATTTCTGGGTCATATGGCAGTTCTATTTCCAGTTTTTAAAGGAATCTTCACACTGTTCTCCATAATGGCTGTACTAGTTTGCACTCCCACCATACTATTCGATATTGTTGATATCAAAAACAGAATAATTTTCCTAAAAATGATAGAAAATAAATTAGTGGACTAAGACAGAAATCAGAGTCTTTTAATCATTTAATGAATTAAAATTTAAAAATAAGATACACAACATAAATTGTAATTTTTCTAAAATTCTTTAATTTTTTAGAGATCTTGCCAGATGTCTACATTCTTGCCAGTATTCTATATTCACTGAAATATAATTTGTAGGCAGGAACGTTTTAATACTAAGCTTTGCTTATTAATGCCCTGAATTAGAACAGCTCTTAAATGAAAAACAACTAAATTACAGCCAGCATGAAGAAATTGGATTCGGTGATGATTGCGATTTTTAAAGCTTGTGACCTTACATTATTCTGTCACATGCCTAAGGGCATTAAAAGTACTCTAAATTAATTTTAGGAGCTACACAATACTGTTTCCTTTAATCACAGAATCCAAGAGGAGTATGTTCCTTGGTGCTCTGCTATCATATTTTTAATCTTCCTAACATGATTCTGTAATGTGTCCTGTTTATAGAGAAGCTCTAAGGATTTTTTCCCAGAATTATTAGTTTTTAAATCTTGGCAGTAATATGCACTTCTCATAGCTTCTCTCAAGATTTCACTGAAATGAGAAAAACATTTTTTCTTTGCATCATATGTTCAATCAACCTGTCTTCTCCGTGTTTAAAGATGCCTTAAGGGTTGCAATAAGAGACAAACAGTGATGCTCATATATCTTAAAGATCTCTGTGTGCTTTCAAAATGGCATAAACTTATTAAATAATATTTAACTTGTGGCAAGCACTGTAATTTTCACAGTAACCGTTTATGCTTCACCACTCACTTTATGCATATAGCATTCTCTTCTCCAGGACATCTTCCCCACCCAGGGACTGAATCCAGGTCTCCTGCATTGCAGGCAGATTCTTTACCGTCTGAGACACCAGAAAAGCCCCATGGATAAGGCAACTGAGTCCTAAAGAAATTTAGTAACTTGCCCGAGGTCAGAAAGTTGGAATATGACTTAAATAAAGCCAAACTGACAGGAAATATGGTGTGGCCATAGACGACCACTTCATCCATACTTTCTTCCTTCAAATTAAACCTAAATGAACAAAAGTGTACTAAAACTAGTAGAAAAATTACATGAGGCTTGGACACTGGATAGAGAACGATGTATTATTCTTCCTAAGCCAAATAATTTCCAGATACGATGCCGATATCACTAAAAATAGGCTTTTGAGGAAAAACACCACCTTTTGTGGAGGAATACTTACCATATCCCTGAAAGCAAATGGAAGAGGCAATCCTAAGAGATTAGGAAATACAGGACTATCTGCTGAACCAATTCCAGAAAAGACACAGAGACACAGTGCAGGAGAAGAAGCTGGCCTGAGCAGAAGGTCATGTTTCCAGTGGTCATGTATAGATGTGAGAGTTGGTCTATAAAGAAAGCTGAGCACTGAAAGAATTGATGCTTTTGAACTGTGGTGTTGGAGAAGACTCTTGAGAGTCCTTTGGACTGCAAGGAGGTTAAACCAGTCCATCTTAAAGGAAATCAGTCCTGAATATTCATTGGAAGTTGATGAGATGAGTTGGTGATGGACAAGGAAGCCTAGCGTGCTTCAGTCCATGGGGTCAAAAAGAGCCGGACATGACTGAGCGACTGAACTGAACTGAATATCCTTCCTAGCACTTGTTTCCACCTCAGTCCCCATCTCAGCTTGCCCCTCACCCTCCTGAATTCTTGGCACAGAGTGCCTGTGCCCCAGTGCTGGGTTCTCTTTGCCACATTCACTCTCATTCTCCATGATCTCATTTAGTCCATTGGCTTTTAGCACCATCTAATCACTGATGACTCTCAAATTATGTCTCCAACCTGACTTTCTATGGTGAACTCCAGACACACACGCAACTGCTTACTTAGTCTATCTTCTGGAGTATGCTGGAGGAATCTGAATCACAAGTATCCAAAGTGGAATTTCTGAACTTTTCCCACAAATCAGCTCTACTTGAAGCCTTACTCATTAAAGTTAATGGGGATTTAACTTTTTAATTGTTGAGGTCAAAAACCTAATGTTCAATCTATAAGCAAATATTGGATATGTAAGATTTGTGCTTAAATACTAATAATAGTGCATATATGGGAGCTGGAACTGAGAGGATGGACATACAGATGCGGGGACACATTTCACTCTCTATGTTAATTTTTTTAATATGTGAATATATTCATGTTTGTGTGCTAAGTAGTTTCAGTTGTGTCCGGCTCTTTGTGACCCCACCAACGGCAGCCCGCCAGGCTCCTCTGTCCATGGGAGTCTCCAGGCAAGAATACTGGAAAAGGTTGCCATGCCCACCTCGATGGCTTCTTCCCGGCCCAGGGATCACACCAGCATCTCTTATGTCTCCTGTGTTGGCAGGCAGGGTCTTTACCACTAGTGCCACCTGGGAAGCCCATGAATGTATTACCTATAGAAAAGTTTACTTCATAGACTGAAGTAAATATGGATGCATTGCTCATAGGGGCAATGACACATGAAATGTTAACATATTACCTCCATGAGAAGAAAAAAACTGCATATGTGTATTTTTTGCAAGGAAAATTTAGGATTTTATTATCTGCATTATGATCCATACCATAAAAGCAACACAATCTTTATCATTTGAGCAAATAAACAGCTTATATAGATGGAGTGCTGAAAAAAATCATTTATCTATTAATCAATTTCTGTGAGTATTTATTGCTTATTGTGCCACCAATTGAAAGTATTTATCTGTTAAAAAGCCCATAAAATTTAGATAAGCAATAAATCTCAAGAATTAAGGGCAGCCCCAGTTAGATTCTATTCCTCCTGTTTGAATTCCCATCCTTAAAATTCAAAGCATGCCAAACCACATTTTAATATTTATATTTTAACTGTAATCCTAATTTTCAAAATATTTTGGTTATAATATTTCAAAATATGCTGTTATAGGACCCTCAGTTCGGTTCAGTTCAGTAGCTAAGTCGACCCCATGAAGTGCAGCACGCCAGGCCTCCCTGTCTATCACCAACTCCTGGAGTTTACTCAAACTCATCCCATTGAGTCAGTGATGTCATCAAACCATCTGATCCTCTGTTGTCCCCTTCTCCTCCTGCCCTCAATCTTTCCCAGCATCAGGGTCTTTTCAAATGAGTCAGCTCTTTGTATCAGGTAGCCAAAGTATTGGAGTTTCAGCTTCAGCATCAGTCGCTCCAATGAACACTTAGGACTGATCCCCTTCAGGATGGACTGGTTTGATCTCCTGGCAGTCCAAGGGACTCTCAAGAGTCTTCTCCAACACCACAGTTCAAAGCATCAATTCTTCAGTGCTCAGCTTTCTTTATAGTCCAACTCTCACATCCATACATGACCACTGGAAAAACCATAGCCTTGACTAGACAGACTTTTGTTGGCAAAGTAATGTCTCTGCTTTTTAATATGCTGTCTAGGTTAGTCATAACTTTCCTTCCAAAGAGTAAGCATCTTTTAATTTCATGGCTACAATCACCATCTGCAGTGATTTTGGAGGCCCCCAAAATAAAGTCTCTCGCTGTTTCTACTGTTTCCCCATCTATTTGCCGTGAAGTGCCGTAATCTTAGTTTTCTGAATGAGCTTTAAGCCAACTTTTTCACTCTCCTCTTTCACTTTCATCAAGAGGCTCTTTAGTTCTTCACTTTCTGCCATAAGGGTGGTGTCATCTGCATATCTGAGGTTATTGATATTTCTCCCCCAATCTTGAATCAAGCTTTTGCTTCATCCAGCCTAGCATTTCTCATGACGTACTCTGTATATAAGTTAAATAAGCAGGGTGACAATATACAGCCTTGATGTACTGCTTTTCCTATTTGGAATCAGTCTGTTGTTCCATGTCCAGTTCTAACTGTTGCTTCCTGACCTGCATACAGGTTTCTCAAGTGGCAGGTCAGATGGTCTGGTAAGAGTGGCAGCCATGAGGAGATACCCCACGTCCAAGGTCAGGAGCTGTGGTGGTGAGGAGATATCCCATGTCCAAGGTAAGAGAAATCCCACTAAGACGGTAGGAACTTCAGGAAGAGAATAATAAAATGCTAAGTATTTAAGATACTGGAGATTTTTTCATCAATAATCCCATGGTGTAAGGTAGAGAAAATTATAAACAGTGGGTTTCCTTTTAACTTCTATCCAAAACAATCAGTGGTAGGAAAGCTGCGGAGTTCTGTTCTCAACTCTTACGGGTAACAAGCTTTGAAGTCACCTGTCCCATAACAAACTGAAAATAACTGACTTCTTGGGTCCATTAGAGAATTTGGTCACAGGGCAAATGGTCACCTGAAATCTAAAGAGAATGGTGAATATGGAGAAACCCAAGCAACATCATCTTAGAGCAGAAACACTGAAGCATTAATTGGGTGGAACATTTAAATTATTTTGACAAATTTCTGGAAGCTTATTCTGCACTAATCAGCATGAGATTGAGAAACTCCTGGGAGCTACAGTTGTAGGGAGTCCTCCTCATTTTTATGGGTTTTATCTCCAGGGAAGCTACTAGGTTCTCATGGTGAATATCAGAAACAAATCCCGGGGATGTCCCTAGTGGTGTAGTGGCTACGACTCCACACTTCCAGTACAGCAGGGGGGTCTGAGTTCAGTCCTTGGTCCAGGAACTAGATCCCACATGCCGCAACTAAGAGTTCGTATGCTGCTGCAAGAAAGACAGAAGACCCCACATGCCACGTTTAAGATGAAGAACAGACAAATAAGTGCAAATATTTTTTTTTAAAGAATCAAATCCCTTCATATTTTTGGCAGGAATAATGGAAAAATAACCATTTTGAAATATGTTCAAAGCATGACAAAGGACTTCTCTCCAAAGGAAACAACTTTACCAGAACCTTATCTACATGGGCAAATGGCAATCAGCCAAACCCATTTCTAACCTTATGGAGATGGGGGGAAAAAAGCTAAGGAAGCAAAACAAAGTCATAGCCTAAGTACATAGGCCATTTTTTGACATAAATCATAGCAATATTATCAGGAAATCTGTCTCCAAAGGCAAGGGGAAAAAAGGGAAAATATAAACAAATCAGATCTAATTAAACAAATGTTTTTACTTAGCAAAATAAAAAATCAACAAGATGAAAAGACAATGTATGAATTGGAGAAAGTGTTAGTCACTCAGTTGCATCTGACTCTTGCAAACGCTTGGACATTAGCCCACCAGGCTCCTCCATCCACAGCATTCTCCAGGCAAGAATATTGGAGTCGGTAGCCATTCTCTTTTTCAGGGGATCTTCCCAAACCAGGGATTGAACCCAGGTCTCCTGCACTGCAGGCAGATTCTTTACCAGCTGAGCTAACAGGGAAACCCTATGAATTGGAGAAAGTATTTGCAAATGATATGACTGACAAGGGGTTAAAATCCAAAATATACAAACAGCTCATACTACTCAATATAAAAAATTAGCAGAAGACCTGAAAAGACATATTTTTCCCAAGAAGATATTCAGATGCTAAATAGGTACATGAAAAGATTCCCAGTATAGTTGATCACCAGAGAAATGCAAATATTAATACAAACCACAGTGAGATATCACCTCATACCTGTCAGAATGGCAATCATCAAAAACATCACGAATAAATTTGAATCAGTTCTAATGAGATGGATGAAACTGGAACCTATTATACAGAGTGAAGTAAGCCAGAAGGAAAAAACACCAATACAGTATACTAACACATATATATGGAATTTAGAAAGATGGTAACAATAACCCTGTGTACGAGACAGCAAAAGAGACACTGATGTATAGATCAATCTTATGGACTCTGTGGGAGAGGGAGAGGGTGGGGATATTTGGGAGAATAGCATTGAAACATGTATAATATCATGTATGAAACGAGTTGCCAGTCCAGGTTCGATGCACAGTACTGGATGCTTGGGGCTGGTGCACTGGGACGACCCAGAGGGAGGGTAGGGGAGGGAGGAGGGAGGAGGGTTCAGGATGGGGAACATGGGTATACCTGTGGCGGATTCATTTCGATATTTGGCAAAACTAATACAATATTGTAAAGTTTAAAAATAAAATAAAATTAAAAAAAAAATGTTGGTGAGGATGTGGAGAAAAGGAAACCTAGTTAACTGCATACCAATGTTCATAGCAGCATTATTTACAATTGCTGAGATCTGGAAACAACCTTACTATCCACCAACAGATGAATGCATAAAGAAGACAAAGTACAAAGGTATAAAGGTATGTCTTATGATAGCTCCAATTCAAAGGCAGGTCCAGTTCTTTACAGCACTTTTCCCTCATGATGTACTTTTGTCAGGGTTGATTTCTCTTCCAACACTGCTTAACTCTGCCCTTTATCCTAAGGACACAACATTCATCATTATGATTTGAGCCACAGACTGCCAGCAGGTCCAATGCTGTTTTGCTTTTCAGATGAGGAATGAGCTTGTTCACAACATCACAGAGGAAACAAAAATCCTCCTTTGTGCCAAAAAACACTCACATCCACCTTCCTCTTTAGGTTTTGAACACAGCATCTGCTCTGAACTTAACAGAAGTAGGGAAATTGTCAGAATGAAAACAGTATCAATTAAAATAGCCTGTTGGGTGCCAAGCCAGATTTGTTTTACAAATTAAAGCAAAGAGAACAGGACGCTGTGTTGTTTATAAGATGGAGGCAATTTCCTGGGGTTATTTTTAAACCATGAGCAGAACTTCTCCCTAGCCGTCAGGACCTCTACAGATAGGAACTCACATGTAGGACATAATTATTAGAGGCAGCATAATGTGTAAGCAGGGTTCCCCAGTGACTCTGCAGTAAAGAGTCCACCTGAAATGCAGGAGATGTAACAGACACTTGCAGGAGATGTAACAGACACTTGCAGGAGATGTAACAGACACTGGTTCGATCCCTGGGTCAGGAAGACCCTCTGGAGGAGGGCACAGTAACCCACTCCAGTATTCTCGCCTGGAGAATCCCATGGACAGAGGAGCCTGGCAGGCTACAGTCCCATAGGGTCGCTCAGAGTCTGACACAACTGAAGTGAGACTGAGCATGTTCTCAGTGTGTGAGCAAGAGAATTTAGTGTAGTAGACAAAACTCTTAAAATAAGAAAATGAATGTGGTTCACTGATTATTAAAGCATTACTGTCTGACTGTAAAAGACTTGAAAAACTCAGCAAAGTATAAAGAGAAAGCAAATAACCTGCATTACTCAGCATTTTAGTAATTTTAAAACATATAATTTTACAGAGTTGAGATCTAAGTGAACACGGTGTTTTAGTTTGGCATCCCATTATGAGAATTTCAGCAGTTTTAATAGTCATCACTTACTTGGACTGGATAAAAGATAGCCTAAATTTTTTTTTTTTTTGCAGTTCCCCTATGGTAAACAATGTAAAGATATTCAACTTTAATTAAACCCTTATTTTATCACTTATAATAAGCAATGTAATTATTTTCTTTTCAAAATGTTAATTAATAGTTTCAACTAATTGGTAAACTTGACCCTCCAGGGGTGAAGGAGCCATTCTGATGAAAAGCATCCTTGTGTTTCTTTAATATGAAAACTCAGTCACCACATTTACCATCAGATGGTCCCTCATGGTTGGATTTTTGCATGTACAAAAGATGTGTGCTGTAGAAGTGTGTGTATTTGTAAACGGGATGAGGATGTTTAGGGAAAAATCGTATTTCCAATTTTCTCCTTTCAGTATTTTTTAAATGACATTTAGGAAAGACTGATTCACACACTGATGTTCTTGTGAAAGAGCCTTTAGAAATAGATGAAAATAAAGCCTTTTCTTTTTGTTTATAGTACATATATTGTGATCCCTTCCCCCCCAAGAAGGTATATATTAAGTCGCTTCTGTCATGTCTGACTCTTCTATGACCCTATGGACCGTAGCCCGCCAGACTCCTCTGTTCATGGGATTCTCCAAGCAAGAACACTGGAGTGGATTGCCATGCCCTCCTCCAGGGGATCTTCCTGACCAGGGATTGAACCCGAGTCTCTTGCATAGGCAGGTGGATTCTTTACCATTAGTGCCACCTGGGATCCTTACTGATAGCCCATAGGAAAACTGAATCAAACCCTTAAGAAATAACTGTAATACTTATCTATCATGCTTTTACTGTATGCCTGTTTTAGTTCAGATTCTGCAGTTTCTTTAAGCAAAAATATGATGTGTAGTTTCAAGTTAAGAGAAGCAAAATAAATACAATAGATAGAGCACAAAAGAAAATTAAAAGTGTTAATTTAGCTAAATTTATACTTGCTGACAGTAATAAGAGTAAGAGCAACTCATTTATTAATTGATAAATTAGCATATTCACATTGATTTGAAATCATGCATATTTAATGGAGCTTAACTTTGCCTACCTATCATTTTTGTTGGAAAAATACCACTTGGACTTTATTTGACGGCTAATAAGCCCCAAAAGAGTAGGAGGACTGAATAGTACATGTCAACCACAGAGGACTATATTTTTCTTTTCAGAACAATGAGCCTTATGTGACAAGTTCTTATACTTTCAAAGCTCTCTATGGCATAATTCTGCCTGTAATAAACATGTTCTTTTTAAAAATATCTATTTCCATGTCACAGAAAGTAAAATACTAACAAAATGTAACAACTATAGAAAGACTCATTATATAAACTGAGCTTCCCTTCAAATTTCCTTCTGCTTCTTTCTGGATGAAAATCCATGTTAAAATCGTACACAGCACTCCTATATTCCCTGTCATAGTCTTCAAGCAGTGAAAAAACAAAGAAAAGAAAAAGAGTTTTCAGGACTTCCCTGGTAACCCAGTGGTTAAGATTTTGCCTTCCAATGCAGGGAGTATGGATTTGATCCTTGGTTGGGAAGCTAAGATTCTACATGCACAGTGGACAAAAAACAAAAACATAAAACAAAAGCAGTATTGTAACAGATTCAATAAAGAATTTTAAAATGGTCCACATCAAAAAATTTTTCAAAAGAACAAAAAGAGTTTTTTCTCTCACCGTTGAGTATTTTCTCCTTTGTTAGCATTTTTGTCTCTTATCTTTTCCATTAAAGTGATAAACTAGTGATGTAAAGCTTATCACAACTGACTTAAAGGTAATGATTTGCCAAGGATTAGCTCAGCTTTGTTCGTAATACATTCAGATGATCTTAAACTTTTTTTCACATATTGTACTTTTCATATACTATTTTATTCTAAAATATTCTAAAAAATGGAACTTTAAGTCAATTAAGTGATATGCCATTAGACTAAGCAGTGCATTTATAAAGAAAAGAGAGATAAAGGCATCGTGTATCCCTTCAAATACCCTGTATATGTACTGATTGTGATACTTGAAATTCCACTGGAAAAGAAATGACTCAGCAGAGAATCATGTACATTGTATAAACCAAATAAATGTCTACAAAATAAATTATCTCAAAGAAAATACACTAATACCAAAATATGTTGTTGTTATTGTTGTTTAGTTGCTAAGTCATGTCTGACTCTTTCATGACCCCATGGACTGTAGCCCAACAGGCTCCTCTGTCTGTGGGATTTCGCAGGCGAAGACACTGAAGTGGGTTGCCATTTCTTTCTCCAGGGGATCATCCCAACCCGGGGATTGAACCTGTGTCTCCTGCATTGGTAGACGGATTCTTTACCACTGAGCCATCAGGGAAGCCCAAAATATAAATATACTTATTTATTTTCCTATACTTCCAAAATGTTTAAGTTCATTCAAAAAATCATTGATGATACAAGATGAAGTCATTAAAAAACAATTCTTCACTTTAGATCATTGGGGATATATTTAGATAGAAGTCCCTGACCAAGGAGCCCTCCATTCAGATGATCTGAGAAGGGACAACTGTGTCCTTCAGGCTGTGCTTGAAATTTTTTTTAAATTAATTTAAAAAATTAATTGGCATATAATTGATTTACAATGTTGTGTTGGTTTCTGCTGTGCAGCAAAGTGACTCAGTTATACATATGCATGAGGTAGATGCATGAGTGTTTAGTTGTGTCCGACTTTTTAAAGGCCCCATTGACCATAACCTCCCAGGCTCCTCTCTCCATGGGATTATCCCAGCAATAATACATATGCATATACCCACTTTTTTAGATTCTATTCCCATAAAGGTCATTAGAGAGTACTGGGTGGAGTTCCCTGTGCTATCCAGTAGGTCCTTATTAGCTGTCTATTTTATATATAGTAGCATGTATATGTAAATCCCAATCTCCTTCTCCACCTTTGTATATGGATCTGTATGTTGCATGCTGAGTTCAGCCCTGTGAGACTCTGTGACCCTACGGACTGTGGCCCACCAGGTTCTTCAGTCCATGGGATACTCAGGCAAGAGTACTCAAGTGGGTTGCCATGCCCTCCTCCAGGGGATCTTCCCAACCCAGGGATCGGATCTGTGTCTCTTATGTCTCCTGCATTTGCAGGTGGGTGTGTATATACTTGATCTTAACTACTTGAAGCATAATTGTGTCATAGTTAGATAGAGAACAGAATGATTGCAACACAAATGGCATTCAAAATTTTTCTGCTATGAAATTTTAAAGCACTCAGAGCAGATCTTAGTTTTAAAATACCAATTACAAGGAATAGATAGATACAAAGACATATATTTTCACTTTTTATAAAATATGTAATATATATTAATATATTTAATTATAAAATGCAAATATGCAATTATATAATTTTATCATATTCAAATGATGCACATTAACCCAGGGAAAAGGTTTGAAAATCATATACCAGAAAAGTAGTCAACATCACTTTTTGACAGTCTGATATTTCCCCTTAATATGGAATAAATGTTTTCAATTAAACATACATGAAACTGTATGTAATTTACAAAAATCCCTTCTCCTCCCCTAGGTTTTTCTAGTCTCAGGTAATGGTACCTTCATACACACCAATAACTCAAACTCTGTATTACAAATGTGTGAAACAACCTCACTTAAAAGGGGTATAGGAGGAATATGCTAAACTTTGAAAGTCAGTGTATACTTTGACGTCTAAAGGAACTCTACATAACAACTTACTGTATGTAATCCAGTTGTTACCCCAGGAGTGCAAAATAATTCTGAAATCTTTATGTACATATACGGACTTTGCTGGTGGCTCAGACAGTAAAGAAACTACCTGCAATGAAGGAGACCTGGGTTCTATCCCTGGGTCAGGAAGATCCCCTGGAGCAGGGCTTGGCAACCCACTCCAGTATTCTTGCCTGAAAAACCCCATGGACAGACAAGCCTGTCAGGCTACAGTCCATGAGGCTGCGACAGAGTCGGACAAGGCTAAATGATTGACACACACATGCAAGCATCTTTCCCATCACATTCTTTCAAGGGTACAGGCCATGAATGTGCATTGACTGGTAAAAGGGCTTATCCAAAACTAGGTAGAAAATGTATAAGACCAGAGTATTTATTAGTGCCGGAAACTAAGGTTACGCTAAAAAAAAATCAAAATCAAAACCTGAACTGAACCAAAGTAAAACAGAAAGACCCACAATAATGAGAATATACCAAAGGGACGAAGGACACAATGGTAAGAGTTCCAAATGGCCAATGCTAGAACAAGATTAATAACATATTTTTGTAATGTAACTCAGAGGTTAAAATAAATTTGCATTAGTCCATACTGGTATAAAGAAATGGCTTATTAGAGAAATAAATGGGGGACAGTGGACAATTTTCATTCCAATCCCAAAGAAAGGCAATGCCAAAGAATGCTCAAACTACCACACAATTGCACTCATCTCACACGCTAGTAAAGTAATGCTCAAAATTCTCCAAGCCAGGCTTCAGCAATACGTGAACCGTGAACTTCCAGATGTTCAAGCTGGTTTTAGAAAAGGCAGAGGAACCAGAGATCAAATTGCCAACATCCGCTGGATCATAGAAAAAGCAAGAGAGTTCCAGAAAAA
>NW_011494934.1:2212038-2237506 GCF_000754665.1 Bison bison bison
AGGGTTTTAGAAAAGGCAGAGGAACCAGAGATCAAATTGCCAACATCCGCTGGATCATAGAAAAAGCAAGAGAGTTCCAGAAAAACATCTATTTCTGCTTTATTGACTATGCCAAAGCCTTTGACTGTGTGGATCACAATAAACTGTGGAAAATTCTTCAAGAGATGGGAATACCAGACCACCTGATCTGCCTCTTAAGAAATTTGTATGCAGGTCAGGAAGCAACAGATAGAACTGGCCATGGAACAACAGACTGGTTCCAAATAGGAAAAGGAGTTAGTCAAGGCTGTATATTGTCACCCTGTTTATTTAACTTCTATGCAGAGTACATCATGAGAAATGCTGGACTGGAAGAAACACAAGCTGGAATCAAGATTGCCGGGAGAAATCTCAATAACCTCAGATATGCAGATGACACCACCCTTATGACAGAAAGTGAAGAGGAACTCAAAAGCCTCTTGATGAAAGTGAAAGTGGAGAGTGAAAAAGTTGGCTGAAAGTTCAACATTTAGAAAATGAAGATCATGGCATCCGGTCTCACCACTTCATGGGAAATAGATGGGGAAACAGTGGAAACAGTGGCAGACTTTATTTTTTGGGGCTCCAAAATCACTACAGATGGTGACTGCAGCCATGAAATTAAAAGACGCTTACTCCTTGGAAGGAAAGTTATGACCAACCTAGATAGCATATTCAAAAGCAGAGACATTACTTTGCTAACAAAGGTCCATCTAGTCAAGGCTATGGTTTTTCCTGTGGTCATGTATGGATGTGAAAGTTGGACTGTGAAGAAGGCTGAACGCGGAAGAATTGATGCTTTTGAACTGTGGTATTGGAGAAGACTCTTGAGAGTCCCTTGGACCACAAGGGGATCCAACCAGTCCATTCTGAAGGAGATCAGCCCTGGGATTTCTTTGGAAGGAACGATGCTAAAGCTGAAACTCCAGTACTTTGGCCACCTCATGCGAAGAGTTGACTCATTGGAAAAGACTCTGATGCTGGGAGGGATTGGGGGCAGGAGGAGAAGGGGACGACAGAGGATGAGATGGCTGGATGGCATCACTGACTCGATGGACGTGAGTCTGAGTGAATTCCGGGAGTTGGTGATGGACAGGGAGGCCTGGCCTGCTGCAATTCATGGGGTCGCAAAGAGTCGGGCACGACTGAGCGACTGATCTGACTGATCTCATCTGTGGACAATTTATAGTGACAGTGCACACTTAAGGAGGTGGTACATGACTCTTCACTCTAAGTGTGGCTTACAGATGGTGACTTCCTCCCAAAGAGTGTAGTGTGGAAGTAGGGTAGGGGAAATCACTTTACAATGACCATCACCACTTTAGACACACGAGCAAAGTGAACATTGATAATCAAGCTCACACTGATAGAATGTGATGTGACTGGCAGTTTACCTCTGTGGTACTCCTCCTAAAACCCATAACCATAGTGTAATCATGAGAAAAAAACATCAGTCAAATCCCAATTAAGAAACATTTTACAAAATAGCTGAGGAATACTCTTGAAATCTGTCAAGGTCGTCAGAAACAAGGACATTCGAAGAAACTGGCACAGCCATGAAGAGCTAAGGAAATGTGACAACCGAATGCAAGGACTCAATGTAATGTGATATCCTGAATTTAGTTTAAAAATGAAGGACATTGGCATAAACTATGATGTTGTGTGCAAGCTAAGTCGCAGTCGTGTCCTTCTCTTTGCGAACCCATAGACTAGCCTACCAGGCTCCTCTGTCCATGGGACTTCCCAGGCAAGAATCCTGGAGTGGGTTATCATGCACTCCTCTAGGGGGTCTTCCCAAACTAGGGATCAAACCCAGGTCTCTTATGTCTCCTGCATTGGCAGGTGGGTTATTTTAGTTAATACTAACATATTGGAACTTCCCTGGTGGTCTGGTGGTTAGAACTTCACCTTCCAGTGCAGAGATCATGAGTTCAATCCCCAGTCAGAGAACTAAGATCCCGCATGCCTTGTGGCCAAAAAAGCAAAACATAAAACCAGAATCATTATTGTAACAGATTCAATTAAGACTTTAAAAATATGGTCCACATAAAAAATCTTTAAAAAAGAGTTACTTATGAAAAAAATACTAATGCACCAATATTGGTTCATTACTGCAGTGTTAGTCACTCAGTCATGTCTGACTCTTTGTGACCCCATGGACTGTAGCCTGCCAGGCTGCTCTGTCCATGGAATACTCCAGGCAAGAATACTGCAGTGGGTTGCCATGCCCTTCTCCAGGGATCTTCCTGACTCAGGAATTGAACCCAGGTCTCCCACATTGCAGATAGGTTTTTTACCATTTGAGCTGCCTGGGAAGCCCATTGGTTCATTGGTTGTGACAAATACAGTGCATTAATTATGTCAGTTATGTATTAATTAATATAAGATGTTAAAGACAGAAAAAAATTTCTGTACTATCTTTTCAATTTTTCTGTAAATCTAAAATTATCTGAAAAAAAGTTTATTTAGAAAAAAAATTTACATGTAAAACAAGTTAGACATAAAAAGATACATACAATGTAGACCCATTTGTGTGAGAGTCAAGGTAACAGTATTCTAACTTATAGTATATTAGCAATTTGCTGGGGCCAAGGATGGAGACTGAGGACTTACTCTGTTCATCTGAAGGAATATTTGAGGGTGATAAAAGCATTCTTTATATTATGTCTGTGTGTGTGTGCATGTATTTGTCAAACGCATTTAACTGTACAGCTAAAATGTATAGATTTTATTGTATGTAAATCATATCTCAATAAAGTAACTTTCTTTAAAAAAGGAAAAAATAATACCATGCTAAATATGTGTAATATAACCATACTCCTGGGTAGAGAGAATCTATCTTGCAAAATTGAGAAAAAATTTACTTATTACTCCACGTATCATAGATTGCTATTAAAAAAACAACAACTGATAACTGATTTGCTTCATCTTCCTTCAAACAAATGTCTTTGTTTGTTTGTTTTTTAATGATTAGAGACTTTTTCTTTTGTGATTTTGCTTTGACCTTTTCATTATGTCACTACTTCCTTTGTGGAAAATGACCCTCTCAGAGGGCCTGTCTGGAAAAAAAAATATATAATTCATTATGCTATACAAAATTAAGATAATAGAAATAGTAACTATGTGGCTAGAATACATTTCAAATAAAGAGATTCAAACATGCCATTTAATCTTGTTCTGAAGCCTCTCCAATTAAATAAGAAGCCAAGAGAGCTATTAATAACAGAAGGCTGAACACCACAGTGAAGTGTGGGTGCTGACTTCTTAAACTAACAGGAAAAGAACAGCTTTTTAATTGGACTGGATGCTGTTTTGCTAAAGTCACCAGGAAAAAAAAAAAAAAAAAAGGATTATGCCTTGGCAGCAAAATACTTCCTGTCCATACCAATGATAAAGAATGAAATAGGAAAAAAAAAATCCCTTTTCTTTTCATAGGGACTATTGACAATCATGTGTAGTCATTCAGACATGCATTTACTGGTGCCCATGAGGTGCAGATGAAGAAGGAAATGGCAACCCACTCCAGTATTCTTGTCTGGAAAATCCCATGGACAGAGGAGCTTGGCGGGCTAAGTCCATGGGGTCACAAAAGAGTCGGACACGACTTAAGTGACTAAACAACAATGAGGTGCAGTACACTAGACATGAGGATACACCTTTCTCTTATAAATCCCTCTGATGCCTGGTGGAAACCAAGTTGATGACAATCTCAAGCCAAAGAAAGTGTGTTTTGTCCACTTCTTTGCAGAGCCTACAAGTGATCTAAACTTCTGTGTAGGCTAGGATTTTTAAAGAATGAGGCAATATTTGAACTGAATAAAGGTCATATGTAGCTTTACTTGAAATATAAACAGATTTTCTTTTATCCTAAAAATACTCTAGCTCCATAAACATCCTAATCTGAAAGCTGTGAGTCAGATGTTGGAATTACCAAATGACCAGTGTAAATTCTATAGCAATACTATACAATAGAAGGAAGATACCCTCTTCCTTTCTAGCTTCCCTTTCATAATTAAATGCAGAAACAAAAACATAAAACACTTTATTCTAATAATTAATGCACATTTTCCTCTGAGATATGGCACTTCAATAAAACTAAAGTTCAGAATTTCATTTTCATGAAAATGTTTTCATTATAGTTAATGAAGGAGGCATTGGTGGATTGAAACTTTCCTCAGATATAAAATGAAGATAATTAGTGGTCTTGCTTTAAAAATAGCAACTACATAACCTTGAAATTGGTGCAAAGGTATCATTTAATAGATAAAAGTTCAATAAAATAAGGAATGCAAATAAAGCTATCATTCTTATAAACAGGAAATTTTACATCATGTTGCCTAAAGGATTCTCGATCCAGATAAAGTGAATTAATTCAAAGTACATTTTTAAAAAGTTTTAATTGGTAGATAATTGCTTTACAGTGTTGTGTTGTTTTCTGCCATACAACATCACAAATCAGTCATAATTATATATATATGTGTGTGTGTGTGTGTGTGTATATATATATCTCCTCCCTCTTAAACCTCACTCCTAACCCCCACCCATTTCTGCCCCTTCATGTCCTCACAGAACTCCAGGCTGGGTTCCCTGTGTTATATACCAGCTTACCACTAGCCATTTATTTTACACTTGATAAGTACTGCAAGGAGATCAAACCAGTCCATTCTGAAGGAGATCAGCCTTGGGATTTCTTTGGAAGGAATGATGCTAAAGCGGAAACTCCAGTACTTTGGCCACCTCATGGGAAGAGTTGCCTTGTTGGAAGACTGTGATGCTGGGAGGGATTGGGGGCAGGAGGAGAAGGGGATGACAGAGGATGAGATGGCTGGATGGCATCACTGACTCGATGGACATGAGTCTGAGTGAACTCCGGGAGTTGGTGATGGACAGGGAGGCCTGGCGTGCTGCGATTCATGGGGTTGCAAAGAGTCGGACACGTCTGAGTGACTGAACTGAACTGAAGTATATACATGTCAAAACTACTCTCTCAACTCATCCCACCCTCTCCTCCCCTGCTGTGTCCACAAGTTCATTCCCTATGTCTGTGTCTCCATTCCTCCTCTGAAAATAGGTTCATCAGTACCATTTTTACAGATTCTAAATATACACTTTAATATACTATATTTGTTTCTCTCTTTCTGACTTACTTTGTATAACAGGCTGTACATTCATCCATCTCACTACAGTTGACTCACATTCATTCCTTTTTATGACTAAGTAACATTCTATTGCACAATATAACTTTTTTATCAATTCATCTCTTAATGGACATCTAGGTGACTTCCATGCTGTGGCTATTGTAAATATTGCTGCAATGAACACTGGGGTACATGTGGTTTTTTTATTGTGGTTTTCTCAGGGTATACACCCAGTAGTGGAATTGCTGGGTCATATAGTAGCTCAGATGGTAAAGAATCTGCCTGCAATGCACGAGACCCAGGTTAGATTTCTGGGTTGGGAGGATCCCTTGGAGAAAGGAATGGCTACCCACTCTTTATTGTTGCCTGGAGAATTCCATGGACAGAGCAACCTGACAGGCTACAATCCATGGGGTTGCCAAGAGTTGCACACTACTGAGCAATTATCACTTTCACTTTAATGGTAGCTTTATTCCTGATTTTTAAAAGAAATTTCTATATTGTTCTCCATAGTATCTGTATCAATTTACACTCCCACCAACAGTGCAAGAGTGTTCCCATTTCTCCACATACTCTCCGGCATTTATTTCTTGTAGATTTTTTGATGATGGCCATTCTGACTGGTGTGAAGTGATATCTCACTGTGGTTCTGATTTGCATTTATCTAATAATGAGTGATGCTGAGCATCTTTTCATGTGTTTATTGGCCATCTGTATGTCTTCTAAGTGTCCATTTAGGTATTCTTCCCATGTTTTAATTTCTTGTTGTTCAGTCGCTCAGTATGCAACTCTTTGCAACCCAATGGACTGCAGTACACCAGGCTTACCTGTCCTTCACTGTCTCCCAGAGCTTGCTCAAATGCATGTCCATTGAATCAGTGATGCCATCCAACCATCTCACCCTCTGTTATCCCCTTCTCTTCCTGCCTTCAATCTTTCCCAGCATCAGGATCTTTTCTAATGAGTCGGTTCATCACATCAGGTGTCCAAAGTAGTGGAGCTTCAGTTTCAGCATCAGCCCTTCCAATAAATATTCAGGATTGATTTCCTTTAGCTGCAGCAGCAGCAACAGCAGCAGCATGATTGACTACTTTGATCTCCTAGCAGTTCAAGGGATTCTCAAGAGTCTTCTCCAACACCACAATTCAAAAGCATCAACTCTTCAGCACTCAGCCTTCTTTATGGTCCAACACTCATATCCATACATGAACCCTAGAAAAAACATAGCTTTGACTATATGGACCTTTGTTGGCAAAGCAAAGTCTCTGCTTTTTAATATGCTGTCTAGGTTTGTCATAGCTTTTCTTCCAAGGAGCAAGCATCTTTTAATTTCATGGCTGCAGTCACCATCTGCAGTGATTTTGGAGTCCAAGAAAATAAAGTCAAGAAAATAAATGGCCTAGTGGTTTTCTCACTCTTTCTTCAATTTAAGTCTGAATTTTGCAATAAGGAGTTCATGATATGAACCACAGTCAGCTCCTTGTCTTGTTTTCACTGACTGTATAGAGATTCTCTATCCTTGACTGCAAATAATATAATCAATCTGATTTCGGTATTGATCATCTGGTGATGTCCATGTGTAAAGTCATTTTTTGTGTTGTTGGAAGAGAGTGTTTGCTATGACCAGTGCCTTCTCTTGGCAAAACTCTGTTAACCTTTGCCCTGCTTCTTTTTGTATTCCAAGGCCAAACTTGCCTGTTAATCCAGATACCTCTTGACTTTCTACTTTTGCATCCAGTCCCCTATGATGAAAAAGACATTTTTTGGGTGTTAGTTCATACTGTTTCATGAACAGTATGAAAAGGCAAAGATATATGACACTGAAAGATGAACTACCCATGTTGGTAGGTGCCTGATATATAGTACTGGAGAAGAGTCGAGAAATAGCTCCAGAAGGATTGAAGAGGCTGAGCCAAAGTGGAAACAACACCCAGGTGTGGATGTGACTGGTGAAAGAAGCAAGGTCCGATGCTGTAAAGAACAATATTGCATAGGAACCTGGGATGTTCGGTTCATGAATCAAGGTAAATTGGAAGTGGTCAAACAGGAGATGGCAAGAGTGAATATCAACATTTTAGGAATCAGTGAACTAAAATGGATGGGAATGGGTGAATTTAATTCAGATGACCATTATATCTACTACTGTGGACAAGAATCCCTTAGAAGAAATGGAGAAACCATCATTGTCAACAAAAGAGTTCAAAATGCAGTACTTGGGTGCAATCTCAAAAACCGACAGAATGATTTCTGTTTGTTTCCAAGGCAAACCATTCAATATCACAGTAAGCCAAGTCTATGCCAACCACTAATGCCAAAGAATCTGAAGTTGAACGGTTCTATGAAGATCTAATGACCTTCTAGAACTAACACCAAAAAAAGATGTCCCTTTTCATCATTTTTTGATTGGGTTGTTTGTTTTTCTAATATCAAGCTGCATGAATCGCTTATATAGTTTGAAGATTAATCCTTCAAAATGTCAGTTGTTTCATTTACAATTATTTTCTTCCATTCTGAGATGTGTCTTTTCATCTTGTTTATAATTTTATTTGCTATGCAAAAGCTTTTAAATTTTACTAGGTCCCATTTGTTTATTATTTTTTTTACTTCCACTACTCTAGGAAGTTGGTCAAAGAGGATCTTGGTGCAATTTATGTCAAAGAGTATTCTGCCTATGTTTTCCTCTAAGAGTTTAAAAGTTTCTGACCTTACATTCAAGTATCAAATTACATGTTTTTATTTAATGATCTGCCTACCAAGATTTTGGAGACCATTTTCAGTGGAATGGAACAGAAAGCTCTATTTTAAAAGTAAGTGGGAATTTTGAAATAAAGTTTACAAGTGTGTGTGTGTGCTAAGTTGCTTCAGTCAAGGCCAACACTTTGCAACCCCACAGTCTGTAGTCCACTCCTCTCTTCATGGGGTTCTCCAGGCAAGAATACTGGAGTGGGTTGCCATTCTCTTCTCCAGGGGATCTTCCTGGATCATATGGCAAAAAAACTATTTTCAAATACATACTCTATATGAATTCTCCAGAACTCCGAATTCAAGAGTATCAAACCCACACACCTTAAATACTCCATACTGAAACTAAAGACATAAAGGCTGCTGCTGCTGCTAAGTCACTTCAGTCGTGTCCGGCTCTGTGGGACCCCACAGATGGCAGCCCACCAGGCTCCCCCGTCCCTGGGATTCTCCAGGCAAGAACACTGGAGTGGGTTGCCATTTCCTTCTCCAGTGTATGAAAGTGAAGAGTGACGGTGAAGTCGCACAGTTGTGTCCAACTCTTTGAGACCCCATGGACTGCAGCCTACCAGGCTCCTCCATCCGTGGGATTTTCCAGGCAAGAGTACCGGAGTGGGGTGCCATTGCCTTCTCTGACATAAAGGCTAAGGAAAAATAATATTAAATGCTAATGTAGAAGAGATTACCTAAAGGTAACAGACCATTAGATGAACAGCAGTATTTCATTTGCATTGATAAATTCTAGAAGGCAATGAAATAAAATATTCCAAGTGCTGAGAGAAAATAGCTATCACTTGTAATATATTCAAATACAGATATATTCAATAATTAGAGCAGAGAATAGCTGCTGATCAGCTAGAAATACAAAAAGCCAGAGAAAATGAATGGGATGTGGTTAAGAGCAGATATTCTGTAGCTGGATTGCTGGATATGAATCTGCTGCTGCTTCTTAGCGGCTTCAGTTGTGTCCGACTCTGTGTGACATCATGGACTCTACCCCACAGGTTCCTCTGTCCATGGGATTCTCCAGACAAGAATACTGGAGTGGGTTGCCATGCCATACTCCAAGGGATCTTCCCAACCAAAGGATTGAACCCATGTCTTGTGTCTACCTACACTGGCAAGTGGGTTCTTTACCACTAGTGTTACCTGAGAAGCCAGGTTATGAATCTGGGTTTGGCTAATTATTAGCTAGGTAAGCTTGGGCAAGTTACTTAACTGTTCTGATTCCTTATTTCTCATCTATAAATATGAGGATAAATGTATGCTGTGGTATTGTGATGAGGATTAAGTGAGTTGATACAGGCATAGCACTTAAAATACTGCATGGTACACAATTAATATGCTACACTGGGATCCCCAACCCCCAGACCATGGGCTGGTACAAGTTAGCAACTGGGCTGAACAGCAGGAAGTGAGAGGTGGGCAAGCAGGTGAAACTTCATGTTTATTTACAGCCACTTCCCATCCCTCTCATTTCCTCCTAAGCTCTGCCCCCTGTCAGATCAGTGGCAGCATTAGATTCTCATAGTACTGCAGATCCTACTGTGAACGTCACATATGATCGATCCAGGTTGAGTGCTCCTTATGAGAATCATCCTGAAACCATCCCTTCTCCATCCCTGCTCCATGGAAACATTGTCTTCCTTGAAACCAGACCCTGGTACCAAAAAGGTTGAAGACTGCTGTGCTATATGGTATGTGTGTATATATATATATGTATATGGTGAATGTGTGTATATACATGGATGTATATGTATACACTTATATGCATATGTATATATGCGTATGTATGTATGTGGGGCTTCCCCAGTGACCCAGTGAGAAAGAATCTGCCTACAATTCAGGAGACACGAGTTCCATCCCAGGGTAGGGAAGATCCCCTGGAGGAGAGCATGGCAACCCACTCCAGTATTCTATCTTGCCTGGAGAAGCCCATGGACAGAGGAGCCTAGCAGGCTATAGTCCATAAGTTCACAAAGATTCGGATATGACTGAAGCAACTAAGCACACACACACACACACACACAGGTGTGTATGAGGAATGTAACTATTAAATGTAACATTTATGGTTTTTTTATTTTTTAAAAAATGAAAAGTTTAAGGAAATGTTACATTACAATTAAACAATAGAAAGTATAATAGTGAGTGACAGTGTAACAAAGTGGCTACAAGCATAGAAAAGGAACCAGATGGCCTTGACTCAAATCCTGGTTTCCATCTGACTGACTATATAACCTTGAAGAATTCACATAATCTCTGTTTCATTTTCTTCATGGAAAAAACAATGGCAATAGTAATATAGACCTCACTGGATAACTGTAAAGATTAAACACAGTTAATATGACATGTATAACAATGTAATTGTAAATGAATACACTTAATCTATACCTATTACATGAATGAAAATAAAAATCAGAATGTTAAATGAATCAAAGGCATGGCATAGAATGCTACATGAATGATATCATTGTTGGAAAGACATTAATTTCTTTATTATATATTTTTGCAATCATATGAAGTAACACTACTTGACATGTAAGGACAATGAGGAAAAGACATGGGATGCAAAGGGGCGAAAGAAGCCTACATGGGTTTATTTCTTTAGAAAAGATCTGAAGTACATAAGCTGTTTTATATTTGTTTAATCTGAGTAGTGAATATTGGTTGCCCATTATATTTCTATAATTTATGAATATTAAAATTACTTATTTTAAAATTATCAGATAAAACAAATTGTTCTATATTTTTCTGTGCTCTAAATAGTTTAATAATATAGGTTGTTAAAACTTTTCCATAAAATAACCTTTGTCTGGCATATTTTTCAATAGTAGATCTTTAACTTTTGGTGAATTTCATGTGTGTTTCAATGTGAGTAACTAAAATAATATTTCTTACTCACAGGTTTATTATAAAAAGATCCAACAGATCTTGGTAAAAGGATTTGAATTTGTATTGTTCTGATAATTTGTATATTCTTAGTGTATAAATGTGGAGAAGGCAATGGCACCCCACTCCAGTAATCTTGCCTGGAGAATCCCATGGACAGAGGAGCCTGGTGGGTGGCAGTCCATGGGGTTGCTAAGAGTCGGACACGACTAAAACGACTTCACTCTCACTTTTCACTTTCATGCATTGTTGAAGAAAATGGCAACCCACTCCAGTGTTCTTGCTTGGAGAATCCCAGGGACGGAGGAGCCTGGTGGGCTGCTGTCTATGGGGTCGCCCAGAGTCGGACACCGCTGAAGTGACTTAGCAGCAGCAGAAGCAGTGTATAAATGAGTATGTTTGGAATCTTAGATTAATGTTGTAAAACACTGAACCATAGCATATAGAAAAGAGATTGGTCTATAGTACATGCTCTATAAATTACATTGCTATTCAATTGCTAAGTCATATCTGACTCTTTGTGATCCCATGGATTGCAGTACACCAGGCTCCTCTGTCCTCCACTATTTCCCATTTGCTCAAATTCATGTCCATTGAGTCGCTGATGCTATCTAACCATCTCATCCTCTGCAACTCCCTTCTTTTGCCTTCAATCTTTCCCAGCATCAGGAGCTTTTCCAATGAGTTGGCTCTTCACATCAGGTGGCTGAAGTATTGGAGTTTCAACTTCAGCATCAGTCCTTCCAATGAATGTTCAAGGTTGATTTCCTTTAGGATTAACTGGTTTGATATACTTGCTGTCCAAGGGACTCTCAAGGGTCTACTTCAGCACCGCAGTTGAGAAGCATCAATTCTTAGGCCCTCAGTCTTCTTTATGTGCCAAATCTCACATCCATACCAGACTACTGGAAAAACCATAGCCTTGATTATACGAACCTTTGTCAGCAAAGTGAATTCTCTGCTTTTTAATATGCTGTCTAGATTTGTCATAGCTTTCTTCCAAGAAGCAAGCATCTTTTAATTTCATGGCTGCAGTCACTGTTGCAGTAATTTTGGAGCCCAAAGAAAAGAAAATCTTCCACTGTTTCTACTTTTTCTCCATCTATTTGCCATGAAGTGATGGGACCAGATGCCATGATCTTAGCTTTTTTCATGTTGAGTTTCAAGCCAGCTTTTTCACCCTTCTCTTTCATCCTCATGAAAAGGCTCTTAATTTCTCTTTGCTTTCTGCCATTAGAGTGGTATCATCTGTATATCAGAGGTTGTTGATATTTCTCCCAGCAATCTTGATTCCAGTTTGTGCTTCATCCAGCCTGGCATTTCACATGACGTACACCACACAGAAGTTAAATAAGCAGAGTGACAATATACAGCCTTGATGTACTCCTTTCCCAATTTTGAACCAGTTGGTTGTTCCATGTCAGGCTCTAACTGTTGCTTCTTGACCGCATACCGGTTTCTTAGGAGACAGGTAAGGTGGTCTGGTATTACTATCTCTTTAAGAATTTTCCACACTTTGTTGTGATTCACATAGTCAAAGGTTTTAGCATAGTCAGTGAAGCAGAAGTAGATGTTATTCTGGAATTCCCTCGCTTTCTCCACGATATAACATATGTTGACAATTTGATCTCTGGTTCCTCTGCTGTTATTTATTATTTTTATGTTGATTAGCATTATTATCATTGCTGTAATTGATATTAAGTCCTGTTACATTTGATTCCCAGAAAACAAGTTTCAGATCTTAATTTGATATATCATAATGCATGAAGCGGAAGTTGGGAAAAATAGCTAGTCTCTGTGAGAGTTTGGATTTGTTCCCTAGCATTCTGATGTCATACAGAATCTAACTTTATTTCTTGTGCCAGCAAATCAGTTTTCTGAGGTGGTGGGGTCCAGAGGCACTGATATACTCCTGAACTTCACAGAACCATTAAGCTGAAGGGAAAGCCATGAAAGATGGGTGGAGAACAAGTTTCATTTAAAATTCTAACTTCCCCTCTGATCTCCTATGAAATTCCCTCTACAAAACTTCTGTAGCTTACCTTCTATAATGTCAGATTTCTTAATTACATCAAGTTTTTGGTATAATTAAGTTTCGTTAAGAAGTTGCCTTTAAAATATTTAGAAAAATAGTAATCGGTCAGAATAACTGTATAATACCAATGTGAAATAGTAAAAATCTTGATCACAATGTTTGAAAATATACTCACTCAATTTATGTAGTCATTAAAACAAATTTACTTATAATCAAATTTTGCCCCGTATCTAACACATCTAAGGCACAATATTGGGTACAGGGACCATGAAGCTGGGTAAGACAGAGAAAAGCAGAGGGTACAGATATGTAAATTCAAAATCACAACTACCTGTGATATTAGTAGCAGTCAAGAAGGGACACAGGAGGAAAAGCAACTTGAAAACGCTAAAAGCCAAAGCGCGAAATAAGTTAGTTAGATCCTGAACCATGCTTACATGAGCTTCATGCTTTAGTGAAAAGATAAGAATGATTTCTAATTAGTCTTTTGATTGCTTGGTTTTAAATGTGTTCTTCTAAACTGCAAAAGTGTGCTTAAAAGCAATTTCTCTCTCCATTAAATTAAGTACCCGCTCTAATCTTCTTTAAACTACTAAATTTATTTTAATAAAGCTTTTCTGTGAAGATAACATAAAGGTAAATGAGGAATTTGAGTTAATAGAAAAGTACAGCCTTTCTCATATTAATCGCTTTCAGCAGTTAACGTACTGAGTACAGAGAGCCTCACATGCCTCTGAACTCAAGGCTAGAATTCTCCCCCAAATATTTAAGACCAGGGTGAAAGTGAAAGTGAAGTCGCTCAGTAGTATCCGACTCTCTGGGACCCCATGGACTGTAGCCTACCAGGCTCCTCTGTCCATGGGATTTTCCAGGCAATAGTACTGGAGTGGATTGTCATTTCCTTCTCCAGGGGATCTTCCCGACCCAGGGATTGAACCTGGGTCTTCCGCATTGTAGACAGACGCTTTGCCGTCTGAGCCACCAGGGAAGACCAGGTTAAGGTTTCAGTTATTTTTCAAACCATTCAATTAACTTGTTAAAAATATTTCAATATTCCTTTGTTTGATGTGAGAATTTCTGAGAAAAATTGGAATGATAAAGTAAATTTAAAGTATATTGTAAATTGTTAGACTAATAAATACATTTAACAACTAAATGTTCTGCATTTTTAAGCCTTTAATTTCCATTATTATCACAGATGATAAAATAGCACTTATCTCAAAGTTTTAACTCTTGAGTACACTGATTTCCTCACTTATTTAAATTTAGAAGAACTAACTGCCCATAAACACCCAAGCTTTTACTTGACTCCTAAAAATTAAAAGGTCATATACTAAGTTCTGGTTTCTGGTAATGGTTAAGTGGCTTAAAATACTACTACTACTACTAAACTCTGAAAAAAAAATATTTAAAAGAACCTGTTTAAAGAACTTAGTGCAGGCAGGAGCTAGAGAGAATATGACCCTTGAAGTGAAAGTGAAAGTCACTCAGTCATGTCAGACTCTTTGCCTGTACAGTCCATACTAATTAATTTTCCCTCCTCCCCCTCCTCCTTCCCCACAGCAAACCAAAGATAATACTCACAAAGTCAAAGCAGTTATTGGTTTGAAGAGTCAGGGTTTGGATTTCAGGATTATCACAAAGGCTGGAAAATTAGGAAGGCAGTATCTCATAAAGGAGGGGTCACAGACAAGGAACCCTAAAAAATCTTTATTCAAACTCTCCATCCATCCATGATGGGCTTATGGGCTGGGAGACTCCAAGGAACCCAGAGAGGAAACAATAACTAGACGGTTGCAAGTGTTGAACAAAAATATTAACAGCTTCTTAGTGAAAGAAAGAATCTGGAGCTTAATCCCTCTAAGATAAAGAGGTTTGGTAAACACTCCAGGCTTTTTATTAAGCTTACAGGTGGGTTCCAATCCAGGACTAAGGCATTCAGGCATGAAGGCAAATCTACTATCAGAGATTGTGGAAGGATCCTGGGAAGAGGAAAGAATGGAAATATGAGCTGAAAAATATAGTTTTCCAGTTTTTCCTAAAACATTAGAAGTGGGTTCTGAAAACTTTGATTTTTCAAACTAAAAGAAAATTCTAGAATGAATTACTAAATGCATCAGATATATGGTATATTGTGCAGGGAAATCAGTTTACACTCCCACTGGCTCTCATATGGAATTATCATTGAGTCCAAATGTATAACCTTTTATAGTAAATTTGGTAATATCTGAAAATTGCAAAAGATGAGGGCTCCCCTTCTAGAACATTTCTTACAGTAATAATCTCCTAGGTTGTGCCCAAGAATGTGTACACTGATGTTCACTGACATTTTTTGAAAAAGCAAAATACTGTAAAGAATCTAAAACTTGATGAATATATCCACCAGGATTCTGGTCAGAGACAGACCGCTCACTCCAGTTGTGTAATTTGAGATCTCAGTGAAGGAACAATTTAAAAACATGTTGGCAAGGTGTTAGCAAGGTACAAGGCAAATAATGCTAGAAACAGCAGGAACAGTGACTGCCTCTGTGACTAAAAGAGAAGGAAGGATGGTCCCCAGAAGACAAGCAGGGAGGGCCACCTTCACAGGAGCGAAGACCTTTGGTCAAGGAAGGTAGCCAGTCCTAGAAAACCTTTAAGAGAGGGAAGAATCCCTCTTCCTTTCCCTCTGATGTGCTCCTGATGCTTTCTTGTGGCCCAGCCAAACTGAAAGTCAAAGGGTAAGGGAGCCTGTTAATGTGGTCTATGTACGCCAGCCTCCAAAGACACGGAAGAAAGCGGAGACAGTGGCAAACAAATCTGCAAAACCAAACAGAAGATATCTACACTTGATGTGAATTAGATATAACTTGCATTATTCCATTAAAATAAATCATTGCATTTAAAGTTAAAAAGGCCAATAGCTGAACAAGATGAATACATTCATAAAAACAGTAGATATATGACAAATGGATGGTATAAAACATCTATGTTAAGGTCCTAAGTTAAAGCCAATGACTGATAGATGTACAGGGAGATTGCAACTCAACCCAACGAAGATGTGTCTGACAGAGTATGCTGATCAGAATGGACTGTCTTAGAAGCAGCGTGCTTTCGGAAGATAAATTTGTAAATAAGATTCAAGCAACTGATACCCTTTGAATGCTTCAACCTTAGAATTCTGTGGTCCCATATACTTCCCTTTTTTCACAGATGAAAATATAACTTCCTCTGATCTCCACATCAGCATTTTGATGCTGAATTTATATTATTCTGGTTTTTATTTTCACCATATGATGAGCACCAGGGATGTGAGGGAAATTTATAATAAAAGGACCAGCTTACTGGGCTGCTGAATTCCTCTTCACCTGCATGTAAAAACCACTTCCAGTTTTCAAAGCTCCTCCTGGACTCTCCCTTCTATACATACATAATGTTCTACCTGTAAATATCTCTGCTAGGTTTTTTCTGCACCTTTTATCTTTTCTCCTCTGGTGTCTCACTTCTGAAGGCTTATCTTTCGGAACTATTTACCTCCTCTGATTGCTGAGTTTTACTTCCAAACTTCTCTTTGACTAAGCTGTGATTGACACTCCATTCTGGGACCTTTCCCCTCTTATTAATAATGCCTTTTATTCTCTTTTCACTACATATCATCCAAGGGAATACGTAGTTCAGTCTTTTCAACTTTCAAACCTCTTCTTCTATTACTATCTTTAAGTTTTATTCATGTATTCCCCTTTAAAATACATTTCTATAGAGTCTAAATATTTGTTACCATTTTACCAAAAATGTGTTTTAAGTATGAAATGTTTTTAATGTAAAATATTTTACTGTATCTGGAACACATGACTAATTTATTTCCCCAACCATGCTTTTCCAGTATATATTTCTTTACCACCAAACTTTCTTTCTCTCCATGGAAAAGAGATATTCAACTTATTAAATGTAACAACTATTAGAAAAGATATGCTAGAAAGCTCATAACTTTGCTCTAATAATTCAAGCACAATTATTCAAGGAAAGATGGTACAATCCAGTAGAAAACAATCCTACTCTTGGCCAGTTGAATGAATATATGGAGATTGCAAAAGAATGTACGAAGAGTCTCAATATTTGAACTGTATGTCTGACTCATATATTTGTTTGACTTATAGATTTCAAGCCATACGGTGTTTGTAGAATGTATGTTGTATGGGGTGTCCTAACTGGCTTTTCAAGTTTATATAATTTGTCTTCAATTCCTAGGTAGACTTAAGGCCAGTGTTTTAGAGTCTCATGATACCTCATATAGTCACCCTTCTTGTGGTCAGTAAGGAAAATGTTTCCCTTTTACAGAGCCTTCTTTTTCCAGGAGACCAAAGACTCATGAGCCTGGTTTTTCTATATATTAGCTTCAACAAGTTGTCAGTAGTTTAATTCAACACCAAAACCAGATTTACTTCTTGAAACATCTCCTTATTAGATGCAGAATCATTCTCTCAATATTGCATTGAAATGTGGAATGAGTTAAATATCTTCAGTGTGTGCTTGGGCTGCAGAAAGCCGAATGCAAGTGAGAAAGGAAACAAGGTTCTACTTTGCAACAATATACTATGGTTTTGTACATTTCTCAAATTAAATATCTGGAGAGCTGTGTCATACATGCACTTGATATTCCACTAAAATCAAACCTTGAGCATGTAATAAGAGTACCTTTAAAATACATTTTAGAAGTTTTAAAAGTCAAAATGCATCAAAATTAACATTCTAACATCTAATAGTGCAAGCCTGGGAGACATGCTTGACTATGATGGTGGTGAGCAGCTGCTGAGGAAAGAAGACTATGGCCATGAAGTGATTCACCTCAGTGCTCATAGGTTGATGGGCTAGTTAGCATCTCCCAAGATGCCCTTTTCCTTCTTGCCTCTGAAATTTTGCTTCCCTGCAAGTATTTGTCATAGTGGACCTATCAGCAAGTTAAAATTTACCTACAAAATTATTGGAAAGGGTGGCGTTTCTATTTCAGAAAAAAATAACAAATACTATAAACCAAAATCCTTCCTCAGCTTGTTTGTAAGATTTCATGATGTATAATTTTTGTTTGTTTATAGTTGCTGTTTGTGATCATTATCCACCAGAGAACCTTACAGCATATTAGTTTAGAACCTTCAGTATGGCAAAATTCTTACTGGAAATTTTGTAGAATATAGACTTTCAAGTAAATGCCAGTAAGGACTTGATAACAAAATACTATGCATAATGTCTGAAATTTTTCATACAACTAGAAAAAAATCTTAAAATTTGTATAGAAATAAAGAAGACCCCGAATAATCATACAGTCTTGAGAAAGAAGAATGGAATTGGGAGAATTATGCTCCCTGACTTCAGACTATACTGTAAAGCTACAGTAATCTAAACAGCATGGAACTGGCACAAAAACAAATAAGAAAACCAACAGAGCAGGGTAGAAAGTATAGATATAAACCCACTCACTTATGGTCAATTCATCTGCCACAAGGGAGGCAAGAATTTACAATGGAGAAAAGACAGTCATTTCAATAAGTGGTGCTGGAAAAACCAGACAGCCACATGTAAAAGAATGATGTTAGAACATTCTCTGGTATCATACACAAAAATAGGTTCAAAATGGATTAAAGACATAAATGTAAGATTGTATACTGTAAAACTCCTAGAGAAAAACATAGGCAGTATATTCTTTGAAATAAATCTTAGCTATATTTTATGGATCTTGTCTCCTAGAATAATGGAAACAAAAACAAAATAAACAACCAGGACCTAATTAAACTTAAAAGCTTCTGTACAGTAACTGAAACCATAAACAAAAGCAAAAGACAACCTGAGTACTGGGAGAAAATGTTTGCAAACATTACCAACAAGGGGTTAATTTCCAAAATATACAAACAATTCATACAGCTTAATATAAAATGGGCAGAATGCCTAAAGAGACTTTTCTCTGAAGAAGACATATAGACAGGCAATAGTTAAATGAAGAGATGTTCAGTATCACTAATTATTAGAGAAATTCAAATCAAAACTACAATGAGATATCATCTCAAACCAGTCAAAATGGCTCTCATTAAAAAGTCTTCAAATAACAAATGCTGGAAAGGGTGTGCAGAAAAGAGAATCCTGCCACACTCTCCATGAAACTATAAATTGGTTCAGTCTCTCCGGAAAACAGAATTGTGGTTACTCAAAAAATCTGAAAATAGAGCTATGATATGATTCTTCAATCCCATTCTTGGACATATATCTGTGGAAAACTCTAATTTGAAAAGATACATACATACCAATGTTCACTGCAGCACTATTTACGATTGCCGAGACATCGAAGTGACCTAAATAGCCATCAACAGGTGAAGAAGATGGGGTGTAAATATACAATGGAATGTTACTGAGCCACAAAGAGGAATGAAATGATGCTATTTGCAGCAACATGGATGGACCCAGAGATCACCATAGTAAGTGAAGTAAGTCAGACAGAGAAAGACAAATATCGTACAATATCACTTTTATGTATGCGGAATCTTAAAAACGTATACAAAAGAACATATTTGTAAACCAGAAATAGACACACAGATATAGAACACAAAGTTATGGTTACCAGAGGGGAAAGGGTAGGAGGGATAAATTAGGAGTTTGGGATTAACATATACATACTCTATGAATAAAATGTAAAAACAACCTGCTGTGTAGCACAAGGAACTATATTCAATATCTTGCAATAACCTATAATGAAAAGAACCTGAAAAAGAATATGTGTGTGTGTAACTGAATCACTTTGCTGTACACCTGAAGCTAGCACAGCATTGTAAATTAACTACACTTCAATAAACATGGATAAAAGTGAATATGCAAACCATCTTTATGTTCTCCAAAGTCTTTTTCTCTGCTTGCTTCATAACTAAATAAGCATTCAAAGGAGTTTTCCCAAGAAAGTTAATTAAACAGAGACCATGATTTCGGTATTTAGAAATTCTTTGATAATTGAAGACATTTTAAAGTTGGCTACATCAAAAGTAATACTTTTATTCAAATTATTCTAAGTAGAACTAAGTAGGGGGAGTATTTCCTAACACATGCTGAGAAGTTAACAGAAATCTAAAGGAAAGACTTTCTCATTTTTTTAATTATATCTACACATATTACATCCTTGATCACAAATATTCAAGAGCCTCACAGGATATAAAGTTCACATTTTTGTGAGTGATTTTTTTGTCTGCATTTTCACTCCTTTCTTCTATCCCATTTAGCTCCCAACAGATAACAGCTGCAATCACTACCTTCTTTTCTATTAGGTTTCTGCACATTCCTGCCTTAGACATTACTAACAGATGTTTCCCTGTTTTCACTTTCTGCTGCCACCCTAAGTTTATGACTTTCCTACACACGCCAGTTCAAATCTCATTTCCTGCTTGAAGCCTTCCTAGATCCCAGGTAAGCAGAGGTGATAACTACTTTTGGGAATCAGTACATTTATTACCTATGTCACTGATTTTACATCATACACATATTATGTTTAGCCTGTGTTGAATTGCTGACTTTACTTTTTCGTGTTTTGCATCATATCTTCCAAGCAAAGCTGTGTGTTCCAGAGGGTTTTAATATAATTTATAGCTGTACACAAATTAGTCTTCTATGAAGCTCCAGAGGAGCCATCACAGTATTATTATGTAGGAGATGCTTAAAAAGTATCAACATTAAGCCAATGAATGGATTTTTCTGAGAGGAAAATATATAGTATTGTCAAGTTTTATAGGAATAAATTTAAATATGCACCTGGATTGGACTAGGTTGGTACAAATAAGAATAAAATCCAAGCAATTTCATTAAATTGCTGAAAGTTAGGAGGATGGGATGCTGAAAATCTGAAGGCTCTCTGGAAGAAATGGAACATCATACAGAACATAAGTGAAAGATTCAGAGAATATTTGGAAGTAGACAAGTGAGCGGCAGCTAAAGATTGAATATTTCTAACAGGGGTGAATAGACACAAGGAAGCATCAGCCTTTCAGGCTGGAATTCCAGTTTGTTTCTTCCATTCTGGGTGTACCATCCACCGTGGGCAATTCTGTGCCCTCTGGGTGTTTACAGTATAATAAAAGACACTTGGAAAGAGGGCATTTTGGTGCAATCTAAATAAGTTTCTGACTTGATGTAAGAAGTGTGTTAGAATGTTAGGGATGTGCAGAGAGAAGAAAGGCAAAAAGGAAGGGCTATTTATCAAAGTGCTGTTTACCAAAGTCCAGTTGGCAGAAACACTAATTGAGAAAATAGTGCCTGAAGGAGGAAGAGCTCCAGACAGCTCTTAGCAAAATGATTAAGTTATTAGATGATCTACCAGTAATGACTGCCTTAAGACTGGAGAGGAAGGGAGAGAGACATAAATGCTTCTGAAAAGGACAAGTGGGCTTTCATTCTTTAAACTTTCTCCTTTGAATGATTAACTCTTCTTTCTTTTGGCCAAGCTTCGTGGCTTGTGGGATCTTTGTTCCTCCATCAGGGATCAAACCTGTGCCCCCTGCAGGGGAAGCATGGAGCCTTAACCACTGGATCTCCAGGGAAGACACATAAGTGAGCTTTTCACAGGTGTGGCCGGGCACATAAACAACAATGAGCAAGAACATTCAAGATTAATCAAAACCGTCATGGATTTGCTACATCTTGAGTTGACTGTCACTTCCTGTATGAAATATTCCCGATTACTCCCTCCCTCTCTACTTTCACAAGATGTTTGCAGGTTTTTCTTGGAACTTAACTATGACTATTTACTAATACAGGCAAATATGGTGATGGTGGTGGTGGTGTCATTACCATCAACACTGTATTCATTTTTGCTCTAATATGTCCTCCTCATCTTCTTATCAAATAACAAGCCCATCACACTTCAAAATCTGGTCCTTACTACAACTTATGGAAATAACAAGAGGCAGGCAGCTTCTTACACATGCTAATTTCTCCCAATCCAAAAGAATTCTGTTTTTCTTAAGTGTAAGGAAATTCGCTAAAACCCGTCTACACCATTCCAGTCCCACAGTGGTAGCTGCCTTTCCCATGGATTCCTGATTTGCAGGTCCAGATGGCATGTCCTTCCCAAAGCCCCAGTTCTAGGGGATAGTCAGTCTTTCTTGGTAGGTGTCAGGATGCTCATGATCTGAAAGTGGCTACTCTGAGACAAATGTACCTACTACCTGTGGCTTACAGACTCCAGCCAGGAGGTGGCAGGGACTTTTCACATTAGTACAATACCATCTGTACCATTCTTATATTGACACCTCCCCTTGCCACCAATGAAGTGGGTATTTGGGGACTTAGTGGATTCATTTCATCGTTAAGAAAGTTAAACTAAAACCATAAGACCAGAATAATATATCAAGTGGAAACATTTCTGCTCTAGTGACCACTCACATTCCTATTTGATTTCCAGAGCATAGTTATGTGAGAGGATGGCTTTCAGTTATCTGGGTGCCCCCCACACCCAGGTCAGAAGACCAGTTTGCACATCAGGACCACTACAGACCTCCATCAGTGGAAGGTGAGGAGGGTGGGCAGCTCAGGGGACAAGTGAGCTAATGGATGTCTCTGTGCTCTGGAAGTCAAGTTTTTGGCCACGTTCCTACTCAGTTGAGCCACCAGACCATAACAGGGAAGATCACTGAGTTCATCCCCAGTGATGCGCTCTCCAGAGTCAGATGTATTCAGCGAAGCTGTGAACCATCAGGATGAACCGAAAGGCATGGCTTCAAGGAACAGGATACTTTGGTGTGGATATGCATCAATTCTGTTGTGTTTCCTTCACAGACCCCACATTTCTTCTAGCTTTATGAAACACAAGCATCCTTAGTTCCCTTTCCTAATGCGCTTCTGAATAAGAAAAGAGAACACGATCCTTTCTAACCAGGACCTCCACCCCCCATGATTAGTCACACGCCACCCCTTCCTACAGTAGGAATCTTCTGTTCTGTTACAATTGTTGCAACTTCTTTATGAGATGAGCTGCCCCTCCATTGATTGTATTGTCTGATTCTTATCTGAATCTCGAAGGTGAGGGGTTATTATCCCCACTTTGCAAGCGCTGAGGAGCACACTCTGGTTCCCAGTGTCTATAGTGGAGTCTAGAGGCTCTACAAACACAGTCCTGTGTCAGGCTGCCTCTTAGTACCCACTTAATGATATCTAGATACTCACGAAGAATTATGGATGTATAGAACTAGGGTATAAATATGTTCTAAAATATTGCTCCTGTTCATCAAGCTATGTAGCATTAAATGCAGATTTCTTAGGAAAGAATCTTTTTTTTTTTTTTTCTCTTCTGCTTGCTTTGGTTTACCACACCTTCTGGATGTCTTTAAGGCAAGTAGGCTTTGCTTCACCAACTGACATCCTCGGGTGCATTTCCTAGGTGTGTGTGGCTGGGGAAAACAGTCAGATTGTAACTGAAAGTGGGGTCTGGCTGCTTGCTGCTCAAAAGTCAGTAAAGAGACCAGGTTGGTGGAAAGGAAAGTTTTTTGTTTTGTTTTGTTTTTAATTTTGGAGGCTGGCAACCGTGGAAGGGGGTGGATGCCTGTCCAAAGGCCGACAATCAGTGGGCAAGAGCTTTTATAGATGGAAGGAGGAGGCTACGTGCTACATGCAGAAACAGCATAGTCAGCTCCAACAGTCATCTTAAAAACGATTATGCAGTGGTCGGATCAACATCTTCTTGATTGTTTCAGGTATAGTTAGACCTCAGTCCCAGGGTCCGTTTGTTCCCATTTCCCCGAGGCCAGTTCTCAAAACTGTGGCAGCTCATGTTGTGGCTACAGTCTGGTCACCTTGCAGTTAACTTCTCCACCTGCTGGGGCTTTCAGTATCAACAAGACAGTTCAGAATATGGCCTACAAAATTATCTATAGCCCTGGAAAAGGAACTAAAGGTCCTTGACTTTGTTTAATGACTACATTAATATTATTTGGTCTTCTTTGTTTGCCTTTGTTACTGCATTTTGTCACTTCTCTGATTAAACTTATTCTTTGGCTGAAGTTTTTCCATAGACTAAAGGCAGGCAGAGGACATGGAGGTCAAGGAACACAGGATGCTTCCATTCAAAATCATCGGCAGCTATGTTTTTAAGGCGTCATTGTGCACAAAGGTTTAAATAAAAATTCTTAATGAGAAAAAAACTCCCAGGTGAAAATATATGCAGCTTTTAATGTTAGAAAGACATTAGTGGAAAAGATTAGTGTGGCTGAAAATTCAGTCAAATACTCAGGAATTTCTTTTTCTAAGGCAGAATTATATACAAGAGTTAAAACAAACAAAAAAAATCAGAAAATAAGAATGAGTCTTGCATGAAAATATGAACAGCTTTAATTGTTAGAAAGAAAACACTGGCAAAAATGCTGTGACTAAACAACAGTTCATTACACTTATTTTGTGGGGAATACTTAAAGAAAAACTTTCCTGAACAATAAGAGGCTTACCTTTTTTTAAGTCTGATACATTCTTCTGCATGTCTGCAAGGAAGGAAAAGACCATGTTCTTTAGCTGTGTCATCTTTCTTCTAGAGCAAATTGAAAAAGGATATTTGAGTCAGCGTTTATCTTCTTTATCGATTTTCAGAATCGTTAATATAAACTCACAGAGAAATTTCTGAGACATCTGATCCTTTTCATTTCTCTATTCACAGCAGCTGCAATTGTAAGTGTATTACCTTGCAGAGACAGAACTTTAACATTAATGAAATGCGTTATCCAGCTGTAAACCCTCCTAAATTGAAAATAGACTATGAACGTGGACTATGTTGAATTAGGGTCAAAAAAGTTAAACAATTGAAAGAAAGGTTATTCCATGGAGAAGATGATTAAATCTATACTTTGGAAAGGGCACTTATTCACTTTGTATATCCATAATACATGTTAGAATATATGGTGCCCGTCCCCTCAATAAACTGATTTTGAAATAAACAAAAGGATATCTCACACATAGGAAAGATTCCATGGAAGAGGTGACATTTGAGATATGCCTTGAGGATGATGGCTCAGACAGTAAGGAGTCTGCCTGTAATGCAAGAGACCTGGGTTTGATGCCTGGGTCAGGAAGATCCCTGGGAGAAGGGAATGGACACCCACTTCAGTATTCTGGTCTGGAGAATTCCATGGACAGAGGAGCCTGGCAGACTTCAGTCTGTGGGGGTCAGAAAGAGCCTGACAAGACTGAGTGACTAACAACACTAACTATTGAAGATAGATCAGATCACATCAGTCGCTCAGTCATGTCCGACTCTTTGCAACCCCATGAATCGCAGGATGCCAGACCTCCCTGTCCATCACCAACTCCCGGAGTTCACTCAGACTCACGTCCATCGAGTCAGTGATGCCATCCAGCCATCTCATCCTCTGTCGTCCCCTTCTCTTCCTGCCCCTAATCCCTCCCAGCATCAGAGTCTTTTCCAATGAGTCAACTCTTCGCATGTGGTGGCCAAAGTACTGGAATTTCAGCTTTAGCATCATTCCTTCCAAAGAAATCCCAGGGCTGATCTCCTTCAGAATGGATTGGTTGGATCTCCTTGCAGTCCAAGGGACTCTCAAGAGTCTTCTCCAATACCACAGTTCAAAAGCATCAATTCTTTGGCGCTCAGCCTTCTTCACAGTCGAACTCTCACATCCATACATGACCACAGGAG
>NW_011494934.1:2237606-2242274 GCF_000754665.1 Bison bison bison
AAAAACCATAGCCTTGACTAGACAGACCTTTGTTGGCAAAGTAATGTCTCTGCTTTTGAATATGCTATCTAGGTTGGTCATAGGATTTAATAAGGAGGGATGATGCTGTGTGAATATTGCATTAAATGTTTAATTGAAGTTCTGAGAAAAGGAAGAGGGTTAGTACGAAATCAGTAAATCACTTCTGCCAAGGAATCCAGTAATCAGAGTACAAGGATCAATGTGGCAGCATGTAAGCCAGACCAGTGAAAAAAAAACAAGAGGCAGAAAAACCAGTTTTCCTAGTAAAGAAATTGACCATTAGTTCAAGTGAGAAGAAATAATCCTAGAAAGAGAGAAGAGATAGTGGAAATGAAATGGCCAAGGCTTTTGCAAGAACATGGTAGGAAGGCCCATGATGGCAGGAAAAAGGACTGGTTGGTCATCTCTGTGAGTTCAGCCCCTCAGGGACTCATTGTGTATTGAAGGAATGAATCATTGATTGACTAGATGAAAGCCATAGTGTATATGAATTTATATCTATTTAATGAATGTACCTATTGAGAGTATGAATATAAGATGAGTTAGGCTTACTTTGAATTCACATAAATACTAACTTAGGAGGAGCCAATTTCAAGGAAAGGGGATATGTTCATTTAAAACAAATTAGGTTAAAAAAATCCAGCAGGATTTCAATTGGATGTGTCTAATGGACCAGTTGAAAATAGATTTTGTTACTAAGGAAAGAGTATGTTTGTTGAAATAAATGAGTCATCTTTCTAAAAATGCTGATTTTTTTTTTATTATCTAGATATATGAGGCTTTATTTTTCCTCATCTTGATTATTGTAAAATAAGTTTTCCACTTGAATTTTTCTACTTGGTTCACTCTCATTCTGTTCAAATTATCTATTGCTGCATAGCAAATGACCTTAAAACTTAGTGGCTCAGATGTCAACTTTAACCACTCAGTTATTTTATATCCTAGGGAAATTAAAACAAAGGTCAAATAATCCCAAGATTACACTGAGAGATTATCACAGTGCCAAGGTGTCATAAAGCAGAATAAAAATGGATTTTAGAATTGAACATTACCGCATCTCTTGAAATGTGTATACACACACACACACACACATATATACATCTTATAGTTAATTATTTAAATAAAGGAAGGATGACAAGGTCTCTATGTTATTAATAAAATATGTATTATGGTCAAGTTTTTCGGGAAACTTTTAATGGAGTTAACTTCTGAGATTTTATTTAAAGATATGTTAAATGTTTTTCAAGCTATTATCTAACAACACTATAATCTCTATATGAACATTGTAAGGATCCATTATTGTACTGGGGAGTAATGGTTCTTTACCGCTTTTCACTTCTGTGTCTTCTTTCAAATAGTAGGCTGTCAAGAACCTTTCTGATGTAATTGCAGTTGTGAGTCATGGCACCTCCCACCACCTGTAGTTTTCTGTTTCTTATCTGGTCTGTGCTCCAAAAACACATTAAAAAAAAAAAAAAAAAACTTTGGAATTTCATGGTAAAAACAAATTCTAAAATTTTCTGAAGATGCTTGATCCAAATGGCTAAAAATAACAGCTAATATTTTCAAGTTCTACTTTTGGGCCAGTGTTTAAAAATACATACGTCTCATATTATCTGATTCTCATCTCTATCCTATAAGATCAATACTATTATTACCCCTATTTTATAGATGAATTAAATGAGACTTAGATAGGTCATTCTCACATAAGCAAGAATCCCATGTGAAGCTTTTTTTTTCCCCTGAATTCCCCCTCAAAAACGGATAGAGCCACTACATAGGCAAACAAAATATCCATGGCAACATTTGCTACAAAACAAGATAACCACAAATTCTCACGAACCTGAAATATGATAGGGAGGGGATCAACTACTAACAGCAACTGAGTCTACATGGTATTAGAGACTGTGTGTCAGAATGCAGAAAAATACCCAACATAACCAGCAGAAATTTAGATAGGACAATCTATGAACAAAGGTGGAACCTGGGAGGGGACTTTGCAGGCTCCAATTCTAAGGTGAGGGGAAAGGAATTGTAGGAAAACCCAATGATGTCGGCAGGTCTGAACCTTTTCAACCCACATGACTAGCCAACTGGAGCTACTTGAAGTTCACAGTCCTATGCTGAAGAGAAACTACTGGGAGGAATATTTAAGTTGATTTATATCTCTAAAATAATTAAACACAAGATCTGTGAGCTTCCATTTGGATTATTGCCCTGGGCCTTGCAAATGTTCATGGTGGGTCCCGTACTGAATATTAAGCATGAAGTTGCTCTCTACCTTCATGGCAAGGATGTCAAGAAATTAGAGTATATAGGTACTCCTCCAAAAACCAGGGGACCTCGAGTCCAGGCTGTCTTAGGAAATTAATTTTCCTTAGCTGATCTGAGTTTCAGAACACGGAATAATGTCAATTTTTTCTAACCATATAAGTATAGGTCATATGTTAGTGGCTTTTATTTTTCAAAAAGTGGAAAAAGAAACTTTTTAAAAAGATGTTCATGGTTTGTCTCTTATATTTTCAAAAGGCTTTACAGATATTCAGAGAGATTAAAATGTGATGCAATGAAATTTGCCATAATGTCAAGAATTTTCTTTGTGATTTTCCATCAAGTGGACCTCAGATCATGAGGAAAGTGATTCTCAGCCATATCCTCTTCTTTCTGCAAATACACACTTTGCACATTAAAATTTTCTTGTTTATAAATTAAATTTATTTTCAAACCATATAATAGAGTTTTATTTTTTCACTTTCTCAAAGAAGATTCATTTATTCAGTAAGGGGGGAGAAAAGAGATTTTAGCATAGAATTTTAAAATTGTCCTCACTATTGTAATAAAAAAAATACATGACAGAAAAAATTAAAAGACCATCTAGTGGATAAGTCTCCAGGCTGGGAGCTCATGTCTTAAATTTCTGAGCTCCAGATGGAACTCCAAAAATATGTGATTCTAACACAGGACAGATTTTCTCACATATTTAGCTTAAAAGATTTGTCCTGAAGGGCAGAATTTCTATGAGACTCTACTAGATTCCTAGGGCTGCCATAACAAATCGCCATGTATTTAATGACTTAAGACAGCAGAAATTTGTTCTCTCACAGTTCTGAAAAACAAAAAATCTGAAATTAAGGTGTTGGTAAGCTGTGCTACCTCTGAAGGCTCTAGAAGAAAATTCTTGCTCACCTCTTCCAGCTTCTGGTGGCCCAAGTATTCCTTGAGTTGTGGCAACATAACCAATTTTTGCCTCTGTCTTCACACTCTCTTTTTCTGTGTGTGTATGTCAATATGTCCTTTCTTCCTATAAGGAAATCTGTCATTGGATTAAGATCTAGGATGATCTCCTGTCCAGATTCTTAACAATTACATCTACAAATAAAGTCATATTGGGAGGTTGTGGGGGACTTACCTTTTGGGGGACCCCTATTCAACCCATTATGGAGGCTGATCTATAGATAAGTAAGAAAAGTCTTCTCCTGTACTTAAAAATCTAAGTAATAGAGAAAAGCAACAGAATGAGAAAGGCTAGAGATCTGTTCAAGAAAATTAGAGATACTAAGGGAATATTTCATGCAACGATGGGCACAAAAAAGGACACAAATTGTATGAAAGATATTCTGTTTCTGTACAGAAACAGAAGATATTAAGAAGAGGTGGCAAGAATACACAGACGAACTATACAAAAAAGATCTTCATAACCCAGATGGTGTGATCACACGACGGCGTGATCACCCACCTTGAGCCAGACATCCTAGAATGTGAAGTCAAGTGGGCCTTAGGAAGCATCACTACCAACAAAGCTAGTGGAAGTGATGGAATTCCAGTTGAGCTATTTCAAATCCTAGAATATGATGCTGTTAAAGTGCTATACTCAATATGCCAGCAAATTTGGAAAACTCACCAGTGCCCGTAGGACTGGAAAAGGTTGGTTTTCATTCCAGTCCAAAGAAAGGCAATGCCAAAGAACTGTTGCAAATTGTACTCATCTCACATGCTAGCAAAGTAATGATCAAAATTCTCCAAGCCAGGCTTCAATAGTTCATGAACTGTGAACTTTCAAATGTTCAGGCTGGATTTAGAAAAGCCAGAGGAACGAGGGATCAAATTGCCAACATCCGCTGGATCATCAAGAAAGCAAGAGAGTTCCAGAAAAACATTTACTTCTGCTTTATTGACCACATCAAAGCCTTTGACTGTGTGGATTACAAAAAACTGTGGAAAATTTTTAAAAAGATGGGAATACCAGACCACTTTACCTGCCTCCTTAGAAATCTGTATGCAGGTCAAGAAGCAACAGTTAGAACTGGACATGGAATAACAGACTGGTTTCAAATCTGGAAAAGAGTATGTCAAGGCTGTATATTGTCACCCTGTTTATTTAACTTATATGGAGAGTACATCATGCAAAATGCTGGGCTGGGTGAAGCACAAGCTGGAGTCAAGACTGGGAGAGAAATATCAATAACCTCAGATGTGCAGATGACAACACCCTTATGGCAGAAAGCAAAGAGCAACTGAAGAGCTTCTTGATGAAAGTGAATGAGGAGAGTGAAAAAGTTGGCTTAAAGCTCAACATTCAAAAAACTAAGATCATGGCATCTAGTCCCATCACTTCATGGCAAACAGATGGGGAAACAATGGAAACAG
>NW_011494934.1:2242374-2242539 GCF_000754665.1 Bison bison bison
AGCCAGGCTTCAGCAATATGTGAACTGTGAACTTCCAGTTGTTCAAGTTGGTTTTAGAAAAGGCAGAGGAACCAGAGACCAAATTGACAACATCTTCTGGATCATCAAAAAAGCAAGAGAGTTCCAGAAAAACATCTATTTCTGCTTTATTGACTATGCCAAAGC
>NW_011494934.1:2242639-2243107 GCF_000754665.1 Bison bison bison
GCCTCTTGATGAAAGTGAAAGCGGAGTAGTGAAAAAGTTGGCTTAAAGCTCAACATTCAGAAAACAAAGATCATGGCATGTGGTCCCATCACTTCATGGGAAATAGATGGGGAAACAGTGGAAACAGTGTCAGACTTTATTTTTGGGGGGCTCCAAAATCACTGCAGATGGTGATTGCAGCCATGAAATTAAAAGACGCTTATTCCTTGGAAGAAAAGTTATGACAAACCTAGATAGCATATTCAAAAGCAGAGACATTACTTTGCCAACAAAGGTCCGTCTAGTCAAGGCTAGTGGTCGTGTATGGATGTAAGTGGTCGTGTATGGATGTAAGAATTGGACTGTGGAGAAAGCTGAGCACCGAAGAATTGATGCTTTTAAACTGTGGTGTTGGAAAAGACTCTTGAGAGTCCCTTGGACTGCAAGGAGATCCAACCAGTCCATTCTGAAGATCAGCCCTGGAATTTC
>NW_011494934.1:2243207-2244280 GCF_000754665.1 Bison bison bison
ATTTTGGGGGGCTCCAAAATCACTGCAGATGGTGACTGCAGCCATGAAATTAAAAGATGCTTGCTCCTTGAAAGAAAAGCTATGACCAACCTAGAGAGCAAATTAAAAACCATAGACATTCCTTTGCCAATAAAGGTCTGTCTAGTCAAAGCTATGATTTTTCCAGTAGTCATGTATGGATGTGAGAGTTGGACTATAAGGAAAGCTGAGAGCCAAAGAATTGATTCTTTTGAACTGTGGTACTGGAGAAGTCTCTTGAGAGTCCCTGTGACTACAAGGAGATCAAACCACTCCATCCTAAAGGAAATCAGTCCTGAATATTCATTGGAAGGACTGATGCTGAAGCTGAAACTCCAATACTTTGGCCACATGATGCAAAGAACTGACTCACTGGAAAAGACCCTGATGCTGGGAAAGATTTAAGGTGGGAGGAGAAGGGGATGACAGAGGATGAGATGGTTGGATGGCATCACACCAACTCAATGAACATGAGTTTTAGCAAGCTCCAGAGGTTGATGAAAGACAGGGAAGCCTGGCATGCTGCAGTCCTTGGTGTCACAAAGAGTTGGACACGACTGAGTGACTGAACTGAACTAAACTGAGAAATATTATTCTGTAATTTTTCAATATCATAGTTAAAAAACAAAAAGTGTATCACCCTATGATATTTAATAAAAAGAGGCATTTACATCTTGAGTTAATTCCAAGCCACAGTATAATGAATACAATTTTATTATCATAAAACAATGTTGTTTTAGAAAAAATTGATATTTCAGAATTCTGGGATTTTTGTTATTGAGTGGATAATTTGTTACCTTAAAACTAAAAGCAAAGTCTGAAAATTATAAAAGAATTTAATGTTTTCTATTGGACTATGATGCTGTGAAAGTGCTGCACTCAATATGCCAGCAAATTTGGAAAACTCCACTGTGGCCACAGGACGGGAAAAGGTCAGTTTTCATTCCAATCCCAAAGAAAGGCAATGCCAAAGAATGCTCAAACTACTGCACAATTGCACTCATCTCACATGCTAGTAAAGTAATGCTCAAAATTCTCCAAGCCAGGCTTCAGCA
>NW_011494934.1:2244508-2262080 GCF_000754665.1 Bison bison bison
CTGTGGAGAAAGCTGAGCACCGAAGAATTGATGCTTTTAAACTGTGGTGTTGGAAAAGACTCTTGAGAGTCCCTTGGACTGCAAGGAGATCCAACCAGTCCATTCTGAAGATCAGCCCTGGAATTTCTTTGGAAGGAATGATGCTAAAGCTGAAACTCCAGTACTTTGGGCACCTCATGCGAAGAGTTGACTCATTGGAAAAGACTCTGATGCTGGGAGGGATTTGGGGCAGGAGGAGAAGGGGACGACAGAGGAGGAGATGGCTGGATGGCATCACTGACTCGATGGACGTGAGTCTGGGTGAACTTCTGGAGTTGGTAATGGACAAGGAGGCCTGGCGTGCTGCAGTTCATGGGGTCGCAAAGAGTCGGACATGACTGAGCAACAGAACTGAACTGATAGCTATATTATTATTATTATTGTTATTATCATTAAATGTTTTTACATTGTTCATATTTGGGTTCAATCAATTGTGAGATCAGTGACCTGTGAATATGAAATACACCCAGGGATTTTTTTAAAAGTGGAAAATTTCTGTAATATAAAAAGAGAACTGAAGAGAAAAAAATGGTCCCTTTTATTTGTGAATTCTTTTTTATATTTCCCAAGTATGAAACCTAAACAAAAATTATCAACTTACAAATAAAAGGGTGACATCTCATTCCTAATGTGATGAAGCAGAGGAAAATTTTAAATTAAATAATAACAGAAAGGAGCATATTATTGCATATGTTATTATTGTCTATAAGAGAGCATAGAGGAATATTCATAGCAGTGTTATTTACAGTAGGTAAGACATGAAAGCAACCTAGCTGTCCATCGACAGATGAAAGGATAAAGAAGTTGTGGTGCCTATATACAAAGCAATATTACTCAGTCATTAAAAGACACATCAGAGTCAATTCTAGTGATGTGGATGAGCCTAGTTCCTGATACAGACAGGGAAGTAAGTCAGATAGAGAAAAACAAATTTTGTATATTAACGCATTGTTGGGGGAGTGTGTAATTTCCTCGGTTCTGTCTCACCACAGCAAAGATTTGAAATGGAAGACAAGTTTTACAGCTCGGTTACAGCTCAGAGTTTTATTGGGCAAGTAAAGGAAAGTACAACCTCAAGGTGTGAGGGTGGGCCGATCCCAAAGGTAAGGCCTCAACCATCTTGGCTTCCTCTTTTCATATGTTTGTCTCCTCCCCTCCTTGAGCCTGCTCAATGTAAATTGGGCTAGCCAGGAGGGCTGTTTGTTTCACCTGAGGTTCTCACTCTGGTCCTCAGATTTTCTTTTGTTCCATTTTCACAGGCTTTTTTCTTTCTTTGTCTTTTAGCCACCATCATTTTGGACTCCTTTTTCCTATTCTAACTACCTAACATTCCCTTCTCAAGAGATGGGAGGCCCAATTATTTGGGAATAGTGACATCAAGGTCTCTCTGGCTACTTCCTGCTGAGCCGGGATGGCATTCAGCCTCCCTCTCTTGCTAGTCTCAAGCCTCAGGGTCCTTATAGAGGTGTCCATCTAAGGGTGAGTGATATTTTCCATGGTTGGGTGTAGTTTTATATATCCTTGTTAAACTGGCACTGCATGTTGTAGCTTGTTGACCTGGGCAGAGACAAAATGGGTTAGACAATTGACAATACATGGAGCAATCATAAGCAGCATCAGTATGGTGATAACAGATTAGTAGGGGCATTAACCAACTCCAAATCCCCCCTCATCAGAAGAAGGATCCCCCAGAGAGTGAATGTAGCCACCCCAAGAACTCTCCAGCTAATTCTTTGAGATCCGGTAGGGTCTGAATGTTTTTCTTGAAGACTGTGAGACTTTCTTTAACTTTGCTGGAGGTATTTACCCAGAAACAACACATCTCATTCAAGATGGCTTAAGTCTCTCCTTGTTCAGGGATCAGGAGATCTATCTCGTGTCTATTTTGGAGTACAACCCCTGCCAAGCTGTGTTGGCTCTTTATAGCTATCCTGAGAAAGTTCATCCCCAGAACTTAATTTTGGGGATTTTCATTAGAATGACACTCATTTGTAGTACTGAGTAGGTATCTGAGATCTCACAGAGGCTCACAGGTATATTGAGTGTCCTCTTCTGCTTTTTTCCATGGCTTGACTCATGAGTAGTGAATCCAGGAGTCATGCCCCAATACCCTGACTGCTGTGGGGGTAGAAAGTATTACAGGGTAGGGGCCTTTTCATGTGGGCTGGAGTTGAGCCTTTTGGGACCCATCTTTCCGGACTTTAATTAGGACTTGAGCCCCCGGAGCATATAGTAGTGGCTCTTTAGAATCTTTTGGGTCCTGGTTGACACCCCTCAAGCATATATCTTGTTGTAATTGTCAAATGGCCATGGTACAAGGTCAGAGGGTCTGAGCCTCTGGATCTAGGAAGAGGTCATTGACATAAACAAAAGGTCTCCCATATAGCATCTCATAAGGACTAAGGCCAACCTATTCCTTTGGGTCAATATGGGTGCAGAGGAGATGTATTGGTAAAGCCCTCCTTCCATCCCAGGGAGGTCTTCTGGGTTATCTTTTTTATTGCTGATTTTAAGAACTGGTTGGCTCTTACTAGTTTTCCTGAAGACTGAGGCCTCCAGACACAGTGGAGATAATAAGGAATACCCAGTGCTTTGGAGACCCCTTAGGTGATGTTAGAAGTAAATGATGTCCCATTGTCACTTTGTAATGACCTGGGCAGACCAAATCTCAGAATTATTTCATGGAGCAGGTTTTTTTTTTTTTTTTTTTTTTATCACCTCCTCAGCAGTCACAGTCTGGTTGGGAAAACTTCAATCCATTCTGTGAATGTATCTATCATGACTAATAGGTATTAATACCCTTGAGAAACTGGCATCTGGGTGAAGTCCATGCCAGTCCTCTCCTGGGTAGGTCCCATGCACTGGGGTCTTTGAGCTCCTTGGGGGTTGTTTAATTGGCAAATGGGACAAGAGAAGACCACTTGCCTTATAGTTGTTTGGAGGCCTGTTCCTCTGAAGGACCTTTCTAGTAATCTCTGGAGGCCTTCTCCCCTAAATGAGTGGTGGCATGTAAGGAGTTAACCAACTTCCACTGGAGGTTCCCAGGCAGAGAAAGGAGGCCCTCCTCTTAGAACCACCCCATATGATCTTCTTGAAAGCCCTCACTCTTGGCTTTAAGAGTCTCATCTTCAGTAAGAAGGAGTTTCTTGCAAATTAGTCTGTGGAACTAAGGTAGCAACCCCTACTGGGTCTTGTTCTGTAATGCTGTTCTCTCAGTTGCCTGATCAGCTACTTGCTTCCCTCGTGCCACTTCCGTGCTCCCTTTTTAGTGTCCTTTACAGTGGGAGAGTGAAACCTCAGTGGGCAGATGGACTGCCTCCAAGATTCTAAGGATTTGATCACCATATTTGATTGGGGACCCTCAGGTGGTCAAGTGGCCTCTTTCTTTCCAAATAGCAGCATGTGCATGTAGCACCAGAAAGGCATACTTGGAGTCAGTGTAAATGGCTACTCCTTTTCCTTTTCTCAGCTCTAAAGCTCGAGTCAGGGCTATGAGCTCAGCCAACTAGGCTGAAGTACCTGGTGGCAAAGGTTTAGCCTCTATGGCCTCAAAATTGGAGACTACTGCATATGCAGCTCTTCTTTTTCCATCCAAGACAAAGCTGTTTCCATCAGTGTGTCAGATTTCCTCAGGATTGGTCAGAAGATCTTCTGACAATCCCTCTCAGGGTTTTGTCCAGTGGTCCAACGTTGCTAGGCAAGAGTGAAAGGGCAGAGAGCCCTCAGGGATAGGCAGGAGGGTAGCTGGCTTAAGAACCTCACAAGAGGATATAGTCAGGCTTGGGTTTTCCATCAGCACTACTTGATATCTGAGGATCCTTTGATGAGACATCCACAAATGGCCTCTCTGATTCAGGAGTTGTTTCACTTGGTGGCTGGTAAAAATAGTTTGCCCCCAAGAGAGAGTTTTAAAGCATATTCTATCAGGACTGCAATAGCTTCAAAATTTCAAAGGAAGGGAGAGATCTCTTCCCAATATGGAAGTAGGACACTCAGGGACCACCAGAACCTGGTGGGAAAATATTTGTCCATCCCAGCAACAAAGAAGTGCTCAGGTGAATCTTTTTGTAAATGCTTTTCCTGTAGCACCCAAAACGGTACGGGTTTGGGAGGAGAAGACTCTGGAGCAGGAGGTCAGGACAGAGTAGGTAACCCCTGTGTCAACCAAGAAATTCTCAGACCTACCTGCCACATCCAGTTGCACCCTTGGCTCCAGCCCTGTGATGGTTATCTGTACAGTCAGGCTGGCTGGAGCGCACTGCTTCAGTCCTGTTGAACCATCATGAGGGAAGGCTTGGGGCTTGACCTTGAGGCTCTTGGGTCCCAAGGTCAGAGTGCTGCCCAATGTCCCAATTGATGGCATTTGTAGCATGCCGTTTTAAGAGACATGTTATAGTTTGGCCATTCATTGGCCCAATGTCCCACCTATCTACAGATTAGGCATTTGCCTCATGCCTTGTCCTTTAAGTACTCAGGGTTTGCCACAGGACTTCCCTGGAGGGTGGTCAGCATCTGTGTATGCCTTGTCTCTTTCCTTCTCTCCCTTTCCTGGGCCTTGGCCTCCTTCTCTTGTTCTCTGTTATAAAAGGTATTTGTGGCTGTCTGGACCATCTCATTTAAAAAGGCAGCAGGGCCCTGCTGCTGTAGTTGTTGTAACTTTATCCTTATGTCTGATGCACATTGGGATAGGAATTTGTCCTTTAAAATCACCTGTCCTCATAAAAGTCTAAGTCCAGATTGGTAAACTTTTGGAGTGCCTCTTTTAGGCTTTCCAGAAAGGCAATGGAGTTCTCATTGGGCTCCTGAGTTATTGCTGAGACTGGGTGCAGTCCGAGCCTGCACTAACAGGCTTCCTTCTCTTTCTACGAATGGACTTCCTTAGGGGTGAGTCTTTCTGAAGCTTATCTCACCCAGAACTGTTGCAACCTGAGAGCCAGGCATCCCCAGGTCAGGGTGCAGATCCCCAGGCAGGTTGAAGCATGACAGCCTCCTGGAGATCGAGTGCCCAGGCAGGTGGAGGCATGCTGGCCTCCCGAGAATTGGGTCCCTGGGCAGATCGAGGCATGTCGACCTCCTGGGACCCCTGGACTGGCAGATTCCTAAGCAGGTTGAGGCATGACAACCTCCTGAGGACCAGATCCCTAGGCACGTCAAGGCAGGTCAACCTCCTGGGACCCCTGGGTTGGAGTTGGGCATCCCCAAGGTCCCCAGTATGACTTGTGCTGGGGAGGATTAAGGGATTGCAATCTTAACTCATTGCCAGTTTGTCCACTGCAGATGGGAATAGATACCATGATGTAAAGCAATCCAAGCCTGTGTCCTTAGACTGGGAACCTGGTGAAATAGCCACAACATCCTCTTATTGCTCTGAGGGAATGTAAATCACTGATTTATTCCCCTAGTCCTCCATAAGAGCAGTTCAGGGTGTTTCCAATAGTAAACATTTCATTGTCATAGACCCACTTTAGGTAATAACAGAAGTAATGACAAGGGAGTGGGTTATCTGGTCCTGTTAGGGGTTTTAAGAGTATTTTAATAATAAGTTGGGTGGAGCAATGTTGCCTATAAGGGGGCAGGGTCCTGGTTGTAGGAGTTAGTAAGTGGCTTAAGGACAAAATGATAAAAGGCAACAGATTAGATATTCCATAGAAGTGGAGTGGAAACTTGATCCAGGGAATATGCTTGTAGCTTTAGGAGAAGGGTGGTAAGGGTTTGGGCCCAAATGGCCTGCAGGGCTAACTCCCAAAGTGGCAAACATTATCCCTGGAAGCCCAATTGCCCTTGAAGGGATGCCACCAACAGATGGACTTCTAGCAGGCATTGTGGGCCTATCACCCACCCTAGCAGGTTCACTGAGAGATGCTATTGTTGCACATATTGTAGGAAACATGGAAGATGAAGGCCTGAATACCTAGAAGGATTGGATATTATACAGTATTTCCCTCCCAAGGGCCAGTTATTTCTGGTTGTCCCTCTGGAAGATCGTAGAGGCAACATTGTGGGCCTGGACAGGGCTCAGGAAAAGAACATGAAACAGGAGTGAAGTGGGCAGGGCACGACTTTTGAAAGAATGACACAGCCCAAGGGTATAACATAAACCAATTAAATTTAAATAGGTCCAAGATGGTAGACAAGTCAAATTCAACTAATGCTTGATCCTAAATCTGCAAGCTAAATGACACACCCAGAGGCTCCATGACATTTCCAAGGCACTACCAAAAGACCAAGGAGTGGGTGGTTCTCCAATTGTTGGAATGATCCTCCCACTCATTAGCATATGAAATCACCCAGCTCACAAAAACTAACCACAGCACATTTCATGGCCACCGCACTCACCCTCTGAGATGGTACACACTCTGTGGACTCTGCTTCTCTCTGAATCTAAACAAATATACCTCTTACCTATTGCTGTGTCTCTCACTGAATTTTTTTCAATGAGATATGAAGAACCTGAGCTTCATTAGGTCCTGAAATCAGGCACCATGGGTTTTAGCCAGGCTCAAGTCCTGGTAGGACATGACAGTGACTAAGCATAGCACAGAGTTCCTGCCACATGGGTTTGAGTCCAAATCTTAGGTAAATGGTTTCAAACACAACTTTCAGAAATGAAAAGATGATGACCTGCCCAATACTTTGTAAGCAGTGGCATAGATGGAGAGAAGAGCTGAAGGACGGGAGGAAAAAGCAGTGGGAAAGAAGTATCGAGGAACCCCTTTCATAACTCTCTGGAAAAACTGCTGAATGCCTGACCTGTGCCCACAATTTTAATTGACCTGATCCTTGGCACAAAGGAGGTTAAGGACAGAGAACCCTCACCCACTTGGGCAACAGCTACTGGGGCGCAGCAGATAGTGGAGCCTTCAGGACACACACAGGGAGTAGCCCCTGCCAGAGTCCCTCAGTTGGACCCACTGCCACTCACCTGTGCTCAAGGAAACAAGAAATGAGAGATTGTAAAGGAATTAAGATTTTGTTAGCTGTATGTCCTTTCAGCCATAGGGACAAGGACATCCTAGCCAGAGGTCTTCTGGAATCTGAGACTGAGCCGCGTGAGCTTTCTGCCAAGTTGGTTTTTGCCGTCCAAGTTTCTAGCATGCTGAGCCTCTGGTCACTTCCACTGTGCTGGATTTCCTTCGTGTTCAGCTTCCACCACATAATTTTTCATCAAGCTGAGCTTCCATTCAACTCCACCTCCACTTAGCAAGGGCAGAGCTGTGGTTGTTTCAGCCAGGTTAAATCTGAGTCACGGCACCAGAGATGTCAGGGGAGTGTGTAATTTCCTCGGTTCTGTCTCACCACAGCAAAGGTTTGAAATGGCGGACCAGTGTTACAGCTCGGTTACAGCTCAGAGTTTTATTTGGCAAGCAAAGGAAAGTACACCCTCAAGGTGTGAGGGTGGGCTGACCCCAAAGGAGAGGCCTCAATCCTTCGTGGCTTCATCTTTTTATACGTTTGTCTCCGCCCCTCCTTGTGCCTGCGCTATGTAAACTGGGCTAGCCAGGAGGGCTGTTTGTTTCACCTGAGGTTCTCACTCCGGTCCTCAGTTTTCTTTTGCTCCATTTTCCTTTCTTTGTCGTTTAGCCACCACCATTTTGGACTTCTTTTTCTTATTCTAACTACCTAACAGCATTATATATGGAATCTAGAAAAATGGTACCGATGATACTATTTGCAGGACAGGAGTAGAGACACAGACACAGATAATAGACTTTGAACCCAGTGGGGGAAGGAGAAGGTGGGATGGAGTAGAGGGTGGCATTGAAACATATACATTACCATATGTAAATTAGATATCTAATGGGAAATTGCTGTATAACACAGGGAGCTCAACCTGGTGCTCTGTGACAACCTAGAGGAGGGGGATGGGAAGGTTGGGAGTGGGAGGGGATGTTCAAGAAGGAGGGGACATATGTATACTTATGTTTGATTTACACTGTTGTATGGCAGAAGCCAAAACAGTATTGTAAAGCAATACTCCAATTAAAAATAAATCTAAAAAAGAGAGAGAGAGATCATGGAGGAGCTTCCCTAGTGGTCCACTGGCTAAGACTCTGCACTGCCAATGCAAGGGCTAGAGCTTGATCCCTGGTCAGGGAACTAGATCCCTCACAGTGCAGCAAAGATCAAAGATCCCACATGCCACAGCTAAGATCCAGCACAAAAATAAATAAATAAAATTTTAAAAAGAGCCTGGAATCTTCAAGTGCAAGAGAGAAAGAGGAAGGGGAGAGAAAGAGTGAGGTATGGAAGTAGGAAGAGAGAGAGAGGGAGAAAGAAAGAGACCAGAGATACAGGAGAGGTTTGGGAGAGAATGCTTTCTGTCATATGTTGCAGTGTTATGTTATTTCTCCTTTTATTATACTCTAGTAGGAAACACTTGTGTTTCTTCAACCTAAGAGGAAGACCTAGCTGAAAGGGAAGAAGGCAGTAAAGCCTAGAACACAGAATTGGTTAACCTAATTTGTTTGTAAGTCTGACTACCCTCTCTGTTTCTTTTTCCACCAACAGTATAAATTCCACATAATCAAAATTTTACCTCATAGAACATTTTGCATATAAACTCTAGGAATTGACCATTGGGAAAGACAATATTGGAAGTCTCATGCTTTCTCAGGACTGGCTCTTAAAATGTCAAATAATCTCATTTAACAAAGACTCTGATGCTCAACTAACATTGAATCTGCCCCACGCCCCCACCTCCTCATTTTTCAGTCCCTTCGCAGGGAGAAGGGACCACGTAGCTAATCCCAATTAATGAGAGGTAACCTGAAGCACTGTGTCATTTCTTATCTGAGGTGGGAAAAAAGTCCTAATGATTCTCCAGTTCCCCCTGAGGGTAAGAGGAAAGGTCACATGTTAGTAGCAGAGCTACAAGATTTAAACCATCTGGATCTCTGAGTTGCCACATTTAGTTCAGTGCCCTGGAGAGTTCTAACCCCCAATAACATAGTACATGACTGAAAAATAAACTTTATGTTTTAAGTCATTGCGATTCGGGGGTGGATGGAGTATAGCTAAAGTATGCGTGTGTGCGTGCTAAGTTGTTTCAGTCGTGTCCAACTCTTTGGGACCCTATGGACTGTAGCTTACCAGGTTCCTCTCTCCATGGGATTCTCCGGGCAAGAATACTGGAGTGGGTTGCCATATCCTCCTCCAGGGGGTCTTCCTGATCCAGGGATCAAACCTGTGTCTAGCACGTCTCCTGCTTTGGCAGGTGGGTTCTTTACCACTAGCGCCACCTGGGAAGCCATAGTATAACCCTATTGTAATATGTTTAATATTTCTAAGTTGTTTGGGAATTGGTGAAGAATCCCTTAATAGATGTCAATCAAAATTGAACTCTACAAAGTAGGCAGACATTAGATAAATTTGCATTTGAAAAACTGCACTCTTTTTGATGCTTTTTGGTGTTTATATTACTGTTAAAAGGAAAAATATCTTGTGATTCAGGGCATGCATATATTAGTAATCATTATTTTCAGTTTTACAAACACAAAGATCTGTGATTACAAATTATTCTTGTACTTTCCTTAACCCTCATTAACTTAATTGACTTTTCCCCATTTTTAAAAAGTTGCATGGAAACAATTGGGAATCATAAATTTCTCGATATCAAAATTTTCTTCTAGCTATTTATAAATAATATATAGTAAACTTAATAATCTTGTGTGGCTGGATGGCAGTTTCAGCAAAACCAAATTTAAACTCACATAACATTTTTTGTGTTTTTTATTTTTTAAACTTTGATGAACCTAATATGATGGATTTGGGAAAGTCACCAAAAGTCACCCTGACCCAACCATAAAATACATTTTCCTTTTTCAAAGGATCATATGAAAATTATAGACTATGACCATCGTTCCTGAGCTCTGTAGATCACTTAAATGACTCAGCCTGTTCTCAACTAAATTTTTGTATTTGCATTGAAACATCATTAGATATGATACTAGAAACAGCATTAGATATCTGGATAGAAAAGGGACAAATGATCCCCACCTATCCCCACTTCTAACCTGTGTAGATTAGTAGAGTTTACTAAAATAACTTGCAACTCTAAGGCTTTTGGGGCATTAAACTGCACATGGACCTCAAAGCTACAATAACTACTTGCACAGGCTCTCTTAGTAAATATCGGTAACCTCCACTGGTTACAGATAGGTAGGTGGGAGTTGTATATAATTTTCCTTCCAAGATATCTTGGTTAGGTGAATAAATAGTTCAGACTAAATTTCCCCAAGCAGGAAGATCTGCCTGTCCAATAGATAACAGAAGTACCTCACTTCTATATACCCACGTCTGTGTTCAGTCATGTCTGACTGTTTGCAACCATCTGGGTTGTAACCCACCAGGCTCCTCTGTCCACAGAATTCTCCAGGCAAGACTACTGGAGTTGGTGGCCATGCCCTCCTCCAGGAAATCTTTCCAACCCAGGGAAAGATAAAACCCACGTCTCCTGCATCTCTTGCATTGCAGGCAGATTCTTTGTCCACTGAGCTACCTGGGAAGCCCAATATATAGTACACTTGTATTACAATCCCAGCAGTTAACGTCTGTTGCAGGATTTTCTTTTTGCTATGAATATTAGGAAATAGTAACCATCTCAAGCCATTTAGACTAAGTCATGAATTATATAAAAGAGTCAACAGCTAACTGTATTTATATGCACATTTCCATGTCTTCAGATTGTACAAAAAAAATGTTATACTAAAGAAGCATTTTATTCGTTCAAATGAGAATTGAATGGAAGCTTTGGGAGACACAAGAACTTTTTACTGCGACAAAAAAAACTATTTCTCAGAGATAAAAGGAAAATTAGTAAATCCATCAAACGTGCTCTGAAAGTCCCTCAAAAGCTACATTCCAGGTGGATGACAAATCCACTACTGACGGTATCTATGGATTGACCTTTTTTGCAGGAGAATTAAGGCAATATGGTTCTAAAATGAATAATTAGATCTTAATTAAGCTCCTGGGCTTGTAATTAGTAGGCAGTGGTGGTGGCGTGCTCTTCATTATAAACAGGCAGCTGCACATTCATTTATTCTGGTTGTCCAGTGCTTTTGCACAAAGGCAGGGCAAATAACCTGGGGAAACTCGGAGCCTTTTTGACTTTGCCCACATCAATTCAGCAAGTTATTGTTCAATTTCAGTTGAGGTCAGAATACTGACGGCAATTTTAAATACCAAGGAAAGAAAATTTTCATACAGAATATTTAACAAAAGAATAAAACCAACAAACTTTATCCTTCTGCTATCCCCATTTCGAATTTACTCCTGCCTGGCCCCTGCCCCGACTCTATGCACAGACTACTGAGAGCTCCAGCTCATTAAACCCGAGTTTCCCTTTTCCTTTAAGCTTTCTTTCCCTAAGAAGTGCAAGATGATCAGAGACCACTGTGAAACAAGGAAACTGCAATAAATTGCAGCATATGTTTTGTAGCACGACCTGGTCCTGCTATTAAAAAGGAGATTCTTGGTAGATGCAAGGCTCAACAACAACAACAAAATCCTTCTCCTAAAGTGTTCTCGCACAGGAATGGACGATTTCACTCTCTTTTACCAGGCTCTTTATGAATACTCTTTGAAGAGAAAATCATAGTGCTTTTCATAAACACCCTTTCAGTTTTCTCCCCAAACTGCATCTGTTGCTTTTCTGATAGCCTGATGGATCACAGTTTATTAAAAGGATTCTATCTACAAAGGAAGAGGAATTATTATGTTGCTTCAAGATCTGGTTTCTGAAGGGGGCAAGAAAGTCATAAACTAGTATCTTTCTTCTATTTTACCTTGATTCTACATTTCAACTTCAGTCTACTTGAATTAATAATAGTAAAATAAACAGACTTTTCTACATTCTGAATAAAAGCATTCTAGTTAATTTCTTTGAAAGCTGAATAAAACTACAGATAAAATACATTTATAAAGCACAAAGCATTATATATACATACATAATATATATATCTATACACATAGATAGCAATTAATAATTATCTAGTACAGTCAGTTGTAACTAATAGTTGATTTTGAAAGCATAATAAAATGTAAACATTCATATAATAACAAAAGAATAAGATATAACATTTTTGAACTGATACATATAAACCAACTACAATTTGGGGTGTTTCATATGCATAGTTTCAACTTCAAAATAATGCAATTTGTGGATTTTCTATTTTCTTAGACTTACAGAAAGACACAGAAAGGTTAACTAACTATGTAGAATAAGGTTTAATACTTATTTTTGATTGATAAAGTTAACTCTTTACCAAACAGATTTATTGAAATATATATGTATATATTTACATTTTATTTTAAATGTACATTTTGCATTATATATTGTGGGCTTCCCTGGTGGCTCAGATGGTAAAGAATCTGTCGGCAATGCAGGAGACCTGGGTTTGATCCCTGGGTAGGGAAGATGCCCTGGAGAAGAGAACAGCTACCCACTCCAGTATTGTAGTCTGCAGAATTCCATGGACAGAGGAGCCTGGTGGGCCATACATAGTCTATGGTGTTACAAAGAGTCAGACACAACTGAGCGACAAACATTTTCATTTTTGAATTATATATTAGTTATGTTTACATGTTTACATATAATATCTTAACATATATTTCATGTAATACTATATATTTTATGGACTTCCCTGGTGGCTCAGACAGTAAAGCGTCTGTCTACAATGTGGGAGACCAGGGTTTGATCCCTGGGTTGGGAAGATCTCCTAGAGAAGGAAATGGCAATCCACTCCAGTACTATTGCCTGGAAAATCCCATAGACAGAGGAGCCTGGTAGGCTACAGTCCATGGGGTCACAAAGAGTCGGACACGACTGAGCGATTTATATATTTAATTAAATGTCTAGTTGCTAAATAGTTAATTCAATCAGTGAAAAATGAGTATTTTATTAAACTCTATTCTACATAAATACCTTTATGTGTTTTAGTGTGTCTGTGATGTATGTAAATGTGTGTGTATACTGAGAGGAGAATATATAAAGATATATACATATTTATATGTATGTGATGAATCTGGGAGAAATATCAATAACCTCAGATATGGAGATGACACCACCCTTATGGCCGAAAGTGAAGAAGAACTAAAGAGCCTCTTGATGAAAGTGAAAGAGGAGAGTGAAAAAATTAATTTTCACTCAACATTCAGAAAACTAAGATCATGGCATCTGGTCCCATCAGTTCATGGCAAATAGATGGGGAAACAGTGGAAACAGTGACAGACTTTATTTTGGGGGGCTTCCAAAATCATTGCAGATGGTGACTGCAGCCATGAAATTAAAAGATGCCTGCTCTTTGGAAGAAAAGCTATGATCAACCTATATAGGATACTAAAAAGCAGAGACATTACTTTGCCGACAAAGATTTGGTTTTTCCAGTAGTCAAAGCTATGGTTTTTCCAGTCGTCATGTATGGATGTGAGAGTTGGACTATAAAGAAAGCTGAGCAACAAAGAATTGATGCTTTTGAACTGTGATGTTGAAGAAGGCTCTTGAGAGTTCCTTGGACTGAAAGGAGATCCAACCAGTCCATCCTAAAGGAAATCAGTCCTGAATACTCATTGGAAGGATGGATGCTGAAGCTGAAACTCCAATACTTTGGCCCCCTGATGTGAATAACTGACTCATTGGAAAAGACCCTGATGCTGGGAAAGATTCAAGGCAGGAGGAGAAGGGGACACAGAGGATGAGATGGTTGGATGGCATCACCGACTCAATGGACATGAGTCTGGGTAAATTCTGGGAGTTGGTGATGGACAGGGAGGCCTGGCATGCTGTAGTCCATGGGGTCGCAAAGAGTCAGACATGACTGAGTGACTGAACTGATATACATACTAAGAGGAAGAGAGAATTCTCATGTCCACAAGTCTCTTGCATTTTAGACATCTTGCAATTTGCCCCTTTTCCCTGAACTCTTTTCTTCTGAAGGATGTCTATATAATAAAAATCCTTTGATGGCAGAAAAATTATCTTTGTCTGGACAAATGTAGGCTGGTTTACAGCCTTGGAAGACAGAGATAGTGTGACCTCCAGAGCAAAGGACTGACCTGCTGTCCGTATGAAAGATTCATATTCACTAAGCTCAGGGCTGCTCTTCTGCAAGGCAATCTGTTGTGTGTGCCTACGTCACCTGAGGCACATCACTGTAGAAATTAAGTAACATGCTGATACTCTGAGTACTAATATTGGGGCAAAGAAGTCCCTTTGTCTCTGACCTAGGTGTCTTGTGTCTTTTACCAGCAGCAAAAATGTGACAGGCTAATTCATTAGCTTACAAATGAGGTAAACCCTCAAACCTTTCTTAGGGTCTTTCCTGCTGTCTGATACAAAGATATGTCTCCTTTCTATCTTTCTCAAGGTTCAAAAAGTAGCAGCATTCTCTTATTGATACTTTTATCACTCCTTTTATTTCTACTAAATAGTGGAAAAGGCAGACGGAGGGGCACATAAAAGAGGGATACAACAAACAAAGGGCTCAAGAAAGGACAACTTGGTCAGGCAGACACAGAAGCACAGACTTGGTGACTTTTTTTGGATGTCTTATTCTGTATTACCACTCTGGGAGCAATAGATGGGGAAACAGTGGAAACAGTGTCAGACTTTATTTTGGGGGGCTCCAAAGTCACTGCAGATGGTGACTGCAGCCATGAAATCAAAAGATGCTTACTCCTTGGAAGGAAAGTTATGACCAACCTAGATAGCATATTCAAAAGCAGATACATTACTTTGCCAACAACAAAGGTCCATCTAGTCAAAGCTATGGTTTTTCCTATGGTCATGTATGGATGTGAGAGTTGGACTGTGAAGAAGGCTGAGCGCCAAAGAACTGATGCTTTTGAAATGTGGTGTTGGAGAAGACTCTTGAGAGTCCCTTGGACTGCAAGGAGATCCAACCAGTCCATTCTAAAGGAGATCAGCCCTGGGATTTCTTTGGAAGGAATGATGCTAAAGCTGAAACTCCAGGACTTTGGCCACCTCATGCGAAGAGTTGACTCATTGGAAAAGACTCTGATGCTGGGAGGGATTGGGGGCAGGAGGAGAAGGGGACGACAGAGGATGAGATGGCTGGATGGCATCACTGACTCGATGGATGTGAGTCTGAGTGAACTCTGGGAGTTGGTGATGGACAGGGAGGCCTGGCGTGCTGCGATACATGGGGTCGCAAACAGTCAGACACGACTGAGCGACTGAAATGAACTGAACTGAACCTGTTAACAAGCTTCCCTGGTTACTCAGTGGTAAAGAACCCACCTGCCCGTGCAGGAGATGCAAGAGATATGGGTTTGATCCCTGGGTCAGGAATAGCCCCTGGAGAGAGAAATGGCAACCCACTCTAGTATTCTTGCCTGGAGAATCCCATGGACAGAAGAAACTGGTGGGTTACAGTTACTGGTGGATTACTGGTGGGTCTCAAAAGAGTCACACATGACTTAGCCACTGAACAACAACAAATCTGCTAACAAGACCCATCTTCCCCTGAAAAGCACATCTATCCCACCTTCCCACTTTAATAAGGCCCTAAATATTTCTCCAATAAAGCATAAGCTGCCAGCATGGATCTAATTTGGTAATAGAAAAACAGCCCTTTAAAAGAGCTGTTCTGTTGAAAGATAACTGTTCCCTCAAAACCAGGTAACAAATGCCAACTCTTCTTTATGGCAAATGAAATTGACCTCCTTCTTAAACCCTTTCTTTCATAATACTAGATATCTAGAAAATGATACTCCTAACAGCAATTGCTATGTTTAGGTTTATAACTATAACAGGTGCCTTCTCTGATCATGTAAATATTATTTTACTTGCACAAAAAATCACTGATTTTAAAGAGTGATAACAATATTTAAAGATAATGCTAAAAATACTTAGATCTATTTATCTGTAGGAAACAGATCTTTAAAACATTTAGGAAAATTCAATAGTAACTTTCATGTTTTTTATTTAGATCTGAATCAACTGAGTTTGGGGGGGTTTGTTTGCATGGGTTGATTTAACCATTTTAATTAAAGGCCAGCGCTCAAATATTTTGTACCTTCTCACACCCAGATTAACAATGACTTGTGAAACAGTTTGTTCTTTTTCTGGAGCCTTGGGTAAAATGTGTCTTTGCTGTGTTAAGTAGGGTAATACTTGTTTTAACAAGCCAACATGGACATTTCAGTTCCTTAGTACAGCAAATATTTATTTTTCAGTGATATAAGGACTTGTGCGGGTGACTTTGGTTGGTGGGGTAGAGCATTCTACTCCATAAAGTCATTCAGGGATCCAGAATATTGGAAGTTATACCATCATCAACCAGGTGGAACTAGTGGTAAAGAACCCACCTGCCAATGCAGGAGATGTAAGAGACAAGGGTTCAGTCTCTGAGTTGGGAAGATCCCCTGGAGGAAGGAACAGCAACACAACCAGTGTTCTTGCCTGGAGAATCCCCATAGACAGAGGCCCTAGCGGGCTACAGTCCATAGGGTCGCAAAGAGTTGGACACAACGGAAGTGACTGAGCACGCACAGCACCATAATCAACACATGTATTCTAAAATCATCACAGACTGATATTCAGCTGGCAGAGAGAGATAGCAAAAATACAAAACTATTCCCATCTCAAAACTACCTTGAACTAAACTATCATATACTACATCTGTTCCACTGGCAGGAATTAACTGCAAGGCCCTACTGAGATGTAAGGGTGACTGGCAAGTGAATCCATGACAAGGCAGTCACTTATTAAAAATAACTTCAAACTACTGAAGTGGGTTATGAATATTGGATAGAAGAGCAGTCCCCACTCTTAGCAATTACTTCAGTTCAGTTCAGTTCAGTCACTCAGTCGTGTCCAACTTTTTGTGACCCCATAAATTGCAGCACGCCAGGACTTCCCTGTCCATCACCAACTTCCAGAGTTCACTCAAACTCACGTCCATCGAGTCAGTGATGCCATCCAGCCATCTCATCCTCTGTCATCCCCTTTTCCTCCTGGCCCCAAACCCTCCCAGCATCAGAGTTTTTTCAGATGAGTCAACTCTTCGCATCAGGTGGCCAAAGTCCTGGAGTTTCAGCTTTAGCATCATTCCTTCCAAAGGACACCCAAGACTGATCTCCTTTAGAATGGACTGGTTGGATCTCCTTGCAGTCCAAGGGACTCTCAAGAGTCTTCTCCAACACCACAGTTCAAAAGCATCAATTCTTCGGTGCTCAGCTTTCTTCACAGTCCAACTCTCACATCCATACATGACCACTGGAAAAACCATAGCCTTGACTAGACGGACCTTTGTTGGCAAAGTAATGTCTCTGCTTTTGAATATGCTATCTAGGTTGGTCATAACTTTCCTTCCAAGGATTAGGCGTCTTTTAATTTCATGGCTGTAATCACCATCTGCAGTGATTTTGGAGCCCCCAAAAAATAAAGTCTGACACTGTTTCCACTGTTTCCCCATCTATATCCCATGAAGTCATGGGACCAGATGCCATGATCTTAGTTTTCTGAGTGTTGAGCTTTAAGCCAACTTTTTCACTCTCCTCTTTCACCTTC
>NW_011494934.1:2262180-2272693 GCF_000754665.1 Bison bison bison
GAGACAGGTCAGGTGGTCTGGTACTCCCATCTCTTGAAGAATTTTCCAGTTTATTGTGATCCACACAGTCAAAGGCTTTGGCATAGTCAATAAAGCAGAAATAGATGTTTTTCTGGAACTCTCTTGCTTTTTCAATGGTCCAGAAGATGTTGGCAATTTGATCTCTGGTTCCTCTGCCTTTACTAAAACCAGCTTAAACATCTGGAAGTTCATGGTTCATGTATTGTTGAAGTCTGGCTTGGAGAATTTTGAGCATTACTTAACTAGCATGTGAGATGAGTGCAATTGTGTGGTAGTTTGAGCATTCTTTGGCATTGCCTTTCTTTGGGATTGGAATGAAAACTGCCCTTTTCCAGTCCTGTGGCCACTGCTGAGTTTTTCCAAATTTGCTGGCATATAGAGTGCAGCACTTTCACAGCATCATCTTTCAGGATTTGAAATAGCTCAACTGGAATTCCATCACCTCCACTAGCTTTGATCATAGTGATGCTTTCTAAGGCCCACTTGACTTCATACTCCAGGAGGTCTGGCTCTAGGTGAGTGATCACACCATCGTGGTTATCTGGGTCATGAAGATCTTTTTTGTACAGTTCTATGTATTCTTGCCACCTCTTCATATCTTCTGCTTCTGTTAGGTCCATACAATTTATGTCCTTTATCGAGCCCATCTTTGCATGAAATGTCCCCTTGGTATCTCTGATTTTCTTGAAAAGATCTCTAGTCTTTCCCATTCTGTTGTTTTCCTGTATTTCTTTGCATTGATTGCTGAGGAAGGCTTTCTTATCTCTCCTTGCTATTCTTTGGAACTCTGCCTTCAAATGCTTATATCTTTCCTTTTCTCCTTTGCTTTTTGGTTCTCTTCTTTTCACAGCTATTTGTAAGGCCTCCTCAGACAGCCATTTTGTTTTTTACATTTCTTTTCCATGAGGATTGTCTTGATCCCTGTCTCCTGTACAATGTCACAAACTTCTGTCCATAGTTCATCAGGCACTCTATCAGATCTAGTCCCTTAAATCTATTTCTCACTTCCACTGTATAATTATAAGGGATTTGATTTAGGTCATACCTGAATGGTGTAGTAGTTTTCCTTACTTTATTCTATTTAAGTCTGAATTTGGCAATAAGGAGTTCATGGTCTGAGCCACAGTCCACTCCTTGTCTTATTCTTGCTGACTGTATGGAGCTTCTCCATCTTTGGCTGTAAAGAATATAATCAATCTGATTTCGGTGTTGACCATCTGATGATGTCCATGTGTAGAGTCTTCTCTTGTGTTGTTGGAAGAGGGTGTTTGCTATGGCCAGTGTGTTCTCTTGGCAAAACTCTATTAGCCTTTGCCCTGCTTCATTTCGTCAAGGCCAAATTTGCCTGTTATTCCAGGTGTTTCTTGACTTCCTACTTTTGCATTCCATTCCCCTATAATGAAAGGACATCTTTTTGGGGTGTTAGTTCTAAAAGGTCTTGTAGGTCTTCATAGAACTTTTCACCTTCAGCTTCAGGGTTACTGGTTGGGGCATAGACTTGGACTACTGTGATATTGAATGGTTTGCCTTGGAAACGAACAGAGATCATTCTGTCATTTTTGAGACTGCATCCAAGTACTGCATTTCGGAATCTTTTGTTGACCACGATGGCTACTCCCTATCTTTTAAGGGATTCCTGCCCGAAGTAGTAGATATAATGGTCATCTGAGTTAAATTCACCCATTCCAGTCCATTTTAGTTCACTGATTCCTAGAATGTCAATATGCACTCTTGTCATCTCCTGTTTGACCACTTCCAATTTGCCTTGATTCATGGACCTGACATTCCAGGTTCCTATGCAATATTGCTCTTTACAGCATCGGACCTTGCTTCACTCATCAGTCCCATCCACAACTGGGTATTGTTTTTGCTTTGGCTCCATCCCTTCATTCTTTCTGAAGTCATTTCTCCACTGATCTCCAGTAGCATATTGGGCACCTACCGACCTGGGGAGTTCCTCATTCAGTATCCTATCATTTTGCCTTTTCATACTGTTCATGGGGTTCTCAAGGCAAGAATACTGAAGTGGTTTGCTATTCCCTTCTCCAATGGACCACATTCTATCAGACCTCTCCACCATGACCTGACCGTCTTGGGTGGCCCCACAGGGCATGGCTTAGTTTCATTGAGTTAGACCAGGCTGTGGTCCATGTGATCAGATTGGCTAGTTTTCTGTAATTATGGTTTCAGTTGTGTCTCTTCTGATGCCCTCTCGCAACACCTACCATTACCAAGCCATGTTTAGGACCTCTCAATATTTTAATAAAGTATTCATTTTATTCTCTTGAAAATTGTGAATGAGCTTGTAGATCATCCTGTAGAAACGCTGATTCATTATACTACAAATAAAGTATAAACTTTCACAGGCTTAACACTGGTTATGATCAATGCAGTCACAATGGAGCAATCTGCACAAAATATCATGATATATGACACTACTTTCATGTACCCATACTTGTTGTGAGCATGATTTGTAGCCAAGGAGATAAATATGCACTGCTAACCCTTTTTATGTAATAGATACTTCTCTAAAAAATAACTATTCTAAAAAATATCCCTTTCAGTTATCAATCTATTGTTTCAGAATGATAAGCTAATATACAATTTCAAGGAAGGAGACATTAATCAAGAGAGCATATTCATTCATAGAAAAACATAATTCAGCTCTCAAATATATAGTTATTAACTAATGAATGAATCCATTACCTTTTACAGATGGGAATTCAAATCTATTGTCCATGATCATGCCACCTAGGGTAAAATAAGATCTGAGTATCATCTCTTCCTGCCCTGTGTTTCCTCTGAATCCAGCTGAAATCTTAGGCGGGTTAAGGTTGTCTGGAGCTGCTGTGGTGAAACCCTGAGCCTTACTCTATGGCTACCTTTGAGGGTCTTTATTGTAAGCTTCAATGAATTAGAGTACCATTGGCTATGAGGATTAAAAACAATGCATTGGTTTGGTATGGGGAAATGTTTTAGTTGTTCATCTTCTTTCTTATTATTCAACAAAATCTGTTTTAAAAAATGAAGAGTGTCAAACTTACAAGAGAAGAGAAAAAATATATTCTAGATAGTCAACACCATATGCAAGTTAACACAATAGCAATGGTTCCCATTCTTTGAAGTTCGGGGGCTTCCTTGGTGTCTCAGATGGTAAAGAATCCTCCTGCAATGCAGGAGACCCGGGTTTGATCCTTGGGTTGGGAAGATCCCCTGAAGAAGGAAACAGCTCCCCTCTCCAGTATTCTTGCCTGGAGGATCTGATGGACAGAGGAAACTGGAAGGGTATGGTCCATGGGGTCCCAAGAGTCGGACACCACTGAGCAACTAACACACACTGGACCAGGAGGTGCTTTACATAACGTTCTCTCAAGGAATCATCAAATAATCTTTTGCAGTACATACTGTCAGCACGTATTACCTGTTTTACAGATGAGAAGATGAGTAACTGAGTACATAAGGGGCAGAGTTGGCATTCATATTGAGGAATGTCTCACTCCAAGTCACTCTCTCTCCCATGCTCATATTAACTCATAAATTTCAGAAGAGGACATGAAGCTAACCTGGTATATGGTACTATTAGCGGGAGACTTTAGGTATATTGCAACAATGATTGCTACACATGCAATTAAATTTTTGGTGCTGAGGCTTGAAATGCCCATTTAAATACCTGAAACATTGAAAAGGTTGGATTTTAGAAGATGCCCTTTGATTGTCCATATGTGGTAACATGTAGGTACAAGATAATCTTTAGAATAAGCCTGTTTAAGTGGATAGAAATGAGATTCAATAAATATGTTCATTTACATAAGAGAGCTTTCCTGAAGGCACAATGACACTTCAAAAATTATTTTTTAGAGAAGATTTAGAGTCAAACAAACATACAACATGAAAATGATATCCATCAGAATTCAATTTTTGGGAAACTAAGAATTGTCACTATGATCTTGAGAATAACACCCTTTGGCCAGTACCTTTATTTCCTACTTACATTCGCTATTACCTTGTAACTATCTGTCTATTATCTGTGTGCCCAGATAGACTGTAAGCTGCAAGAGGACAGCACCCAAGTCAGTGTTAGTTATCAAAATTTCTCTGCACCTAGCACAATTTCTTCTTCATTAAGTTGGCTCTTAGTAATACCTACTAGGGATTTTCCTGGCAGTCCAGTGGTTAAGACTCCATGCTTTCAATGCAAGGGATGCAATTTGATCCCTGGTTGGGGAACTAAGATCCCACATACTACTTGGTGTGGACAAAATAATAATACCTGTTAAATGAATTGGTGGATGAGGTACAGAGGTCATTAAAAGTATTTAAATAAATTAATACAAGCTAATGGCAAAATTCAAGCAACACTGAAAGGTATAACACACTTCCTACCAGGCTTTATCACACATTTGAATTCCCCAGAAGAACACCTGTTCATCATTTCTTATGAAATTTTCCGAATTTTTATAAGCATGTATTTAATTTTATTTTTACTGAATATGGTTGATTTACAATATTATAGTAGTCTCAGGAGTAGAGCATAATAATTCAGCCATTTTTCACATTATACTCCACTAACAGCTTTAAAAAAAAGGGGGCTATAATTTCCTGTGCTAGATAATATGTCAAAGGAAGACAAAAACTGTAAGATATTACTTGCATGTGGAATCTAGAAAATAAATGAATGTATATAGTAATATAGAAACAACTCACAGATACAGAAAAAAACACAAGTGGTTACAGTGGAGAGAGGGAAGGGGCAAGATGGGGTATACATTAAGAGATACAACTACTGTGCATAAAATAGATAAACTACAAGGCCATACAGTACAATACGGGGACTATGGTCCACATTTTGTAATAACTGTAAATGGCATATAACCTTTACAAATTCTGAACCACTATTCTGTATGCCTGAAACATATATCATACATCAACTATACTTCAACTAAAAAAGAGAAATACATATAAATAAAAAAGCTATATAGAACAAAGATATAATGTGTTTACTTCTTGGTACACTTAACTACCAGATAAATATATTAACATACAATGTAAATATATTTGTTTAAATAAAATCAAATCAACAATCAATTATCTGGACAAAAAAAAAGTACAGTTTGGTTGAATTATTCCAGTCCCTAATAGGCCACATTCTATATATTTCTAAAAATGAAATCCTTATATCAACTCATTTGTTTGTGACTTATCTTTTTCTTATAACCTGGAGCAGGAAATGGCAACCGACTCCAGGATTCTTGCCTGGAAAATTCCATGGACGGGGTGCCTGGTGGGCTATAGTCCACTGGGTCCCAAAGAGTCAGACAAGTAGTAAGCTGAAGGCAGATGAAAACAACTGCATTTCAACATCAGTTGAGTTTTCAGGTGTTTGGAGTCAGGAGAAATAACAATAGACATAAGATTTTACACACAGATTTCAGCAGAGGTTCTTGATCATAAATCTTCGACAGTTTTATCAATGACCAAGAAATTGATTGTATCTGAGACATGCAGGCATAAAAAAGGGTTCATTTAATCAACAAGGAACCCGGTAGATGCAAACAACCCTGGCCAAAGGAGCCACAGGAGGGCGCTCTGACACTGCACAGATCTTAGGAGACTTAATTAAGTCTAATATCGTTTGCCACTGGCTGATTACATGCTTTGTTGTGTAAGAACATGACTTAATTATGACTTAATAGGACGATCAGTTATGACCTGGAAATGTTTGTTCTATATTGGTATACCGTTGTATGGAATTATTTTAGAAGAAGCTAAACTACAGGTATAGAATTGGTATTATCTAGATAGGTAAAATTATATGTAGAAAAAGTAAATATAGTTTAATTTTCTTATGAATATATATCTGCAATCACAGTAGAATTCATCTTATAGCATAGTGAAGGTCATTTATAATCTATAGGAGTCATACACATAAGCAATGTAATGTAATGACCCATCAATTCTAAAGGAAATCAGTCCTGAATATTCATTAGAAGGACTGATACTGAAGCTGAAGTTCTAATACTTTGGTCACCTGATTCAAACAAAGGGCTGACTCATTGGAAAAGACCCTGATGCTGGGAAAGAGTGAAGTCAGGAGGAGAAGGGGATGAATGAGGATGAGGTGGTTGGATGACATCACTGACTCAATGGACATGAGTTTGAGCAAGCTCTGGGAGTTGGTGATGCACAGGGAAGCCTGGGGTCCTGCAGTCCATGGGGTCGCAGAGTTGGACACGACTGAGTGACGGAACTGAACTGAACTGTACACATAACATTCTTTGATGCACACCCAGATCTGAATCATGCTGGTCTCTATTTTACATACTATTTAAAAAAATTTTATTTTGTTATTTTGGCATTTCGAAGGACTGTTCCTATTTTCATCCAAAATTTATGTTTTTTTCAAAAATATTTTCCTAAAACCATAATAATGGAATATGTCTTCACCTGTTTGGGTAATTTGCGTGCATCCTAAGTGACTTCAGTCACGTCCAACTCTTTGTGATACTATGGACTGTAGCCCTCCAGGCTCCTCTGTCCATGGGATTCGTCAGGCAAGAATACTGGAGTGGGTTGCCACACCCTTCTCGAGGGAATCTTTCTGACCCAGGAATCAAATCCTTATCTCTTGTGTCTCCTGCATTGGCAGGTGGTTTCTTTACCATCAGCGCCAGCTGAGATACCCACTGGGTAGTGTAATTTGTGTCTTTTTGTTGTCTGCTCTTTAACTATGGGTTTCCCTGGTGGCTCAGTTGGTAAAGAATCTGTCTGCAATGCAGGACACCTGGGTTCAATCCTGGGATTGGGAAGATTCCTTGGAGAAGGAAATGGCAACTCACTCCAGTATTCTTGCCTGGAGAATCCCATGGACAGAGGAGCCTGGCGGGCTACAGTCTAGGGGGTCACAAAGAGTTGGACACAACTGAGCGACTGAGCACAGCACACAGTATCTATGACCACCTAGCAGTTGGTTTCGAAGTGCTTCCCAAAGTAACAAACAGCATCAACACTCCCTATTATCTTGTTATGAGTTCAGAATTTCTTATCTCACCCTGACTTGTTAAACGAGTATCCACATTTTTAACATGGTTCTCAGTTTGATTAAATATACATTAAAGCTTGAGATGTCTTGCTGTCCCTATATCACTACTCATTGACACCTAAAGAACTCCTTGGTTTGGGGTAGAGTTGGTCATGCCTTTTCCTGGCAACACAGAGATGGCATGCGACCCCCCTTGGCCAATCGGAGCACTACCACTTTAAGACCTGCTGGTTTGATTCAGAGTTGGTTAGGCGACCCAACTCATGCAGATCAGCATCTTCCAAGAAACTTTCACCAAGGCTCTCAAAAGCAGCTCTCTTTCTATTATTTGCTCAGCTTTCAAAATTGAGTTCCATAATTCTTGTGGCTAATATTCACTATAGAGATAGAGCCTCCTAAGAATGAAGAAAACCCAGAAGAAATGAAAAGCCAAGAGAAGAGGAAGGAGCAATGGGAGAGAGAGAAAGGAGAAACAGGGGAAGAGAAGAGGTGAGGAGAGAGAAGAGGAGACAGGAAGAGAAGAGTGAAAGAAATGAAGGAGAAGACAGAGGAGAAATATCATTAAGCCCCTGAAACTATCTGTGCCTTAAATTAGCACACCTAGGGGATTTCTCAATTACCGAAGTCATTAAATTCCATTTCTTAGGTTAGAGTTGGCTTTCTGACACTTGCAAATGAAAGTGTCCTAATTGTACCAATGATAGCAGTGCTTCTATGAGGAATTCAATTATTGAACTACTAGTCAGAAGTCTCGTGGTGTGCATTACATTTAGAAACGTGCTTTAATTGTCGGCCTTAGCCTAATTTACTCTCTAATGTATTCGACAAAGCAAGATCATGTTTTACATTCCTGAATCTCAAAACATGTGCTTTATCTTGAATAATTAAAAATGCCGTTGCTAGTGATCCGGCTCTAACGGCTGCCTTGGTACGGGCTGATGAAAATGCCAGGGATTAGTGTTTTTACTTGGTTATTAAAGATTTTGAGCCTGAACTACTTATTACCATCATGATTTTTCATTCTCTTCATGCTTTCTGAAAAGCTGTTTAATGACACTGACATACTTAAGTAAGCAGACTTAAGAAAACAGATGTAAAAAAGAAATCTTCCTTCCCTTCCCACACTTCCTATATTTTGCTTTCTTCCTCAGCCTGATTCTCGTCCCCTCGTTCTTCACCCTCAGCCTTTCTTTCTCTATTTTTATTCCTGGGCCATGTAGTGGGCATCGTCAAAGACAAAATTCTATCTTTTTAATCAAATTATAATTAGAGTTTTTCATTTTTCCCACGCTATGAAATTCTAGCTATCCAATTGTCCAGTAGATGTTAGACATTACATGTCCTCTTCATGGGAATGTTTAAATCGATAAAACATTGCAAACAAGAGGCTAGTGCTAATTAAATACTTTTGCATCACTGAACCAATGTATTAATTTGAAAATTATATATATATTTATAATAAACCACATATACATTTCCCTTAATAAAATACATATATATTACCATAGCAAGCCAGACTTTTAAGTGTTGAGTCAGCCTAATGGCAATATTAGTTCTTAAACCTACAGGGAGAAGGTACCCTTACCTATATCCTATAAATCCATTTTAAGTTAGAAATATATTCTCTAGAGAAAGAACAAAGGCTCTTTTTCATGAGTTAGTCAAGAAGCATCTATTGAACATTGCAGTGTTTCTCAGTTTTGTGATTAGAGCAAGGAGCAGCAAAGCAGTTAAGTCACTGTTCCTTCTTCTAACACAATGTGATACGTTAGGGGAGTAGTAGTAAGGCATTTGGAAAAGGCAATGGCACCCCACTCCAGTACTCTTGCCTGGAAACTCCCATGGACAGAGGAGCCTGGTAGGCTGCAGTCCATGGGGTCATGAAGAATCCGACACGACTGAGCGACTTCACTTTCACTTTTTCACTTTCCTGCATTGGAGAAGGAAATGGCAACCCACTCCAGTGTTCTTGCCTGGAGAATTCCAGGGACGGGGGAGTCTGGTGGGCTGCCATCTGTGGGGTTGCACAGAGTCGGACATGACTGAAGTGACTTAGCAGCAGCAGCAGCAGCAGTAAGGCATTGGAGAAATCTGGAAGGGGAAGCCACAAAAATTTTACTGGGGATTTGTATCAAAATATCCAGAAGACTGGATTTTCTCCTTTCTAACCCCAACCTAAAGATGTATCAAAATTTGGAGTGGGCTTCCTGAAAAAGTTTTCTAAGGCCTGCTTCCTTCCAATATACTCCAAACTTACCAGGATTCTCACCTATCTGCAAGCAACTGATGGTGTTTCCAAGGTGTTCTAGGAGCAGAGAATGAGACAGGAGATAGATGGTCCCCCCAAGGGTAAAGTCATTAGAGATTCATTCACTGTGGACTAATACTTCAAGATGCAAATGGCAGGTCAATTGAGAGAGAAGGTTGGGCCCTGCCCAGATAGAACCCCATGAACAGTATGAAAAGGCAAAATGATAGGATACTGAAAGAGGAACTCCCCAGGTCAGTAGGTGCCCAATATGCTACTGGAGATCAGTGGAGAAATAACTCCAGAAAGAATGAGGGGATGGAGACAAAGCAAAAACAATACCTAGTTGTGGATGGGACTGGTGAGAGAAGCAAGGTCTGATGCTGTAAAGAGCAATATTGCATAGGAACCTGGAATGTCAGGTCCATGAATCAAGGCAAACTGGAAGTGGTCAAACAAGAGATGGCAAGAGTGAACATTCTAGGAATCAGCGAACTAAAATGGACTGGAATGGGTGAATTTAACTCAGATGACCATTATGTCTACTACTGCGGGCAGGAATCCCTCAGAGGAACTGGAGTAGCCATCATGGTCAAAAAAAGAGTCTGAAATGCAGTACTTGGATGCAATCTCAAAAACGACAGAATGATCTCTGTTCGTTCCAAGGCAAATCATTCAATATCACAGTAATCCAAGCCTATGACTGAGGTTCATGACATTGTACAGGAGACAGGGATCAAGACCATCCTCATGGAAAAGAAATGCAAAAAGCAAAATGGCTGTCTGGGGAAGCCTTACAAATAGCTGTGAAAAGAAGAGAAGTGAAAAGCAAAGGAGAAAAAAAAAAGATAAAAGCATCTGAATGCAGAGTTCCAAAGAATAGCAAGAAGAGATAAGAAAGCCTTCTTATCACTTCTTATCTTCTTGCAAAGAAATAGAGGAAAACAACAGAATGGGAAAGACTAGAGATCTCTTCAAGAAAATTAGAGATACCAAGGGAACATTTCATGCAAAGATGAGCTCGATAAAGGACAGAAATGGTATGGACCTAACAGAAGCAGAGGATATGAAGAAAAGGTGGCAAGAATACACAGAAGAACTGTACAAAATATCTTCACGACCAAGATAATCACGATGGTGTGATCACTGACCTAGAGACAGACATCCTGGAATGTGAAGTCAAGTGGGCCTTAGAAAGCATCACT
>NW_011494934.1:2272793-2283078 GCF_000754665.1 Bison bison bison
AGACCACCTGACCTGCCTCTTGAGAAACCTATATGCAGGTCAGGAAGCAACAGTTAGAACTGGACATGGAACAACAGACTGGTTCCAAATAGGAAAAGGAGTACGTCAAGGCTGTATATTGTCACCCTGCTTATTTAACTTATATGCAGAGTACATCCTGAGAAACGCTGGGCTGGAAGAAACACAAGCTGAAATCAAGACTGCTGGGAGAAATATCAATAACCTCAGATATGCAGATAACACCACCCTTATGGCAGAAGGTGAAGAGGGACTAAAAAGCCTCTCGATGAAGGTGAAAGAGGAGAGTGAAAAATTGGCTTAAAGCTCAACATTCAGAAAACTAAAATCATGGCATCCGGTCCCATCACTTCATGGGGAAACAGTGGAAACAGTGTCAGACTTTATTTTTTTCGGCTCCAAAATCACTGTAGATGATGACTGCAGCCAGGAAATTAAAAGACGCTTACTCCTTGGAAGGAAAGTTATGACCAACCTAGATAGCATATTCAAAAGCAGAGATATTACTTTGTCAACAAAGGTCCGTCTAGTCAAGGCTATGGTTTTTCCAGTGGCCATGTACGGATGTGAGAGTTGGACTGTGAATAAAGCTGAGCGCCGAAGAATTGATGCTTTTGAACTGTGGTGTTGGAGAAGACTCTTGAGAGTCCCCCTTGGACTACAGGAGATCCAACCAGTCCATCCTGAAGGAGATCAGCCCTGGGATTTCTTTGGAAGGAATGATGCTAAAGCTGAAACTCCAGTCTTTTGGCCACCTCATGCGAAAAGTTGACTCATTGGAAAAGACTCTGATGCTGGGAGGGATTGGGGGCAGGAGGAGAAGGGGATGACAGAGGATGAGATGGGTGGATGGCATCACTGACTCGATGGATGTGAGTCTGAGTGAACTCCGGGAGTTGGTGATGGACAGGGAGGCCAGGCGTGCTGCGATTCATGGGGTCGCAAAGAGTCGGACAGGACTGAGTGACTGAACTGAACTGAACTGAGGGGGGATGAAAATTGACTCCGTAGCATAGCAAAGTATCTAGCTCCTAATATATTAATGTTGATTTTTGCTCTCTCAGAGCCTACTGTCTAAAGAACTTTCCTCAAAAATCTATTTCTTTGATATGCCATATTTCTTCCTCATAATGATTTCATGTATGTGTGTGTGCGTGCCTTTGTGCATATACATACAAAAGTATATGTGTGTGTGTGTGGACTGTGGATAGGATCTCTACAACTTTGGTGCCAACACTCTGGTTGCTTCTGTCTGGATATATTCTATCTCCAGGCAGATGGTGTGTTATTGATGGGGCACTGGCCATGGTCTAACACATGGACAGATGCTTAGCTGTTTGTTGAACTGTGATTGGATGAACACCAATAAAATAATCCTTCAGGATGAACATTTCTTTCTGAACAGAAATTGGGTGATTTGGTTTTTTAAAAAAGATTTTGATATGCAATATATACTCTGTAGAGAAAATAAATATCTGGTCTCAACATGTTGTTTTGCATGTGAAATTCATGACAAAGAATACTTCTTTTCTCCCATTCTTCATAAGCCACTCTGCGCCCATTCTGCTGCTGCTGCTGCTAAGTCGCTTCAGTTGTGTCCAACTCTGTGCAATCCCGTAGACGGCAGTTCACCAGGCTCCCCTGTCCCTGGGATTCTCCAGGCAAGAACACTGGACTGGCTTGCCATTTCCTTCTCTAATGCATGAAAGTGAAAAAATAAAGTGAAGTCGCTCAGTCGTGTCCGACTCCTAGCGACCCCATGGACTGCAGCCCACCAGGCCCCTCAATCCATGGGATTTTCCAGGCAAGAGTACTGGAGTGGGTTGCCATTGCCTTTTCTGCTGCACCCATTCGGTCATGTCCAATTCTTTGCAACTGCATGGACCCACCAGAATCCTCTGTCCATGGGATTTTTCAGGCAAGAATACTGGCATGGGTTGCCATTTCCTTCTCCAGGGGATCTCCCCAAACCAGGGACCAAAACCACATCTCTTGCATTTCCTGCATCGGCAGGCAGATTCTTTACCACTGAGCCATCTGGGAAGCATAAGTCACTTTATTCAGCCCCAAATTCATTATCAAAATCTTTTGACTTTTTATTATCCATCCCTTGATTTTATTGCACGTAAACTTGAAGGGACATAGGAAATTTCAAATATGAATAGAGAAAGAGTATGCAGTGGCCACATTAGACCAGATACCTTATCTAGCCCTCTGTGTGAATTTCCACCTCACAGCTCACTGAGACTTAAAAAGAGGCAGACTTCACTCAATTGGAAAATTCCACAGTCTGTCTTTATAGCCCACCCCCTGCTCTGTCAAAGATGGCTCTAAATGCAATAAGATTATGATTTAAAGGAATGCACAGTGATATTTTAAAAGATTGTTAACAACTAAAGATAATCTGTATATGTATTGTAACAAAATATTACATTCAGCTCATTCAAAATAATTCTAGTTGGAAAAATATAATCTATAATGTATGCTAAGGTCAACGAGATACAGGAGAAATTCTCAGTAAATGTTAGTTATATAAAGTGAGGTTATTTGTACAGCTTTCATTTACTTGCACTTCCATTCCCATGATGAAAACATTTGATATCATAAGTAAGTTTAACCTTTCCATTTTAATCAGGTTTTCTTTGGGGGCAGGGTCATCTTATATTTTCAGGTTCTGCTTGGTTATTATGTTATCTTTACAGAATTCACATGAGAAAAAGGATTGTTTTGTCTAAGTTGACTTTAAAAAGGCATTTTGTGCTGCTTTCCCATTCACATGTCATTAAAGGCCAAGCTATTTCAAGTAAAGAAGCAAGGAAGCATATAGCCCGAAATCCCAGTGGGAAGATGAAAGGTTTCAGTGGAAGTAGTTTATTAGTATTCCCCATAAATATGATCATTAAGTGAGATTTGATCTGTTAAGATATGCATTTAAAATTCTGCATGTGCAATTTCTTTCATTTGCTTCCACAATATATTTTCTTTTGGAAATAGATCTGTAGTCCAGTGAGTATGTTTTCTGTTTATAGAATTCTGCTTTCTCATGTAAATGGCTTGCACTGATGAAAAGCAAGGCAGTTCTACTTCTATGCAATAGAGAAATGAGAAACTTTTTAGGGACAGGACAAAGAATGAGAAGCCGAATAAGGAGGTGGAATTATTCTTTTCATTTGTTTATTTTCAAAATTTATTTTTTATGGAAGGGTAGTTGATTTACAACATTGTATGTTTCTGGAGTGCAGTAAACTGATTCAGTTATATATATATACATATATATATTCTTTTCCATATGGTTTATTACAGGATGTTGAGTATAGTTCCCCATGCTCTAGTAGGACCTTATTGTCTATCTATTTTATATATAATAGTTTGCATCTGCTAATCCCAATCTCTCCCCCACCACACACACATTCACCCCTTCTCCCTTGGCAACCATAAGTCTCTTCTAAATAGACATTTCTCTGAAGAAGACATACAGATGATCTACAGGCACAGGAAAAGATGCTCAATATTGCTAATTATTTGAGAAATACAAATCAAAACTACAGTGACGTACCACCTCAGATCAGTCAGAATCGTCATTATTAAAAAGTCCACAAAGAATAAATGATGGAGAGAGTGTGGAGAAAAGGCAACCCTCCTCCACTGTTGGATGGAATGTAAATTGGTGCAGACACTATGGAAAACAGTATGGAGGTTCCTCAAAACAACTGAAAATAGAGTTACCACATCATCCCACTCTTGGGTATATATCCAGACCAAACTAATTTAAAAATGTACATGCACCCTAATATTCAGAGAAGCACTATCTACAATCACCAAGACACAGAAGCAACCTAAGTGTCCATCAACAGGTTAATGGACGAAGAAGAAAACAATAGAATACTATTCAGTCATAAAAAGAATGAAATAACACCATTTGCAGCAACATGTAGACTTAGAGATTACCATGCTAACTAGACCAAAGGAAGATAAATAATATATATTACTTATAAGTGGAATCTAAAATTTGACCCAGATGAATTTATTTATGAAACAGAAACAGACTCACATGTAGGGAATCATTCTAATGGTGGCCAATCTTAATAGAACTAGAGAAGCTGCTACAAGGAAGAGAAGTCCTTCCAACTGCCAGGATCAGACATTTCATTTTCCACCAGGAACTTGCAGAGTATAGAAATAGTGCTTATATTTGTTGGGAAGTCAGAACTGAAAAAATACACTATTTTAGGCATATATAGATTTGAGAAGCTAATACTCATAATTTTTCATTTATTCTTGACATAAATATTTTCATTGGTTTTGACAGCTGTGCTGTCATCAATTATTCCAACAAATTGACCAAAGTTCTCTTAGCAGATGAAATCCTCTAGAATCCTGTTCACACTGCCTATCTGTAGCTATGTTCCTTGTTATTTAATCAAACTATTCTCTCAAGGTATTAACCATTTATATACGCAGAAATACATATAAGAATTATTAGGTCCAGTCCCTTCATATATGTGTTCAATCTTAAAGACTTATACTGTAACAGGGAAGGGCCAACTTTGACTCCCTGTTGAATCTGTTCCTTGGACTTTAATCTTTGTTGTTCACTGCTTATGATATTATAACCATACATAATGGACTATATCAGAGAACTCTGCCCTTCTGCCTGACTGTTCAACTAAAGTGCCTTTCTTTAACTCACAGGGAGATAATCTCACCCTGTGAAAAGAAGAGATTCACACATACTTTCTAAAGACTGACCATTCCTGGAGATATTTTGCAAGACAGGTGGCCCTTTTTACTTTACTTCCCAATAACCAATCCCTCTCTATTCTATCTTTTCACTTTACTTCTCCACTACCTCTCTTTCTGGTTCTACAAAAGAACCTGGTCTCCAGACCACAGGAAGACGGTTATTTTGAGACATTAGTCTGCTCTCTTCTTGGTCAGCTGGCTTCCAAATAAAGCCATATTCCTGCCTCAACACGTTGCCTCTTGGATTCAATGGCCTTTCATGCGGTGGGCAGAGTGAACTTGAACTCTGTAACAGTGCAATTTTAAATTGAATTGTTTTTCAACCATACAACTGAAGACTTTAGTAAAACATCAATAAATAATATAAACACAGAAGGAGAGATTAAGGTGGAAAAGAGGGATTGCAGTTTGTTGTTGTCCAGTCACTCAGATGTGTCCAACTCTTTGTGACCCCATGGACTGCAGCACGCCAGACCTCCCTGTCCTTCACAATCTCCTAGAGCTTGCTTAAACTAATGTCCATTGAGTCGGTGATGCTATCCAACCATCTCATCCTCTGTCATGCCCCTCTCCTGCCTTCAATCTTTCCCAGCATCAGGGTCTTTTCTAATGAGTCAATTCTTCATAACAGGTGGCCAAAGTATTAGAGCTTCAGCTTCAGTCCTTCCAATGCATATTCAGGATTGATTTTCTTTAGAATTGATCTCCTTGCAGTCCAAGGGACTCTCAAGAATCTTCTCCAGCACCACAGTTCAAAAGCATCAGCTCTTTGGCACTCAGCTTTCTTTATGGTCCAACACTCACATCCATACATAACTACTGGAAAAACCATAGCTTTGACTAGATGGACCTTTGTCTGCAAAGTAATGTCTCTGCTTTTAATAGGCTGAATTAGAAATATGCTGGATTAAATATGCTGGTTATAGATTTTCTTCCAAGGAGCAAGCATCTTTTAATTTCATGGCTGCAGTCACAATCTGCCGTGATTTTGGAGCTGAAGAAAATAAATTCTGTCACTGTTTCCATTGTTTCTCTATTTGTTTGCCATGAAATGATGAAACTGGATGCCATGATCTTCATTTTTTGAATGTTGAGTTTTAAGCCAGCTTTTTCACTCTCCTCTTTCACTTTCATCAAGAGGCTCTTTAGTTCCTCTTCACTTTCTTCCATAAAGGTGGTGTCATCTGCATATCTGAGGTTATTGTTTCTTCTGGTGTCATTACATTGTTATTAACTACAGTGCACACATTTTTCAGATTTCATTTTTCTATTCCAGGATCGCATTCGGGCTATCATACTACCTGTAGTTGTGATGTCTCCACACTTCCTCTAGGCTGTGCTAGTTTCTCACTTTTCCTGGCAGGATTAGATTGCAATGATGGGTTTTGGGGAGATTTATGGTCAGGCCACTCAAGATGGCTCTTGTCTTGCTCTCTGTACATCCCTTGCCTAACCAGTGCCTGCTTCACCTAACTTTCTTGCCCCAGGCCCCATCTAGTGATTTTTCTTATCAAAGGGACTGTGAGGGGTGTGCCCCTCTACTGGCTTCCCTGGTAAATAATGAGCCCACCTGATATTATTTCCTTATAACACGTAATCTCTTCCTTCCCCCTGCCACCATGTCCTTCCCACTGTGTCCACTGCACATGGCAGGGTGTCTCTCATATCTGTAAGCTCCCCCATCCACTAAACTATTGACATTCTGTTGCTAACTCCACACTCTGTCTTTGGTCTTGGCTGAGCAACCAGGAGACTGAGGAAACTCCTGTGAGTAATGAGATGTCAGGAAATACGACAGGGAATGAAAAGTGGCAGGGGCTATCCACTATCATGTGGGGCTTGAAAGTTCCAGAGGCAATCCTGAAAGCACCAGGAGAAATCCCAGAGTGGCCATCCAGAAGTATTGGGGGCCCAGCGCTGGCTGTCCTTAATCAATGGGAGCTGCCACGAGGTCTGGAGAACAATGGCCTCTAATGGTTCTGCTATTGTATCAAAGTAAGACCATCATGATTGGTTAAGCTGGCTTTCTAGAAGGAATTGCTATTTCTCTTGTGCCTTTGAGATGTAAATGATTTCTCTGGCATCTCTAGAACTTTAATCTTATGTGATTTCTAAGAGTAAAGGAGAAGAAAAGAGCTTTCAGGTAAACTCTATAGAAATAACTATGTTTTGGAAATCTCTGTCTTAAATAATCTCTCCAGATTTTGGTAACTTGAAGCTAAACAAAGTTAAAGGGAGAAAATTCACTGACTCAGGAATTTCAATATTTTGGGGAGTGCTAGATGAGAAAAATCCACCAAGGCAGAGCCTGATAGTAGGCCTTTGGGCTGGCTGTCCTGGCCTTGAGAAGTTTTTTGGGAATTCAGTCTGAGACTCCTGGGGACATCTCCCTCTGCCAGTGTGGAGGAACTTATGTGGTCAATTGACAGGACTTATTTTGCAAACAAATTAATTTTAACTTGGCTGTGTTTGGTAAAGATGAGAGTAATTTTAGAAAGAACAATATTATGTTTCAGTTCAGTTCAGTTCATTTCAGTTGCCCAGTCGTGTCCGACTCTTTGCGACCCCATGAACCACAGCACACCAGGCCTCCCTGTCAATTAGCAACTCCCGGAGTTCACCCAAACTCATGTCCATTGAGTCAGTGATGCCATCCAACCATCTCATCCTCTGTCGTCCCCTTCTCCTCCTGCCCCCAATCCCTCCAGCATCAGTGTCTTTTCAATGAGTCAACTCTTCGCATGAGGTGGCCAAAGTACTGGAGTTTCAGCTTCAACATCATTCCTTCCAATGAACACCCAGGACTGATCATTTCAATGAATATGAAATTCGAGTTCTGTTAACTGAGGTCTGTATTTATTTCCCTGATGCTCTGGACAGAAAGAAAGTTATCTAGTACAATTATCACAGAGCATAAATACTATGAAGTGACACTGCTTTAACTCTGCTGCTAAAAGCACATGCGCAATGCTTGTGTGACAATTGGGTATAAGTGATAAAATGCATAGCACACGAAGTGTTCCCCCATTAATACCTCTGAGCCCATTTAGGAAATCTGGTTAGTTTTCCCCCAAGGTGAATGACTAGGTGAATATAAAGGAGGCCTAGCACCTCAGGACATAATGTGAACCTGGGATAGGAACTAGCACTCCAGCACTTAGTGATGGATATTTTGATCATCAATACTTTCAACTGAAAGATTTGCAATCAAAAGGGGAAATGATGGGGACATCTGCATGTAGTGAGGCATGGGGAAGTTATTCTTCCTTATACATAGTTTAACTTAAATTTTACTGACCAGAGCAGCCTGTTTTGTGGTCGTTCAGACAGGCAGTGTGCATCTGCTTTGGCCATTGAGGACAGGAAGGCATTTGACAGTCAAAATGGAGTAGCTATTGTTCAAAAATCTAAGGTATAAAACTAGGTGGCCATTGTATACTTGATTTTGGACATGCTCTTTTTAACTGTGTTGCATGCTCAGTTCCTCAGTCATCTCTGACCCTTTGCAGCCCCAGGACTATAGCCCACCAGACTCCTCTGTCCATGGGATTTTCCAGACAAGAATACTGGAGTGGGTTGCCTTTTCCTTCTCCAGGGGATTGTCCCAACCCAGGGATTGAACCTGCATCCCCTGCACTACAGGTAGATTCTTTACCACTGAGCTACCAGGGAATCCTGAACTGTATTGCAGACCAAGACAAAAAACACAGGTGAGTGTGATATTATCCCTGAACATGGCTTGTATTTTGCTTATTTGACATGATCTCCCCTGTACTGTGTCTGTTAGATGTCTTGTATTTCGTCCATAGCCTGAGAGGAGGAAGCCTATTTGAGGGCTGAGCAGCAACACTGGCCTCAGCGCTAGATGAGTCTGATTGCTGGTTCCATGATGGAAGGCCATTGTCATCCTCCTCTGGACTCCATGAAAAGTTGAGCCGGCTACTGTGGCTAAGTGGAGACTACTGACAATGGTGGGAAAGACTCACCATCTTCCTGTCCCACATGCCAATATGTCAAAAAGACCCAAAACGTTACTGTACAACTGACTGCCCACAAGTGCCCTGAACTAATTGGATTAATACTTACCATATTTGAAAGTCATTTTATTCATTGTATTTACCGCCCCCCCCCACCCCGCTTTCTGACATCTCTAGCTTTAATTGATAATTTTATATCATTTTATCTCCTGAGTATGTTGACTATATTAAAACTCCAGTGGTTGCCCTACAATTTGCAACTTACATTTTTATCTACTTTAAGTCCACTTTCAAACAACACTATACTCTTACATATAGTATAGGTACCTTGTAAGAAAGTATTCTCAATTTCTCCCTGTTTCCCCTGTGACATTGCTGTTGTTCATTTCACCCATTAATAATTACCTAAAGCTGCTGCTGCTAAGTCACTGCAGTCGTGTCCAACTCTTTGCAACCCTATGGACCCTTGCCCGCCAGGCTTCTCTGTCCTTGGGATTCTTAGGCAAGAAAACTGGAGTGGGTTGGCACGCTCTCCTCTAGGGGATCTTCCTGACCCAGGGATCCATCGAACCCGCATCTCTTATGCCTCCTGTATTGGCAGGCAGATTCTTTACCATTAGCAACACCTGTGAACACCAATCACCTAATAACTTGTCCTTAAAAAGTTATCTTTTAGATCAAATAAGACTTTGAAAAAAAATTATATGACTTTTATTTATTCTTTCTTCAGTGCTTCCCTTTCTTTATGTAGATTTGTTTCTGACCTTTATCATTTTCCTTCTCTCTGGATAACTCTTAATATTTCTTGCAGAGTAGATTGGCTGGTGATGAATTCCAGGTCTTGGTTTTTAAAAATTTCTCCTTCACTTTCAAAGGCTAACTTTAATAGATACAGATTTTTAGGTTAATTTACAAATTTTTTTTCAACATTAACTTACTCTCTTCTTGCTTTCCTGTTCTCTGGTTAAGAGGTCAACTGTAATTCTCATCCTTATTCTTAAAAAAGGGTTTTCCTGCCTGTCTTTTCTCTTTACAATTTCTCTTCTTTTCCTCCTCCTCCTTCTTCTTCTCCTTCTTGCTCTTTTCTCATTCTTCTTCATTCCTGTGCTTTAAATATGACATCAGATCAGATCAGCCCCTCAGTCGTATCCAACTCTTTGCGACCCCAAGAATCGCAGCATGCCAGGCCTCCCTGTCCATCACCAACTCCTGGAGTCTACCCAAACTCATGTCCATTGAGTTGGTGATACCATCCAGCCATCTCATCCTCTGTCATCCCCTTCTCCTCCTGCCCCCAATCCCTCCAGCATCAGTGTCTTTTCAATGAGTCAACTCTTCGCATGAGGTGGCCAAAGTACTGGAGTTTCAGCTTTAGCATCATTCCTTCCAAAGAAATCCCAGGGCTGATCTCCTTCAGAATAGACTGGTTGGATCTCCTTGCAGTCCAAGGGACTCTCAAGAGTCTTCTCCAACACCACAGTTCAAAAGCATCAATTCTTCGGCACTCAGCCTTCTTCACAGTCCAACTCTCACATCCATACATGACC
>NW_011494934.1:2283178-2283446 GCF_000754665.1 Bison bison bison
TGAGCTTTAAGGCAACTTTTCCACTCACTTTCATCAAGAGGCTTTTTAGTTCCTCTACACTTTCTGCCATAAGGGTGGTGTCATCTGCATATCTGAAGTTATTGATATTTCTCCTGGCAAACTGAAACACAACTCCAGTTTGTGTTTCTTCCAGTCCAGTGTTTCTCATAATGCACTCTGCATATAAGTTAAATAAGCAGGGTGACAATATACAGCCTTGACATACTCCTTTTCCTATTTGGAACCAGTCTGTTGTTCCATGTCCAGT
>NW_011494934.1:2284231-2285049 GCF_000754665.1 Bison bison bison
TTGGAAGAGGGTGTTTGTTATGACCAGTGCATTTTCTTGGCAAAACTCTATTAGTCTTTGCCCTGCTTCATTCCATATTCCAAGGCCAAATTTGCCTGTTACTCCAGGTGTTTCTTGACTTCCTACTTTTGCATTCCAGAATATGACATACTTAAATGTAATTATTACAACAACATTGAAAGGAATATAGACCCTCTTGTTTTAACAGTAGGTCATTTGCTGAATAAATATTTGAGTAGACTGAAAGATGATGCTGTGAAAGTGCTGCACTCTATATGCCAGCAAATTTGGAAAACTCAGCAGTGGCCACAGGACTGGAAAAGGTCAGTTTTCATTCCAATCCCAAAGAAAGGCAAGGCCCAAGTATGCTCAAACTGCCACACAATTGCACTCATCTCACACGCTAGTAAAGTAATGCTCAAAATTCTCCAAGCCAGGCTTCAGCAATACGGGAACCATGAACCTCCAGATATTCAAGTTGTTTTCAGAAAAGGCAGAGGAACCAGAGACCAAATTGCCAACATCTGCTGGATCATTGAAAAAGCAAGAGAGTTCCAGAAAAACATCTATTTCTACTTTATTGACTATGCCAAAGCCTTTGACTGTGTGGATCACAATAAACTGTGGAAAATTCTTCAAGAGATGGGAATACAGACCACCTGACCTGCCTCTTGAGAAACCTATATGCAGGTCAGGAAGCAACAGTTAGAACTGGCCATGGAACAACAGACTGGTTCCAAATAGGAAAAGGAGTACGTCAAGGCTGTATATTGTCACCCTGCTTATTTAACTTATATGCAGAGTACATCATGAGAAAC
>NW_011494934.1:2285149-2286140 GCF_000754665.1 Bison bison bison
TTTGGAATAGCTCAACTGGAATTCCATACCCTCCACTAGCTTTGTTCGTAGTGATGCTTTCTAAGGCCCACTTGACTTCACATTCCAGGATGTCTGGCTCTAGGTCAGTGATCACACCATCGTGATTATCTGGGTCATGAAGATCTTTTTTGTGCAGTTCTTCTGTGTATTCCTGCCATCTTTTCTTAATATCTTCTGCTTCTGTTAGGTCCATACCATTTCTGTCATTTATCGAGCTCATCTTTGCATGAAATGTTCCTTTAATATCACTGATTTTCTTGAAGAGATCCCTAGTCTTTCCCATTCTGTTGTTTTCCTCTATTTCTTTGCATTGATGGCCGAAGAAGGCTTTCTTATATCTTCTTGCTATTCTTTGGAACTCTGCATTCAGATGTTTATATCTTTCCTTTTCTCCTTTGCTTTTAGCTTCTCTTCTTTTCACAGCTATTTGTAAGGCTTCCCCAGACAGCCATTTTGCTTTTTTGAATTTCTTTTCTATGGGAATGGTCTTGATCCCTATCTCCTGTACAATGTCATGAACCTCATTCCATAGTTCATCAGGCACTCTATCTATCAGATCTAGGCCCTTAAATCTATTTCTTACTTCCACTGTATAATCATAAGGGATTTGAGTTAGATCTTACCTGAATGGTCTAGTGGTTTTCCCTACTTTCTTCAGTTTCAGTCTGAATTTGGCAATAAGGAGTTCATGGTCTGAGCCACACTCAGCTCCTGGTCTTGTTTTTGCTGACTGTATAGAGCTTCTCCATCTTTGGCTGCAAAGAATATAATCAATCTGATTTCGGTGTTGACCATCTGGTGATGTCCATGTATAGAGTCTACTCTTGTGTTGTTGGAAGAGGGTGTTTGTTATGACCAGTGCATTTTCTTGGCAAAACTCTATTAGTCTTTGCCCTGCTTCATTCCATATTCCAAGGCCAAATTTGCCTGTTACTCCAGGTGTTTCTTGACTTCCTACTTTTGCATTCCA
>NW_011494934.1:2286349-2294444 GCF_000754665.1 Bison bison bison
ATCTCCTAGATAGCATATTCAAAAGCAGAGACTTTACTTTGCCAACAAAGGTCCATCTAGTCAAGGTTATTGTTTTTCCAGTGCTCATGTATGGATGTGAGAGTTGGACTGTGAAGAAGGCTGAGCGCCGAAGAATTGATGCTTTTGAACTGTGGTGTTGGAGAAGACTCTTGAGAGTCCCTTGGACTGCAAGGAGATCCAACCAGTCCATTCTGAAGGAGATCAGCCCTGGGATTTCTTTGGAAGGAATGATGCTAAAGCTGAAACTCCAGTACTTTGGCCACCTCATGCGAAGAGTTGACTTATTGGAAAAGACTCTGATGCTGGGAGGGATTAGGGGCAGGAGGAGAAGGGGATGACAGAGGATGAGATGGCTGGATGGCATCACTGACTCGATGGACGTGAGTCTGATTGAACTCTGGGAGATGGTAATGGACAGGGAGGCCTGGGCGTGCTGCGATTCATGGGGTCGCAAAGAGTGACTGAACTGAACTGAACTGAAGTGTACCTATGGAAATTACTTTGTACAATTCTTGTAGGTGATGCTCATGTGGAATATTATGAGCTCAGCATTTCCTGGACCTGTGGAAGCTCTGGGAAGATATGACTCAAATCCCATGAAATAGGAAGACAAGCAAAAAAAGTGGAAAGTTCATGAACCATGGAGTAGTATAGTCTCATGTTCAATCTCACCCTGGATCCTACACTGATGAATCCTCAGGAGAGTCATTTCATCTGCAAGCTGTATCTCATTGTCTGCGAAATCATACTCAATACTCACGGTTATTTTGAAGGTCATAATACTGTATAAACATACTGCAAATAAAGCATCTGATGCATAGCATTTATTTTAAAAAATTTAGGCTTCTCTTTTTCCTCCCTACCTCCTCCCCTTTCTCTTCATTCTAGTCTTCCTTCTTCTCTTCTTACCCCTCCATCTCTTCCCTCTCCTACCCCCCTTCTTCTTCCTCCTCCTCGTTTCCTCCTGTTTTCTTTTGCTTCTCCTTCTCCGTCTCCTTCCCTTTATCTTCTTCTTTCTTTTCTTTCTCTGTTTCCTGCTTCTCCTCCTCTTCCTTCTGCTTCTATTTTCTTCTCCTGTAAACCAAAGCATGGGAATTTCTTATCTGGGATTTAACTAGGAAGATTGTAAGGAGAGTAGAAAGAGATCTTATGTGCCAGGACCACGCAGTAACCATGTAGTGGGTAGGTAGAGTAGAGACAGATGAAAGAAATGAGCAAGGTATTTACAACCTGTGCCTGGATTGGAAGATTGGAGCATAATTGTCTCAAGGCAGTGGGTAGATTGGAAGAAGCTTGGCCGATAATCTGACCGTGGCATAGAGTTTTGAATTTTGTCAGCATGTTTGGTATTACATTCTTTGGCTCATCCCTTACTGACTTACTGTTATTCCTTCTGAGAGTTCCAGATTGCTTCTGAAGAGAACAGACATGGATCTAAGCCAGACTGCTAGAAATGGGATCAGGGCAGTGCTCTTCTGGGCCCAAACAGGGGGCACTGGCATTATAGTAAAACATAACACAGCTTTATGGAGCATGTAAGTCTCAGGGTGGCAAAGTCAGAGCTATTTAGCATCCTACAGATGATTTTACATCTGGTAGTTTTAGGAGGCTGTGTTTTGTTTGTAATGAGCAATCCGTTTCTGGAAGTGGGCAATGCCACCACAACCCCGCGTCTAAATTCTGGACCCCTACATGGCACTTGTATTCCTTCTGAAATCACAGAGATGGAAAAAATGAGAGAGCTTCTAACAGGCTTGTGACTTGAAAACAAGCATCTTCGGAGAATGACAGGCATGTTTACTTTGTCTCTAACTTATTTACTCAGCTGTTGATATGCTCCAGTGACATCATTTCATGGAAACTTCTTGCCTGACACTGGCACTCCCAACCTTAGTATATATTTGTATATCCTGAGAAACTCTTGAAAAATACCAATTTTTAAGTGGACAATTTTTTTGAGGCTTTGGTAATTTTTTAAAGCTCCCAGGTGAACTAATATACACCTGAGGTTATAAACTACTGCCTTACACACTTAGTAATATCTTCCCGTGTTTATACTGGAATTTTATCCCATTGTCTTTTGGTTTGTCCTTTGTGGCAATAAAGGACATCTGGTCACTGGTATCCTAGGCCAGTTCTACAAATGTGTGAAAAAAGAAAAAGCCACCCCTCAGGCTTGCCTGAGCTCTATCAACCTGGAGCCTTTATTTTACTTCTTAGAAGACTTTCTACCCTTTTCATTCTTTTTGTAATTCTCATGAGGAATTCTTGCAACTTTAAATCTCCTGAAAGGCAAAAGACAAAAGTTTAGAGAAAAGAATAGGCTTTACTTTAATTATAGTGGTAAAATTTATTACCAGCATTTACCAGTTATTCCCTGGTCAAAACATTCTTAAAGTGTATTCATAATTTTGAAATAGTTTTGAAATAATCATTGTCTATTGAACACTAATGATTGGTGTCCAGCTTACAATCTGATATAATTCAATTTTCCCCCAAACTTATGTTAGAGATTTCCCTAGTATTTTGAAGTTTTCTGTTGAGAAGAGACTACTCATACATTACATAAAATTTGGGAGGATAATAGAAGACACTGTTAAGCAATAAGTCTCAAGGAAAGATTCTGTGAGAAGCTCATTTCTATCTTATTACAACAACGTTTAGGTATATTGGATTCCTGCTTTAAATTCTGCCTGAAGCTTGTCAAATGGAAGTAAAAGCAAGAGGGAAAAAGTACCTTAAATTTCAACTATTGAGCAAAAAGTAAAAATCTTCCCAAAGCAATGAACCATTTAATTTCTACCAATGTTATCTGAGGGAAAAAATATCACTAGAAGAAACTTAGAAACCAGAATACACACTCAGTCTTCAGAGACACCAAAAATTCTGGTTTAGGGGAATCAGAAAAGAAATCTTCTCAATATAAACTTGATTGAATTTTTGGCTCTTATTTACAGATTAATTTAGCAGAAGATTGGAAAGGACATATATCTCTTTTGGGAATTCAAAATCTGCTCTGAAGCCAGCATAGCACTATGTAAGCTGGTCAAGCTCTGTACTGTAAAAGGGTAAGGAGACTTATCCTAAAATGAAGAGTGGATGATATTTTAAGATGCCAAATAAATGGCAGTGAAAACTTACTATACTTGCTGATGTTAGGTTTTAGGCAAGAGACCAAATAAACAATTCCTGCCTATGAGTTATGCATACTATATACTTGAAATAATAAATAAACAATAATGGTAAGACAAAGTAGATTGAAGAATCACAGTAAATTTTTTCAGAGTTAATTTAAAAATAACTAGTCACAAGAGACATTACTGATCATATAGAAAGTGAAAGTGAAGTCGCTCAGTCGTGTCCGACTCTTTGCGACCCCATGGACTGTAGCCTACCAGGCTCCTCCGTCCATAGGATTTCCCAGGCAAGAATACTGGAGTGGGTTGCCATTTCCTTCTCCAGGGGATCTTCCCCACTCAGGGATTGAAACCGGGTCTCCTGCATTGTAGGCAGACGCTTTACTGTCTGAGCCATCAGGGAAGTCCACTGATCATATAAGAAAAAAATATTTAAATTCATCCATATCTATATCTGTCAAGGAAATTTTATCTATGTTGGGCCCTTTGGGGCTTTCCTGGTGGCTCAGACAGCAAAAAAAAAAAAAATCTACCTGCATTGCAGGTAGACCTGGGTTTGATTCCTGGGTCAGGAAGATCCCCTGGAATAGGAAATGGCAACTCACTCCAGTTTTGTTGCCTGGAGAATCCTGTGGACAGAGGATTGTGTCGGGCTACAGTCCACTGGGTCACAAAGAGTTGGACGTGACTGAGGGGCTAACACACACACAAACACACTGGGCTCTTTGAGGCAGATTGAACTGGAAGAGGATTCTATTTAATGCAGGGTCTGAGTTTCACGGGGGAAAGCATGTAAATCAATTTGTATGATCCATAAAATTGTTATAAAAGTACCGAGATCAATGTTGACTGAACAGATAGTATTTTGAGGATCATCTAAAATTAATTACCAAGTCAGGATCTGGCCACTTAAAAAAAAAAAGAATTATTGAATTTAATGTTGGTGATTAAAGAGCCAAAAAAGTATCATCTACCTAGAATGCTCTCCACTGTGTGATGCCAAACTGGTGTTAATGTCAAATCTGCTATGTTTGGTGCCTTGGAAGTGAAAGTTTTACTAGATGCTCTGGAGGAGCTGTTCTTGACCTTTTCACTGTCGACAGTTTTCCAATCCTAATGGTGGGTCCACATGGCCCTGGTTCTTCGGAAACATCAATTGTCCCTGACGCACACACGGTCAGTCATACATACCTCAGGAAAGTGAATCAAGGCACAGAACCTGGGGTTTGCATGCTGAGTCAAGTTAGTGACAATACTCTAAGGAAAGACCCTCAAACTCAGGTGCTACAAGCCCTGGATCCAGTTTCACCCTTTCTTAAGAGTGGCTTCTTTGATATTTAAAATATTTTGTTAAATATCCAATATTCTTCTCATAAATTTCCTTTTGATAGTGAAAATTTCTCATGCTGTATCTATCATTCTGTTGTTGTTTTTATTGCTCTGTCACTAGGTTGACTCTTTGTGACTCCATGGACTGCAGCAGGCCAGGCTTCCCTGTCCTTCACCATCTCCTGGAGTTTGCTCAAACTCACATCCATCGAGTCAATGATGCCATCCAAACATCTCATCCTCTGTTGTCTCCTTCTTCTCGTGCCTTCAATCTTTCCCAGCACCACGTCTTTTCCAATGAGTAGGCTCTTCCCATTAGTTGACCAAACTTTTGGAGCTTCAGCTTCAGCATCAGTCCTTCCAACTGGCATTTAAGGTTGATTTCCTTTAGGATTGACTGGTTTGATCTCTTTGCTGTCCAAGGGATTCTCAAGAGCACCACAATTCAAAAGCATCAGTTCTTTGGCACTCAGGCTTCTCTATGGTCCAACTCTCAATCTGTAGTACTAGAAAAACCATAGCTTTGACTATATGAATTTTCTCGGCAAAGTGATTTTTTTAAAAAAGATTTCTTTACTAAGTAAGCAATCATAGCAGTAGAGCTGAGGAAAGGCTTCAAGTAACCAGCTAGTTAGGAGCTCCTTCATTGCATGTGAAGAAACTGACTCTGTTTGAGTCCATTGTTTTTTAACATTTATTTATTTGGTTGCATCGAGTCCTAGTAGAATCTTCAATGCATTATGCAGGATCTTTTGTCGCTGTGCATGAACTCTAGTTGTGGTGCACAGGTTCTGGAACACATGTGCTTAGTTGCCCCATGGCATGTGGGATCTTGGTTCCCTGACCAGGGATTGAACTCATGTCCCCTGCATTGCAAAGCAGATTCTTAACCATTGGACCACCAGGGAAGTCCCTGTTTGAGTCATTTCTAACATCTACAAGAAGTGGAACTGAGGGATGATAACCTGGTTGCTACTTTCACTAGGTGTTCCATTCTTGCTCCCATGGTTCACCTCGGTTACAGCAAAGGGTCATGGAGTACAAGCCTCTTGGTCCACATATTATGTTCCCCTTTCCTTATGCTAAATTTTTCAATTTTCATATTCTGAATTTTTTCATTACTTTCACTTTATGATTGAAGCAAAAGGACCAAAGATTTTCACAAATGCTCTATTTTGGTGAAACCCCAAGTTAAGCCTCATAGATTAGTATTTATACACAGAATGCATTTGGATATGGAGAATTAAAAATTACAAATTAATCAATTAATTTAAAAATATTTTTACATGTTTAGTGTGTGCCAGGCAATATCCTAGTGTCTATGGGATAGAGCAGCAAGCATAGATAAATCCCTGCCCTCTTGGAGCTTCTATTCTAGTAGGAGAAATGACAGCTAAGATATGTATATAGAAGATAAAGACTATTGCATTGGACTGAATACCAAGAAGTAAAATATAGCAGGGAAGGGAGGTAGGTGTGTGTGACGTGGTACTGTAATTTTAGAGGGGTGACCTCACTTGGAGGATGACATTTCAATAAATGCTCATAGAAGTAAAGCAACAAGCTACCTGGAAACAAGCAAACCAGAAAGAGAGAACAGCATATGCAAAGGCCCCGAGGCAAGAGTATATCTGATTGGTGCCAGAGACATCAAAGAGGCTGGTATTGCTGATGCAGAGTGAATAAAGGGGAAAGTCATAGGAGATGAGGTTAGAAAGATAAAGGCATCTCAGAGACACAGATCGCGTAGAGCCTTATATTCTACTGATTTTTTCTTTTACCCTGATGCAATGCCATTGTGGGGATTCAGGAGAAGAGCGATGTCTTTATAACTGTCTCCCTGTGGCTGCTGAAGTCAGAAGCGGGGAGACAAGCTAGAAAACTGCAATAATCCAGAAGAAATAATGATGGCAACAGAGGGGTGAGAAGTAGGACGATTCTGGATGTATTTTAAAGATAGAGCTGATTTATTGATGAATTAGATGCAGAGTATGGGCTTCCCTGGTGGCTCAGAGAGTAAAGAATCTGCCCAGCAATGCAGGAAACCTGGGTTCAATCCCTGGGGTGGGAAGATCCCCTGGAGAAGGGAATGGCTACCCATTCCAGTATTCTTGTCTGGAGAATTCTATGGACAGAGGAGTCTGGCAGGCTACAGTCCACAGGGTTGCAAAGAGTCGGTCATGACTGAGTGACTAAAACATATGAGATAAAGAGTAATTAAGGAGCCTTCCAATGTGTCCACCTAAGCAACTCAAAATAGAATTGTCATTTACCAACAAATACCCAAAGATTAAAACAGATTCTATAAAAATGAGACTGTGATGTAGCGTGCCTGCAATTAAGGATATTTCAAGTAGAATTTTTTTTTTAATGTCTACCACATTCTCAGGCACCACTGAGTGTGTCCTGTAAGCCGATGTCTGAATATGGATATGTTTTTATCCCAAATTCTCAGAGACATAACCATTTACAATTACTCATCTTTCTAGACAAGGTGAATTGCATGCTTTGATTGTTTTTGAATTTACAATATAGTCAAGTGACTCAGATACAGTGACACTGCCCATTTTTCCTGATTTTCCTGTCCAAAGACTTGGTTTATAAGTGAAACTTATTGTTCGAATGTTAAATTTTTTGTGGCAGGGCCTCAACCATGGTTGTTAAATGAAGTCCCAAACACAATCTTATTACAAATGCTTCTTGCATGAATAATCATTGTATTTAGAACTAAAGTTTATTATTTACTGTTATTTCACCAAATATAGAAGAAAAGCATTTAACTAATAGTTAACAGAAAACATAAGGAATCAGAGAAATTGATTTAAATTCAACATGTTCTCATTTTTGTGCCAACTTCAAGTACATCTGTGAAAGTGAAAATTTTCTTTCCAAATTAAACTAATTTCAGATGAGAGATTTATCTTGTTTTCCTCTGTCCCAATAATGGACCATCTGCTCAATGGCCTTGACTATCTATAAGCCCAGAAGAGCATAGTACCACCCACTAAGACAGAAAGAAGAATTATTTTTCTCTTGTTTAGATACAGTGCCCACTTCCAATAAATGTCAGCCATTCTTTCTTCCTGTTTCTTGTAACGCTTAAAAGCAATTGGTCAGTTTTTACAGAATGAAGCCTTCTTCATGGCTGCACATTTATTTCTGGTGTTGGAACACAAGTAGACTCAGTGTTTTCAATTTCCTAATTAAAAAAAAAAAAAAACAAATTTATTCCTTTGACTAAAAAAAGAAGGAAGCTTTTACTTTTTGTATTGTTGTTTGGAAAGAGGAATGCTTTCCCATCTCAGTTTCTTTTAACTGGATTCCAGAATCATCATATTCATTCTTTATTTACTCAATACTTCCTTCCCTCCTTCCCTCCTTCTGTAAGCACTTATTAAACATCTAGTAAACGTCAGGCATTTGCTGGATTCTGACAATAAAAAAATGAACAAGTCAGATCAGATCAGATCAGATCAGTAGCTCAGTCGTGTCCGACTCTTTGCAACCCCATGAATCGCAGCATGCCAGGCCTCCCTGTCCATCACCAACTCCCGGAGTTCACTCAGACTCACGTCCATCGAGTCAGTGATGCCATGCAGCCATCTCAT
>NW_011494934.1:2294544-2295375 GCF_000754665.1 Bison bison bison
CTGTCGTCCCCTTCTCCTCCTGCCCCCAGTCCCTCCCAGCATCAGAGTCTTTTCCAATGAGTCAACTCTTCACATGAGGTGGCCAAAGTACTTGAGTTTCAGCTTTAGCATCATTCCTTCCAAAGAAATCCCAGGGCTGATCTCCTTCAGAATGGACTGGTTGGATCTCCTTGCAGCCCAAGGGACTCTCAAGAGTCTTCTCCAACACCACAGTTCAAAAGCATCAATTCTTCAGCGCTCAGCCTTCTTCACAGTCCAACTCTCACATCCATACACGGGAAAAACCATAACCTTGACTAGACGAACCTTTGTTGGCAAAGAAATGTCTCTGCTTTTGAATATGCTATCTAGGTTGGTCATAACTTTCCTTCCAAGGAGTAAACGTCTTTTAATTTCATGGCTGCAGTCACCATCTGTAGTGATTTTGGAGCCCAGAAAAATAAAGTCTGACACTGTTTCCACTGTTTCCCCATCTATTTCCCATGAAATGGTGGGACGGGATGCCATGATCTTCGTTTTCTGAATGTTGAGCTTTAAGCCAACTTTTCCACTCTCCACTTTCACTTTCATCAGAGGCTTTTTAGTTCCTCTTCACTTTCTGCCATAAGTGTGGTGTCATCTTCATATCTGAGGTTATTGATATTTCTCCCGCAATCTTGATTCCAGCTTGTGTTTCTTCCAGTCCAGCGTTTCTCATGATGTACTCTGCATAGAAGTTAAATAAGCAGGGTGAAAATATACAGCCTTGACATACTCCTTTTCCTATTTGGAACCAGTTTGTTGTTCCATGTCCAGTTCTAACTGTTGCTTCCTGACCTGCATATAGGTTTC
>NW_011494934.1:2295608-2295770 GCF_000754665.1 Bison bison bison
CTCTGATTTTCTTGAAGAGATCCCTAGTCTTTCCCATCCTGTTGTTTTCCTCTATTTCTTTGCATTGATTACTGAAGAAGGCTTTCTTATCTTTTCTTGCTATTCCTTGGAACTCTGCATTCAGATGTTTATATCTTTCCTTTTCTCCTTTGCTTTTCGCTT
>NW_011494934.1:2295870-2306492 GCF_000754665.1 Bison bison bison
TTAAGCCAACTTTTCCACTCTCCACTTTCACTTTCATCAGAGGCTTTTTAGTTCCTCTTCACTTTCTGCCATAAGTGTGGTGTCATCTTCATATCTGAGGTTATTGATATTTCTCCCGCAATCTTGATTCCAGCTTGTGTTTCTTCCAGTCCAGCGTTTCTCATGATGTACTCTGCATAGAAGTTAAATAAGCAGGGTGAAAATATACAGCCTTGACATACTCCTTTTCCTATTTGGAACCAGTTTGTTGTTCCATGTCCAGTTCTAACTGTTGCTTCCTGACCTGCATATAGGTTTCTCAAGAGGCAGGTCAGGTGGTCTGGTATTCCCATCTCTTTCAGAATTTTCCACAGTGTATTGTGATCCACACAGTCAAAGGCTTTGGCATAGTCAATAAAGCAGAAATAGATGTTTTTCTGGAACTCTCTTGCTTTTTCAATGATCCAGCGGATGTTGGCAATTTGATCTCTGGTTCCTCTGCCTTTTCTAAAACCAGCTTGAACATCAGGAAGTTCACGGTTCACGTATTGCTGAAGCCTGGCTTGGAGGATTTTGAGCATTACTAGCGTGTGAGACGAGTGCAATTGTGCAGTAGTTAGAGCATTCTTTGGCATTGCCTTTCTTTGGGATTGGAATGAAAACTGACCTTTTCCCGTCCTGTGGCCACAGTGGAGTTTTCCAAATTTGCTGGCATATTGAGTGCAGCACTTTCACAGCATCATCTTTCAGGATTTGGAACAGCTCAACTGGAATTCCATCACCTCCACCAGCTTTGTTCGTAGTGATGCTTTCTAAGGCCCACTTGACTTCACATTCCAGGCTGTCTGGCTCTAGGTCAGTGATCACACCATTGTGATTATCTGGGTTGTGAAGATCTTTTTTGTACAGTTCTTCTGTGTATTCTTGCCATCTCTTCTTAATATCTTCTGCTTCTGTTAGGTCCCTACCATTTCTGTCCTTTATCTAGCTCATCTTTGCATGAAATGTTCCTTTGGTATCTCTGATTTTCTTGAAGAGATCCCTAGTCTTTCCCATCCTGTTGTTTTCCTCTATTTCTTTGCATTGATTACTGAAGAAGGCTTTCTTATCTTTTCTTGCTATTCCTTGGAACTCTGCATTCAGATGTTTATATCTTTCCTTTTCTCCTTTGCTTTTCGCTTCTCTTCTCTTTCACATCTATTTGTAAGGCCTCCCCAGACAGCCATTTTGCTTTTTTGCATTTCTTTTCTATGGGAATGGTCTTGATCCCTGTCTCCTGTACAATGTCACGAAGCTCATTCAGGGTCCGCATTTAAACAATTTACAATAATAAAAAAAAAAAAAGGTAAGCAACTAAATACAAAATAAGTGACACCATTTCTCAGCAGGACTGATCTCCCTATGAACTTTCTACTTCCACAGACTCCAGCCTCTTCTGGCCCCTCCAGACTCTTCTCTACATAACAGACACATTAATCTAGCAAAGAAAGATTAGATCGTGTAATTTTCATGTTCAAGAATTTTCTTTGGCCTCTTGTCACACTTAAATTCTGAAGCCCTTAGTGAGGTCACACATGACTTGGCTCAACTATCTCTCTGACTGCCTCCCCCACCATCACTGTGCTCAGAACACACTGATCTACCTGCTCTTTTTAGAGCTCCCAAACATGTTTCCACCAGAGGGCCTTTGCACATGTTTCTGCATGCAAACTATGCCTTCAAGTATCTGCTCAAATGCCATCTCCTCAGCATCCTTCTTTGACTACCCAAGTCCTTTCTGTATTAAAATCGGGGAAGGATTCTAATGATATTGCACCACTTTATTTTAAAGACCATTTATCACCTCTTGACAACATGTTTCTTTATGGCATAATCCATGTTCCAGATTTTAAGTGTATGCAGGAAGGAATTTTCTTTCTGTTTTGTTTGTTTTATATTCTTAGCTTTTAGAAATAGGCCTGGCATAGAAGAAACACTGAACTAATACTAGGTAAATGATTTCACAAATTATGGAAGCACAGATGAGTAGGTGGCATGAGTGGCAAGCTAGGGAATTCAGGGAGTAATTCACTGAAATAACATGTGTGTAAGATATAAAAGATGAGCAGGAATTTGGTTGAGGGGGAAGGAAAGAAAGGAAATTTCATGAAAAATATATGGGTACAAAGCAATGATGTGATGACCAGCCCAGGGCATGGTGTGCTTGGGGGAAACTGTGTATGTAGAAGATACCAATATGGTGGTCATTACTGTTAGGGAAGTGATTTAGAAGAGGGGAGTTTCTCTGAGGTTAAGCTCCAGGGAAAACCATGAGAGATTCTAACTCTGGATAATGCCTTGCTTTAAAACAATCTGTCCTTTCCCCTAAACTTCTTATTGGTGACAAATACCTCCATGAAGAATTTGCATTCAACTTTAATGAGTTTATGGTCATTAGTGGTTTTTAAGGAATGAGCCTTTTGCCATTCTCTTATTAAAATTATCTGTGAACAGACAGGTGTACTCTCTGTTCCTGCAGGCTTGAAATTACATCCTCTTGATCTTTCCTTCCCTCCTAGCTCCAAGCACAGTGCCTGACACATGATTAGGAGCTCAGTAGGTAATAACTAGAGAAGTTCTAAATTTTTTATTTCAAATCTAAATATTTTAAATGAATCAGGAGCACTATTAACTGCATCTCTACAGCGCTTTTGTAAAAGGAATAACCATCTTCATTTATCCATCTGATGGAAGCATTTAAAAGGGGGCTGTTTCTGACCAGTCAGAATGCCTAGTCATCATGTTCACAGTGGCTTCCTGTCACTGCCACCCTTCAGTGACCAGAAGAGAGGCCATCTCCTCTGAGAGGGGCATTTTGCTTTCAACCCCTGGAGCTCTAAGATTCCTCAGCACCACTTTGGTACAAGTCACCCAACTTTTTCTAAGAACTGAGATTTATAAGTGTGTGTTATTGATATTTCTTCTGCCACCCACCCATACTTGGAGTTTCTCAAGGGTGGGAATAGCTATTCATGATTAAGTATATCTCAAGTATCTACCAAACTGTCTTTCACTCATTCAATTAACACTTATTTCTGAGGTCTGTGTAAGTTAGGCACTGTTCATTGTGCTTTACTTAGGGTGCAAGACAATGAAGCAAAAGACAAAACCCCTAGTGTTTTATATCCTCGTAGATGTAGGAAATAGAAAATTAATAACATATGTGGTGTGTGAGAAGTTGATAAATATTTAGAATATTAAAGCATGGAAGAAAGTTAGTGATGTTGTCAAGAAGAAGCCTACAAGTTAATATAGGGTGGTCTGAGCAGCCTCAGAGAGAAGATGGCACTTATGAATAGACCTTAAGAAAGTGAGGTTAAGGACTTCCCTGGTGGTCCAGTGGTTAAGAATCCTCCTTCCAATGCAGGGGATGTGGGTTCGATCCCTGGTCCGGGAACTAAGATCCCACATGTGCTGTGCTGTGCTCTGTCGCTCAGTCGTGTCCATCTCTTTGCCACCCCATGGACTGTGTAGCCTGCCAGGCTCCTCTGTCCATGCTGTGGAGCAACTAAGCCTGCACATTGAAACTAGAGAGAAGCCCAAGTGGCAAAAAAAAAAAAGAACGTGAGGTTGAATGCTTGTCTCGAGCCATTTTCAGCTGCCTTGATACAGATGGTTATTTAGAGAGAGAGACTTCTCCAGTTATGGAAAACAACAAGTTAGAGAAGACCTGAGGTGAGGGTATGGCTGGAATGTTCTAGAATAATAAGGAGGGCTGAGTGGCTGCAGCAGAGGAAGTGCGGAGGAGAAGGAAAGGAAACAGATCACACAGACAATGGGTTTTCAAAAAGTAGAGCATCTTGTAGGGGATGGAAGGATTCTGACGCTTATTAGAGTCTATCTGGGTCACGGGAGGATTTTGAGCAGAGGAATGACATTACTTCACTTGCAAGACTACTCTGGCTTTTGCATTGAGGATCAGGTGTAGGTGGGTGAGGCAGGACTTTGGATAGGAGGTGCTCATGGGATGCTGATCAAGCCAGTTCTTCACCAGAGATGGGAAAAGGACTGAGCATGAGAGGAGGCTTTTTATGGGCTCCTGAGTTCCAGAACTCCTTTAACTTTAGTCATCTGGACACTTAGTTGCTTGCCCTTTCAAATCACCAAAGCCTTTAACCTATCCTGAGCTTCCTCTCCTGAAAGCTAAATCCTGGCTAGTTTCACTTCATACATTTTTTTTTTTCTTTTTTTACTTTACGTATTTTCCCTTTGAGTGTGGGCAAGTCACATCACTAATTAGCGAATTAAAACATACTAATTGTACATGAGCTCTTCTAAGGAAAACAGATGGTTGTATTATAAAAGAATGATTCTAGAAAAATCTCCAATTGTGAATGAAAACATGTCTGGAGATAATGCAATGCCAAGGTAGGGCATTATTTACAATTGTGAAACTGTCAAAGTTTCCCTGGAGCTCCTGTGCCCTCGTTTTTCATGCTCTCCCCTTTTCCAGGTAGCCTCCTGGATGCCCAGGGCTTGCATTCAGAGTACCTCCACCTTCCTCACACTTATGGAAATTCACACATTACAGCCTATTCTTTACCCCTTGTGTTTTGCTAGGTGCCTAAGGGTTCAGATAATTTTCTCATGAGTTATGGCTAAGGAAGGATTATTACCATCCTCAAACAATATCACAGTTAAAATGACTAGTACATATTTGAGGAGGTTGAGCACAGGTAGTTTTGATTTAGAAAACTGGTTGACACCTTTCAAACCACCTAGAATGGCAATACCTACTTGAACCAAATGAATGACCATTAGTATCCTTGGGAACACTGCAACCTGGGATAAATATAGGGCTTGTTATTAAACAGGAAGCCAACAGATCAGAGGATGTTTGCCCTTGAAAATATAGATTATTAAAGTCACAAAGGAGAGAGGCATGCCATCACAGGGGGGGCATGTGGGGAGGAAGTGGGGTTGGATAGGAGGCTAAGGGAGAGGGAAATACAAGGACAGTAGCCTTTCCTGTGGATTCCAAAGGACAGAATGGGTGAGCAGAGGAAGCATGTTCAGGCGTGGCTGGCTTGGATCATTTTAGCAGCCTCTGGGGTCCAGGGATTATTCATACTTATCTGGCACCTGGCCCTGGAGTGATTAGGGCAGATGGATGGTACCCAGAATGTGAGAGGCCTGTGAGAGCCTGGAATGAAGTGTTGGGATGTGGGCTCTGGAGCAGTTGGTTTACATATGAAGGCTGTACACTCAGCCCAGTATTTCCCTACCTTGAGGAATTAACTAGCCTTGGCAAGAGCAGTCTCTCAGGGACCAGCAAAGAACTAGAGCAAGGGATGAGAGATTCAGAGACACATGGTAAATACGGACACTGAGGTATATGTTTGTCTCCAAAAGAGCATCTCCTGGGCATAGTGACACACATCTGAGAACTCCCAGCAGAAAAAATATGAAGTGGATCCTCCCTGAGTTGGAACCATGATAAACAAAACAGATGTATGGATTAGGTTTGAAATTTCCATTACGTTTCACCATAAGAGAGATTTTCCAAGGTTTCAGATTATAATTACGATACCTTGGAACGGGCCAGGCTGCAAACCGCTCTATTTGAAATAAAATCCTCAAAAGGATCTTTGAGCCGCTCATGAGGGTAGACACATAGTGTGTGCATGTGTGTGTGCTCAGTCATGTCTGACTCTTTGCGACCTTGTGGACTGTAGCCTGCCTGACTCCTCTGTCCATGGACTTTTCCAGGCACGGATACTAAAGTTGGCTGCCATTTCCTATTCCATGGGATCATCCCCACCCAGGGATCAAACTCCTGTCTCTTGTGTCTCCTGTATTGGCAGACAGATTCTTTACCACTCTGCCCCCTGGGAAGTCCAGACACAGTTTTGTCCACAATAAAGTCTAAACAATTTCTGACTCATATTTGCACATAAAAGTTGTATGTCTTCTAAACAATCTCTTCATATAGAAAAAATAGTTGTTGTAGCTCATACTTTAATTACACCAAAGTGTTCTTTAAAAATGTGCCGGAAGACCACACTGCAACCGCATTTTAAGTCGTCCCCCTTGCTGTTTGCTGAGCTGCTTGTTATTTCTTTATTCACTGAACAATATCCAGGCAGCTTCAAGAGAAAATCCATTAATGCCCTTAAATTTGCATTTGTATAGCAGCTTTTCTCAATTCTTTAAACGGTATGGAGGAACACATTATGACAGCTCCCAAGCACCCCTAAAGAAACACTATGTTGGAAACGAAGAGAGGTCTGTGGATGACCTGGAGCCGCTTGAAAAAATCGGGTGAAGGACCTGCCAGATTGCTGCTAGCTATGGGAGACACGATGCTCATTAAGAAACCCCATTGGCTCATGATTTATTGATTGCAGACCAAATATCCGGGAGGACTCATAAATTACTCTTTAAATGGGCTTTTAAACCCCTCTCCTACACCCTGCCAATGGATTATGCTTCAGACACATTTGCACCTGATTTAATCTATATGAAAATTTATCTGTTCTTCCTATCTCATTACTTAAATTGTTTTCTAAAAAGATTATGTAGCTGGAATATATTTAAACAACAGGTTTTATTTAACAAGATATTATCAGTCCTATTAAATTCTAAAAACGATTTTCAGATAGATGTTATTTCAAATCTAGGCTTTAATATTTGAGTGAGTTGCTAAAATGCTTTCTGGATGTAGGGGTTAGGGCATTCATATGGATCAAACCATGAATATTTTTACTCTAAAATAGTTTTTCTTTCATTTGGAGGAGAAAAAGATCAAAGTATCAAAGTATCAGAATTTTCTCTATCTCCCCAGATATGAAGGGTATTTAATAGTTTCTCTGAATGCTTGAATCCAAAAAAATTGTCAGCATTCTGTGCATGAGGTATGAGACTTAAACAAACCAACTCTGCATTTCCAAACAATTTAGATTTAAAGTAAAATGATTCCATGCAAACAACAAGCTGAATATAAGTAGAAAAATAAAACAAAATAAAGAACAGATGGGCAAACAACATGAGGCAAATAACAAACAGAGTAATTTTTAAACTACAAAGCTAAATAAAAGCTGGACATATTTAGGTAGAACAACTAAAAACCAGAAGAAGATACAGCATCTTCTAAGTGTTATTCATTCATTTATTCAATGACAAACTCTCATTCAAAATGGTACTACTGATGGCCTTTGTTGTGTTAGACGTTGAAGAAAACAAACAAGTTAATATTTTCTTCATCATGGAATGTAAAGACTATTTTGAGAAAACAAATGCCAGAGAAGATATAACAAAAGGAGAGCATGAGTGAACATTAAGTATAAACTACTTTGGAACAACAGAACTGCTCTGGAGGATCAAGGGATGAAGGCTTATTTCCTGAGACGATAGTGTTTAAGCAGAGATGTATAGGGTACAGGGTTTCCTTGGTGACTCAGACGGTAAAGAATCCTTCTGCAATGCAAGAGACTCAGGTTGGATCCTTGGGTCAGAAAGATTCCCTGGAGAAGGAAATGGCAACCCACTCCAGGACTCTTTCCTGGAGAATTCCATAGACAGAGGAGACTGATGGGCTACAGTCCATGGGGTCACAAGAGTCAGACATGACTGAGTGACTAAGTACACACGCATGCTTGTGAAGGTGCAAGGGCATTAGAGAGTGTGATGTCACAAGACAGGCAGAACCTTAAAGTTCTCAGTCAGGAATCTCAGCTTTACACTGAGAGAAATGAGAAGGCAGGGATGGGTTTCAGGGAAGAGGTTTTATATCTGGGCTTTCCTGGTGGCTCAGACGGTAAAGAATCTGCCTGCAATACAGAAGACCCAGGTTTGATCCATGGTTAAGGAAGATCCCCTGGGGAAGGGAATGGCAATCCACTCCAGTACTCTTGCTTGGAGAATTCCACGGACAGAGGAGCCTGGTGGGCTACACTCCATGGGGTCGCAAAGAGTCGGACACGACTGAGCAACTAACACTCTCATTCACTTTAAATTTATACTTAAAACCAAACAAATCAACAAAAGAAACATGTTGGCAGTAGCATGGAGCTGGGTTGTTAGGAAGTGATCAATGTGGGTACTATGTATGAGGCTATTTATGGCTTTTTGGACTGGAAGTGGTTCAGGACTAGAGAAACATACAGAGGAAGTGAAAACCATAGCACCTGGACATTGATAGCATGTGAGTAATAGGAGATAGGAACAATCAGGAAAGATCCTTAATTTTTTAAATTCAGCGAATATATGGTTTTTAGGGGCTTCGGACAAGACTGAGCGACTGAACTGAACTGAACTGGTGGCTCAGATGGTAAAGAATCCACCTGCAATGCAGGAAACCTGGGTTTGATCCCTGGGTTGGGAAGATTCCCTGGAGAAGGGAAAGGTTACCCACTCCAGCATTCTTCCCTGGAGAATTCCAATGACAAAGGAGCCTGGAAGACTACAGACAAAGAGTTGGACACAACTGAGTGACTTTCACACATTTCACAGGGTTGTTAGAGGATTTACTGAGGCAGGAAACACTGGAGGAAGAAGAATTTATGCAAGAGTGCATGAATTCTATTTTCGTCATGTTGAATTTGAAGTGTTATATGACAGCCCTGTGTCATGATTTGCAAGATGTTAGGCGCATATAGTACAAAAGGTGCAGTCAGAAGAGGTCTGGGCTTCTGTCAGCCAGCATGAGTTGGATTGTGTCACAGCAAAATTTCAGGAAATTAGAACACATTTTATTTCTTACTTTTGCTACACGTCCGTTGCAGATAGAGAAGGGAGCTTTTTCAGATTATTTACTCAGACACCCAGGCTGATTAAAGTCTTACCTGGTTCTGATGCTGCTACCTTTACTGGGGGCTTTAGTGTTGACCATGGCAAGGCAAGAGACTATGTAGCAAGCACATCAGCTCAACAGTGTCCTGACCTCAAGTTACACTTGTCATTCCCATTTGCATTACTTCAGCCAAGGCAAATTACATGACCCCTGCTGCAGTTTCCAATTATTTTCTAGGAAGAGGAAGAAAGCAATACGTTTTAAAAATAAGCGCTAGTAATATCCACCACAGAATGGATAACACCATTTCAGCTGATCTTAACATATGGCTCTTGTGGTGAGTGCTTATCATGGGTGATGCCCCAATATATTCCCTAAATTTTAGTCACACCTTACAATGTTAATCTGTCTTTCCAAGATACAGGACAGAATATTTATATTCCAGGCTCTCTTGTAGTTTTACATGAAGGCATGAGACTAGATTTCTCCAGTCATTCGCGCCCACTTGAGATTTGCCTTAGAAAGTTAGAATAGAGGAAAACAACAGAATGGGAAAGACTAGAGATCTCTTCAAGAAAATTAGAGATACCAAGGAAACATATCATGCAAAATGGGCTCAATAAAAGACAGAAATGGTATGGACCTAACAGAAGCAGAAGATATTAAGAAGAGATAGTAAGAATACACAGAAGAACTGTACAAAAAAGATCTTCATGACCCAGATAATCACGATGGTGTGATCACTGACCTAGAGCCAGACATCGTGGAATGTGAAGTCAAATGGGCCTTAGAAAGCATCACTACAAACAAAGCTAGTGGAGGTGATGGAATTCCAGTTGAGCTCTTTCAAATCCTGAAAGATGATGCTGTGAAAGTGCTGCACTCAATATACCAGCAAATTTGGAAAACTCAGCAGTGGCCACAAGACTGGAAAAGGGCAGTTTTCATTCTAATCCCAAAGAAAGGCAATTCCAAAGAATGCTCAAACTACCACACAGTTGCACTCATCTCACACACTAGTAAAGTAATGCTCAAAATTCTCCAAGCCAGGCTTCAGCAATATGTGAACTGTGAACTTCCTGATATTCAAGCTGGTTTTAGAAAAGGCAGAGGATTGAGATCAAATTGCCAACATCTGCTGGATCATGGAAAAAGCAAGAGAGTTCCAGAAAAACATCTATTTCTGCTTTATTGACTATGCCAAAGCCTTTGACTGTGTGGATCACAATAAACTGTGGAAAGTTCTTCAAGAGATGGGAATACCAGACCACTTGATCTGCCTCTTGAGAAATCTGTATGCAGGTCAGGAAGCAACAGTTAGAACTGGACATGAAACAACAGACTGATTCCAAATAGGAAAAGGAGTACGTCAAGGCTGTATATTGTCACACTGTTTATTTAACTTATATGCAGAGTACATCATGAGAAACGCTGGACTGGAAGAAACACAAGCTGGAATCAAGATTGCCGGGAAAAATATCAATAACCTCAGATATGCAGATGACACCACCTTTATGGCAGAAAGTGAAGAGGAACTAAAAAGCCTCTTGATGAAAGTGAAAGTGGAGAATGGAAAAGTTGGCTGAAAGCTCAACATTCAGAAAACGAAGATCATGGCATCCCGTCCCATCACTTCATGGGAAATAGATGGGGAAACAGTGGAAACGGTGTCAGACTTTATTTTGGGGGGCTCCAAAATCACTGCAGATGGTGACTGCAGCCATGAAATTAAAAGATGCTTACTCCTTGGAAGGAAGGTTATGATCAACCTAGATAGCATATTCAAAAGCAGAGACATTACTTTGCCAACAAAGGTCTGTCTAGTCAAGGCTACGGTTTTTCCAGTGGTCATGTATAGATGTGAGAGTTGGAC
>NW_011494934.1:2306731-2320107 GCF_000754665.1 Bison bison bison
TGTGGTGTTGGAGAAGACTCTTGAGAGTCCCTTGGACTGCAAGGAGATCCAACCAGTCCATTCTGAAGGAGATCAGCCCTGGGATTTCTTTGGAAGGAATGATGCTAAAGCTGAAACTCTGGTACTTTGGCCACCTCATGCGAAGAGTTGACCCATTGGAAAAGACTCTGATGCTGGGAGGGACTGGGGGCAGGAGGAGAAGGGGATGACAGAGGGTGGGATGGCTGGATGGCATCATTGACTCGATGGACGTGAGTCTGGGTGAACTCTGGGAGCTGGTGATGGACAGGGAGGCCTGGGCGTGCTGGGATTCATGGGGTCGCAAAGAGTCGGACACGACTGAGTGACTGAACTGAACTGACTGTGAAAGGAGGAATACACACTCTGGCACGAGTGATGACAGAGACTTTGGTTCTTTCTGGGTGAGGAGGGGAGGAAGGCAGTGGAGCACTAGGCATCCAGTTGTGAGGGCAGTCAGTCCCCAGTGGCATGGTCATGGTATTTCCTCCAGAGGAGCCCCTTGGGTGTAGATCATTGCTTCTTGATGAGTAGCTTCAGAATATGACCCTCTGACTGTTCCGTAATTTATATGAACTCTATGGTACCCCTTAAAAAATTTTTTTTCTCCTTACATAGATCAGAATATTTTATAATGTTTGCAAATATAAACCAGATCAATATGGTATTTGATCCCAGGAAAGGCAACAAGCCCTCAAGGAAATGGGAATCAGTGAATGGGTTATTTTACCTGGTTAGGTTTTCAGGCATTGAAGATCTAGTTAGCAGGGAACTGGGAACTCCAGTAGCTAATGGCAGAGCATGTGAAAGAATTACATTCTCCTCCACAATGAAATGCCTATGAAGACAAGACTGGAAAAACATATAGCTGTTGATAAAGAATGAGTAGGTAGGGAGGATTAAGGATTATAAGGAAGACTGACTGCTTCTAGCTGTATTGCACAGCTTGAAAGAAAATGATAAGATCAAAGTTTTAAATTCTTGGCTCAAAGCAGAGAAAGAAAACTGGGGGCTCACTGTGTCTGTCAAAAACATTTTTTGCAACAGCAAAATTGACATAGCTAAGGATGAAACATCAGGCCTGATGCTCTGGGTGTCTGAGTATTAGATTAGCTTGAATTCACCTCTTTGTCAGATTCTTAAGTAGTAGCATATTGAATGGAAAAAGAATCGGACACCAGAGTCATAAACAAGGTATTTGGGAGAATCCTAAACACCCAGACCTTATGGATTGTCTTGCAGGCAAAACAGAACCTCGTTTCCAGTGTCTTTAGGCCTCAAGGCCCCTAAGATAAGAGTCTTACAAGCAGGGCCAATTTTCCATGTGCACCTTGTCACTCCTTATTATCTGTAGTCTATAGCTAGAGTCAATCAGAAATTTTAATTGCTTCCTCATTTGGTTTTTTATAAGGGTAACCTGTGCTGAATGAAGTAAAGAGAGTATAAAATTCTGTGAGTTAAAGCAGAAGATCAATCTGATAAATTATGGACATTTTTGAATTTATCATGGGTGACTCTAACTCCCAAATTGGTTTCCTGAGAGGACCCCAAAGACTGCAATGCAGCTAATGGTAGAAATGCATTGGGAAGGAGAGACTCAGTGTCACTGAAAAGTAGGGTGGTGGCTGTCTTTGGTAGTCTTCAAAGTCCTTTGGGACATGCCTTTTGAAGTGAGCTTCTGAGTTCAATGGAGAGAGCAATTAAATAAGTTAATAAATGAAAAGCACTTAGAAAAGTGTCTTGCACAAATTAAACAATCAGTAAACCTTAGCTGGGATTCCCAGGTGGTGCTAGGGGTAAAGAACCTTCCAGCCAGTTCAGGAGACCTAAGAGATGAGGGTTCAGTTCCTGAGTCGGGAAGATACCCTGGAGGAGGGCACGGCAACCCACTCCAGTATTCTTGCCTGGATAATCACATGGACAGAAGAGCTTGGTGGGATACAGTCCATAGCGTCACACAGAGTCAGATACGATTCAAGTGACTTAGCACAAGCACAAACCCTACCTATTGCTACTCTTCCATTAAGGGATCTGCACCATTTATGAGACAAACCATACAAAGCAAAGAGAAATAACCATTTTGGTGAGTTTTGGACACCAACTCCAAGCATATACTACTGGCTGAGCCACTTCTATAATTCACTAAAAAAGAGGGCTTATTTGATGGCTCCTGACTAATGGGTATCTTAGGCAGCTTGGTCTAACAGTGAAAGTGTTACTCGCTCAGTCATGTCTGACTTTGCAACCCCAAGAACTATAGCTAGCCAGGTTCCTCTGTCCACGGAATTCTCCAGGCAAGGATACTGGAGTGCCTTGCCATTTCCTTCTCCAGGGGATCTTCCGGACCCGGGGATCAAACTCTCGTCTCCTATACTGCAGGCAGATTTTTTACTGTCTGAGCCACCAGGGAAGTCCATGTGCACTATACTATAACAAAATACCACTGACTGAGTGGCTTAAACAACTAATTTTGTTCTCCCAGTTCTGGAGGCTGGGCAGTTCAAGACCAAGACACTAGTATAGTCAGCCCACTCTCATGATCTCATCTGAACATAATTCACTCCCAAAGCCTCCACCTCCAAATGCCATCACACTGGGGTTTAAGGCTCCAATTTATGGACATAATCCATCACAAGGGAGGTTTTCCATGAAAATATTTCAAAGTCGACCCTGTGGGTTTGCAAACATCCTGTTGCTATTTCTGTAGTTCTTTCTGAGAGTTGGAATAGATACAATCAGTAACCGGCATGAGCCACAGCAAACTCTACTCTGACAGGCTAAATGGAAGTTACGGGATCTTTTCTTTGTCTTTAAATTTAAAAACCAAAGTGTTATCATGTCTCAGGTGGAATTAAAGGATTTCTATTCCCACCAAAGGAGTAGTTGGCACTAAACTTTCCTACATTTAATTAGGTGTTAATTCTAATTTCAACTGATCTTCTAAATTCAGTCTTATTTCATGTGGAAAATTAGAAAACAGGCTGACCTTAGCACCGGGAATGCAGCTATCAACATAGTAGAGAGCAACAGAAACAGATTGCTTTCACCTGGTACAAACAGAAGTCTGCCTTCACTATCTTGTCTCAGAACTACATTACATCTGCGCCTCTGTACCATAATTTATTCTCGGAGGAACTTGATATTCTCATAATGTTAGAGAGTATCAACCAAGTTCACTCTATTGACAGCATCATGAGAAAAGGAATTTGAAAGGAGTACGACAGGGCTGTCCATTTGTTTAATCTATATGCTGAGTACATCATGAAAAATTCCCGGCTGGATGAGTTACAAGCTGGAATCAAGATAGGCAGGAGAAACATTAACAAGCTCAGATATGCAGATGATACCACTCTAATGGAAGAAAGCAAAGAGGAACTGAAAATCCTCTTGATGAGGGTGAAGGAAGAGAGTGAAAGAGCCCGCTTAAAACTAAATACTAAAAAAACTAAGATCATGGCATCCAGCCCCTTTACTTCATGGCAAATAGACAGTGAAAACTGAAAGTTGTGAAAGATTTCATCTTCTTGGGCTCCAACATCACTATGGATGGTGACAGCAGCCATGGAATCAGAAGATGCTTGCTTCTTCGCAGGAAAGCTATGGCAAACCTAGACAGCATGTTGAAAAGCAGAGACATTACTTTGCCAACAAAGGTCCATATAGTCAAGGCTGTGGTCCTCCCAGTGGTCATGTATGGATGTGAGAGCTGGATGGTAAAAAAGGCAGAGTGCCAAAGAATTGATGCCTTCGAACTATGGTGTTGGAGAAGACTCCTAAGAGTTCCTTGGACTGCAAGGAGATCAAACCAGTCAATCTTGAGGGAAATTAACCCTGAATACTCATTGAAAGGACTGATGCTGAAGCTGAAGTTCCAATATTTTGGTCATCTGATTCTAACAGCTGACACATTGGAAAAGTCCCTGATGCTGGGAATGATTGAGGGCAGAAGGAGAAGAGGGTGTCAGAGGATGAGATGGCTGGATGGTATCACTGATGCAGTGGACATGAACTTGGGCAAACTTCAGGAGATGGTGAGGGACAGGGAGGTCTGGTGTTCTGCAGTCCATGGGGTTGCAGAAAGTCGGACACAACTGGGAGATTGAACAACAACAGCAGCAAAGGAAGCCTTTTTATTCGGACCAGACCCAGTGAAAGCAACCTGCTGGTGAGCCCTATGAGAACTAATCTAATTTTCCCAAAGTTACCTGTGGCAGAAAGAGATGCTGTATAAAGCCTGTGTCTAATCTTAATAGGAGAATCATAGTATAGGCACCCAAGATTTTGAAGCAAAATTTTAGACCTTCTTTGCAAGTAACTCTTTCCTTACGATTAACAATTTCTGGCCTTCTAATAGAAACAAGATTATGGTAGGTACAGAAAAGCTAGCAATAGAGCACCAAATGACCTGCTCTTAGATTCATGAATTTGGTGTTACCTACTAGTCCAAGCTATATAATTGATTATGCCCAGGAATAGCCCATCAATTAGAAATCACATATACATGTTTGACCTCAAGCAGGTCCCAAAAGATGAATAAGTTGCATAAGCAAATTTATCAATCAAAAATAAAAGAATCTAGAAATTGAGGTGTGGCCAAGATGGCAGAGTAGGAATTTCCTGACCTTACTTCCTTCCATGAGTATACCAAAATTACAACTATTTACAGAGCAACTATCTATGAGAACGACAAGACCAGAAAAGATTTTCCACAACTGAAGGTATTAACACAAAGAAGAAACCACAAAAGATGGGTTAGAGGGGTGGAAACGCAATATAGTCAGACCCACGTAGCTGATTCACTTTGTTGTATAGCAGAAACTAACACAACATTGTAAATAATTACACTCCAATAAATACATTAAAAAATGGACAACCATCGAGGACCTACTATATATATAGCACAGGAATTCTGCTCAATATTATGTGACAACCTAAATGGGTCAAAGAATTCAAAAAAGAATAGATACATGTTTCAGATCAGATCAGATCAGTCGCTCAGTCATGTCCAACTCTTTGCGACCCCATGAATCGCAGCATGCCCAGGCCTCCCTGTCCATCACCAACTCCCGGAGTTCACTGAGACTCACGTCCATCGAGTCAGTGATGCCATCCAGCCATCTCATCCTCTGTCGTCCCCTTATCCTCCTGTCCCCAATCCCTCCCAGCATCAGAGTCTTTTCCAATGAGTCAACTCTTCGCAGAGGTAGCCAAAGTACTAGAGTTTCAGCTTCAGCATCATTCCTTCCAAAGAAATCCCAGGGCTGACCTCCTTCAGAATGGACTGGTTGGATCTCCTTGCAGTCCAAGGGACTCTCAAGAGTCTTCTTCAACACCACAGTTCAAAAGCATCAATTCTTCGGCACTCAGCTTTCTTCACAGTCCAACTCTCACATCCATACATGACCACAGGAAAAACCATAGCCTTGACTAGACGAACCTTTGTTGGCAAAGTAATGTCTCTGCTTTTGAATATGCTATCACTTTGCTGTAACTTGAAACTAACACAACATTGCTAATCAACTATACTCCAATATAAATCAAAAAGTTCTTTTTTAAAGAAAGAAATAAATTAGATAAATAAAAAGAACTACCATATAGCACAGGGAACTCCACTCAATTCTCTGTAATTACCTATACTGTAATAGAATCTAAAAGACCAAAAAAAAAACACTACACATTACCCAGTGTAAGTGACCTATGGATGGTAGCATAATCACAAGGAGTGAGGGGTCCGAGCTTCCCAGCGTGGGGGCCTGCACCAGGAAGTTGAGTCCTCAGAATGTTTGACCTTGAAAGCACAGTGACTTGCATACTACAGAGCAATCCCTATCGAAATACCAGTGGCATTTTTCACATAACTAAAAAAAAGTCAATTATTTTATTTTAAAAAGGGTATCAAATATAGCCACAAAAAGACAAAAAAATAAATAAAACTGGACAGTAAAGTGAAAAAGACAGTTTTTAAGTCATACACCATATAATGCAGCATAATTATTGCAGTAAGGAAGGAGGTTCAAGGTAAACTAAACTCAACTTCAATTTTTACAAATGTGACTGGGCAGAAAAGCAGAATGCGGGAGTGCAGTGGGGGCCTGAAGGAGGCTTGAGCAAAGCAGGGAAGTGAAAAAATTACCAAGACTTGGTCATATATATGCTCTTAGGCCAGCTGTGTCTGTTAGCTGCCAATTATTAAAGTCAGGATTCTTTCCTACCACAGAGATTGGGTGAGAGTGGCATCATCGTTCCTAATGATGATTAGACTTCAAAGGAGTGAACTTTCAGGACCTTGAGAAGACACTCCTGAGTTGTAGGAGATTCCGGTCTATCGCAAAGGAATAAGGGAAGGATTCACCACTGTATACATATTTTTTAGGAAATACTCTAAGAAAGGCATCTACTCAGTGGGTAAAGAACCTGCCTGCCAATGCATAAGCCATAAGAGATGCTGGTTTGATCCCTGGGTTGAGAAGATGCCCTGGAAAAGGAAATGGCAACCCACTCCAGTATTCTTGCTTGGAGAATCCCATGTACAGAGGAACCTGGCGGATCCATAGAGTTGTAAAGAGTCGGACACGACTGAGTACCAACTCGTGCTAAGAAAGAAAGGTAAAAGGTCAACCTGATGTGGTATTGGCTAGAACAAACAGTATATTCTTTGGGCAGCCTGGAATTTTCTTTCATCCTAGGGGTTAGGGTCATCCTCAGGATGCAGTGCTGAGCTGTTAGAAATTATGCTAGTGCTGCTTAGGTCTTTTACTGTGTGTGTGTGTATGTACTCTTGCCTGGAAAATCCTATGGATGGAGGGGCCTGGTGGGCTGCAGTCCATGGGGTCGCAGGAGTCGGACATGACTGAGCGACTTCACTTTCACTTTTCACTTTGATGCATTGGAGAAGGAAATGGCAACCCACCCCAGTGTTCTTGCCTGGAGAATCCCAGGGATGGGGGAGCCTGGTGGGCTGCTGTCTATGGGGTCGCACAGAGTCGGACACGACTGAAGCGACTTAGCAGCAGCAGCAGCAGTGTGTATGTAGCAGACAAACAATAATTAGTGCTTGGAGTCTTCAGTCCTTTTAGCTAAAGTTGAGGCTTTGTCAAGGAGAGGTATCAGAGGAAACTGATTAGATTTTGGTCAAGGAAAGAACATTTTTAACTTTGTAATTCCTGTGCCCTACTGATTTTCTCCTATCGTTGCCCCATAAATTTACTTTCATAACTCATGAGGAGGTCCTATACTACATAGGTCCCCACCCCCTTGGGCCACAGACGGATACCAGTTCATGGCCTGTTAGGAACTGGGCCACACAGTTGGAGGTGAGCGGTGGACATGTGAGTGAAGCTTCTTCCATATTTACAGCCCCTCCCCTGTCACTCGCATTAATGCCTGAGTTCCGCTTCCTGTCAGATCAGCAGCGGTGTTAGATTCTCATAGGCTGTTGAGCCCTACTGAGAACTGTGCACGAGAGGGATCTAGTTGCACACTCTTGATGAGAATCACCCTGAAATCACACCCCCATCCCAATCCATGGAAATATTGTCTTCCACGAAACCAGTCCCTGCTACCAAATGAGTTGAGCCTCATTCACGTGGCGTGGCCTTGCTGGTACTAATCAGAATGGGACTGCTGTCACATTAAACCCATTCAGAGGTGGCCATGATGAAAAGGAATATCTTCTCCAAATACGGAAGTTCAAGTGACATATTTTGTGTTCTGCTCAGTCTAGAGAAAGAAAAAGTGAAAGTGAAAGTCTCTCTGTCATGTCTGACTCTGTGTGACCCCATGGACTATGCAGTTCATGGAATTCTCCAGGCCAGAACGCTGGAGTGGGTAACCTTTTCCTTTTCCAGGGGATCTTTCCAACCCAGGGATCGAACCCAGGTCTCCCTCATTGCAGGCGAATTCTTAATCAGTTGAGTCACAAGGGAAGTCCCAGTCTAGAGAGAGAGAGAGATGGTAAAGGCTGGCTGTATGCTGACTCGTGAGTAATAAGCAGTAATTTGACTAGTTGGCCTGACATTTGATGGAAGAAACTTGAAATTTTGGTTAAAAGGAGATTTGGGGTTAGATTTATGGACTTATTTCTCACATGTATCCCTAGTGAATACTCTCTGAAAGGTCCACACCATGAAACCAACTCTCAGTAATCAGTTGGACAGAATGACCCGCTTGGTGGATAAAAGTCTGACCTCTTCATGGCCACCTTAGAATCTGCCCAGTACACTCAGGATAAAGTGTCCATAGTGCCAAGGACAGTGCCTTTCGATGTATTTCCACACAACAAGGCTGATCCAGACACCACAGCTGCTGATTACCTGATTTATCTGCAGCAGGAAACAATCCTAAGCCCCACTAGGGCGCTATACCCCAAAGAAACTTATCCAGTTTTCTGTGGTAATTTAATTACACAGGGCTGCTCCCACTGTAGCATAGAAATTTGTCCTTAGTAGGATAAATGCTTAATTTGGATTTATTTTTGCCTCCCTGCTCATTCTCCTTCCTCCAGCACCACCGTTCACAGAGTTTATGGAATGTCGTGCTTACAGTTCAGATTTCTCATGCAGCAGTTCTGCCTTGTTTTGCAAACTCATTTTTCAGTAAAAGTAATAAATCAGTGGGCCAACTGTCATGAAACTCGCTGGTCCTATGGATACTATGATTGATGAAATGTTTTCTTCCTTCTGAAGAAGGTGACAGTATATTTGTTTATGGGTAGTTGCAATGGGACAAGTGGTGGCATGTTGCATTTGGAAGATTAATTTTGAAAGAAGGATATTAATGCCAGGTCAGTAAGCGTGGGATGCCTTTGCCATTTCTTTGCCATTTCTGGTCACCTAATGTCTTAGAACACTCTTCTTATTTTCTATAATCTCCATACTCTGAATCCTATCCAGCTAAAAAAACAAAACAAAACCCTCAAATTTGTTGACTCTTTGCAGTCTGAGTGGGGGCAGCCACAGACGTGTGATCTAAATTTCCCCAATCAGACACAATTTGAGAGACTTGGATACATACGTGGGAAATGTGAGGAGCTTGCTGTGTAGGGGGAAGCTTAGAGACAGAGCTGTCCTATTCTTCAGAGATGGCACTAGCGTTTTCACTAACACATCTTTCTAGTGGGTGTACTCTTTCTGGGATTAGCTTTACAGCCTGTCTCTCTGATTTTGTGAGCATTCTAACATGAATAAATTCCTTTACTGCTGAGGATAGTTGATGTGCAGCTGTTTTCAATTAGGTCCTCTGACTCATAGAGCAAAATTACAGTCACTGAAACAATGGTGACAAATGCTTCTCCTAGAGAGAGAGACTGTATGAAGCAAAAATAAATCCTGAGAGTAGACCCCCGAGGATCTTCACATGGACTCATCGTGTGGAGGAATCAAAGCCAATGAAAGAGAAGGATACGGAGGTGTCAGGGAGGTGGGGACACCATACAAAGAGCACAGGTCTGAGCACCTTGCCCCCAGCCTTGTGCTAACTTGAAGTTAGCATCATTCTAAATCCTTTTTAATTATTCACTACATTTCCTTTTATATAGTTTATAATATCTATACGCATCCATGAAAATATATTTTTTAAATATTTTTTAAATCATTTTTAATTCTGTAGAAAAGTTTTCATGTTGCATGTAGTCTTTGGGATTGATTAATTTTTACTTTCATTCATACTGCTAACTATCATTATAGTTCCTTTGTTTTAATTGATGGACAATGTTCTATTGAGTGAAGATATAATTTATTCACCCACTTTCTAATTATGAGAATTTGGGATTTGATATTACAAGCAATGACACTATGAACACTCTTGAATTAAGAAATGTTCCCTTTTGCACATGTGGAGAGGTCTCTTCTGTATATGGACTTAGAAGTGCAACTGCTTTATCAGAGGATATTTGTTTATAATTTCTCTGAGTATTTGTCAGGCTTTAGTTTTTAAAACTAAACTGAGCTAAAATAAGACAGTGAAGAAATAGGAAGACCATTTCTTCTTCAACGGTGCTTTGAAAATATATGATCTTGATGTGACTTGAAAGATTTCAATAGTAAATGAACACAGAAAAAATTACAGACGGGCTTGCTTGTACTTTGAGAAGCTCATTTGGTCATGGTGCCCCGTGTTTCTCTGTAGTCACTGAGAAGAAATTCACCTTAATTATAACAAGTATCATGTGACAAAGTTATAACCCAACATTCTGCAGGTATATGATGTTGTAAGAAGACAGGCAAGGGGCAATTATATCTGGAAATATTTAAAATATTTACTCCATTATAAAGACAATTTTCAGGAAAGAAGATCTTCTGTAATCATTACTGTTTCACTTCTTGCCTCATTTATTTTAGCATTTTACATTTTCAATATTTTCCTAAAATATGATATACTAAATGCTTCTGCATTATCTCTACATGCTTAATCATTGCCACAATAGCTAGGATGCCAGTAACTTTATATTGAACATTAAGCTGGTGAAAGTCAAATTGTGTTGAATCTCCTTGCAGTGGGGATCCAAGCTAGTACTTGTTATGTAATTGCCTGTTCAGACGTGGACTTTACTTGTAAACACTGCCTTTACAATAGATGCCTTTTGACATTCTAATGGATTTTCCATATTCCCTCTGAGCACCAGCTTGACTTGATGAGTGTCCTTCAGACTATTAATAAATCCTGCCATCATTCTGCCATAATTGATCACATTTACAACTATGCTTCTCTTGCCCCATTTTGAGAATAAAATAGAGATAAAATATTTTTCCATATAATCCCTTCAAATCCACATTAACATTTGCTATGAATTACCCTTTGTACTGTCAGCAGAAGTATCCAGGAGCAAGAAAGGAATTATCTGTTCTTTGAATGATTAAAGGTTTAAAGCAGGCACAGTAAACAGCGATTATAACTGAAGCAAAAGTAAACTAAGCCCTTCTTTCAAACTTCTGATTTTCATCCCCTTTTTGGTATCCCCTTCTTTCTCTTGAGCTGGCAAGAGAGGGCCCTCATGTAGTTAGTTTCCAAAGTGTAGGATAATGTAGCAACCCATGCTGGAGTGCACTGGCTGCCTGGTCCTTCTCTCCTACAACCAAAATCAGTTAGAATTATAACATTATAAAAATATTTTAAAAGCAATAGAAAATAATGAACAAAAGCACATAATATTTGTTCATTCATTTATTCAAGTCAATCACAATATTATGAACCCCATATGAAAATTCTAGGTCCTTCTTTTCACTATGTTTGAGCAATACACATAAATTCCTTTAAGATAAGATATTCTTTAGACGGTATTTTCTTTTAGGCATAAAGGTAAATAAATATGACACTTTGGTCACTGATGGTTGTATAACTCTTGATGCACAACTGTTCTTTTTTATTAATTTTTATTGGAATATAGCTGATTTATCATGTTGTATAGGGAGAAGGCAATGAGACCCCACTCCAGTTCTGTTGCCCGGAAAATCCCATGGATGGAGGAGCCTGGTAGGCTGCAGTCCATGGGGTCTCTAAGAGTCAGACACAACTGAGCGACTTCACTTTCAATTTCCACTTTCATGCATTGGAGAAGGAAATGGCAACCCACTCCAGTGTTCTTGCCTGGAGAATGCCATGGATGGAGAAGCCTGGTAGGCTGCAGTCCATGGGGTCGCACAGTCGGACACGACTGAAGCGACTTAGCAGCAGCAGCACCAGCATCATGTTGTATTAGCTTCTGCTGTACAGCAGAATTAATCAGTTATACATGCTAACTGATATACACATAATAACTTTTTAGATTCTATTCCCATATAGGTCATTACAGAGCACCGAGTTGAGCTCCCTGAGCTATACAGGGCTCCTACTAATTATCTAATATACATTACTGTGTATATGGGGCTTCCCTGGTAGCTCAGCTGGTAAAGAATCTGCCTGCAATGCAGGAGGCCTTGTTTCAATTCCTGGGTTGCAAAGATACCCTGGGGAAGGTATAGGCTACCCACTCCAATATTCTTGGGCCTCCATGGTGGCTCAGAGGGTAAAGAATCTGCCTGAAATGTGGGAGACCTGGTTCAATCCTTGGGCTGGGAAGATCCCCTGGAGAAGGGAATAGCTACCCACTCCAGTATTCTTGCCTGGAGAATTCATGGACAGAGGAGCCTAGCAGGCTATAGTCCATGGGGTTTCAAAGAATCAGACATGAGTGAGTGACTTTCACTCACTGTGAATATGCAAATTCTAATTTCCCAATTTATTTTTCACCCACCCTTTCCCCCTTCAGTTCAGTTCAGTTCAGTTCAGTCGCTCAGTCTTATCTGACTCTTTGCGACCCCATGAATCATGGCACGCCAGGCCTCCCTGTGCATCACCAACTCCCGGAGTTCACTCAGACTCAAGTCCATCGAGTCAGTGATGCCATCCAGCCATCTCATCTGTCTTCCCCTTCTCCTCCTGCCCCCAATCCCTCTCAGCATCAGAGTCTTTCCCCCTTTAGTTCAGTTCAGTTCAGTCACTCAGTCGTGTCGGACTCTTTGCGACCCCATGAATCACAGCACGCCAGGCCTCCCTGTCCATCACCAACTCCCGGAGTTCACTCAGACTCAAGTCCATCGAGTCAGTGATGCCATCCAGCCATCTCATCTGTCGTCCCCTTCTCCTCCTGTCCCCAGTCCCTCCCAGCATCAGAGTCTTTTCCAATGGGTCAACTCTTCGCATGAGGTGGCCAAAGTACTGGAGTTTCAGCTTTAGCATCATTCCTTCCAAAGAACACCCAGGGCTGATCTCCTTCAGAATAGACTGGCTGGATCTCCTTGCAGTCCAAGGGACTCTCAAGAGTCCTCTCTAACACCACAGTTCAAAAGCATCAATTCTTCCGCACTCAGCCTTCTTCACAGTCCAACTCTCACATCCATACATGACCACAGGACTACACAGACCTTTGACTAGACAGACCTTTGTTGGCAAAGTAGTGTCTCTGCTTTTGAATATGCTCTCTAGGTTGGTTATAACTTTTCTTCCAAGGAGTAAACGTCTTTTAATTTCATGGCTGCAGTCACCATCTGCAGTGATTTTGGAGCCCAGAAAAATAAAGTCTGACACTGTTTCCACTGTTTCCCCATCTATTTCCCATGAGGTGATGGGACCAGATGCCATGATCTTTGTTTTCTGAATGTTGAGTTTTAAGCCAATTTTTTCACTCTCCTCTTTCACTTTCATCAAGAGGCTTTTTAGTTCCTCTTCACTTTCTGCCATAAGGGTGGTGTCATCTGCATATCTGAGGTTATTGATATTTCTCCTGACAATCTTGATTCCAGCTTGTGCTTCTTCCAGCCCAGCATTTCTCATGATGTACTCCGCATATAAGTTAAATAAGCAGGGTGACAATACACAGCCTT
>NW_011494934.1:2320207-2320517 GCF_000754665.1 Bison bison bison
ATTTCTCAAGAGGCAGGTCAGGTGGTCTGGTATTCCCATCTCTTTCAGAATTTTCCACAGTTTATTGTGATCCACACAATCAAAGGCTTTGGCATAGTCAATAAAGCAGAAATACATGTTTTTCTGGAATTCTCTTGCTTTTTCGATGATCCAGCAGATGTTGGCAATTTGGCATCTGGTTCTTCTGCTTTTTCTAAAACCAGCTTGAACATCTGGAAGTTCACAGTTCACGTATTGCTGAAGCCTGGCTTGGAGAATTTTGAGCATTAGTTTACTAGCATGTGAGATGAGTGCAATTGTGTGGTAGTTT
>NW_011494934.1:2320774-2334530 GCF_000754665.1 Bison bison bison
CAGGCATTGCCTTTCTTTGGGATTGGAATGAAAACTGCCCTTTTCCAGTCCTGTGGCCACTGCTGAGTTTTCCAAATTTGCTGGCATATTGAGTGCAGCACTTTCACAGCATCATCTTTTAGGATTTGAAATAGGTCAATTCGAATTCCATCACCTCCACTAGCTTTGTTTGTAGTGATGCTTTCTAAGGCCCACTTGACTTCACATTCCAGGATGTCTGGCTCTAGGTGAGTGATCACACCTTTGTGATTATCTGTGTCGTGAAGATCTTTTTTGTACAGTTCTTCTGTGTATTCTTGCCATCTCTTCTTAATATCTTCTGCTTCTGTTAGGTCCATACCATTTCTGTCCTTTATTGAGCCCATCTCTGCATGAAATGTTCCCTTGGTATCTCTAATTTTCTTGAAGAGATCTCTAGTCTTTCCCATTCTGTTGTTTTCCTCTACTTCTTTTCATTGATCTCTGAGGAAGGCTTTCTTATCTCTTCGTGCTATTCTTTGGAACTCTGCATTCAGATGCTTATATCTTTCCTTTTCTCCTTTGCTTTTCGCTTCTCTTCTTTTCACAGCTATTTTTAAGGCCTCCCCCCTTAGTAACCGTAAATTTGTTTTCCACACCTGTGACTTTATTTCTGTTTTGTAAATAAGTTCATTGTACCACTTTTTAGATACCACATATAAGCAATATCATATGATATCTCTCTTTTTATGACTTATTTCACTCAGTATGGCAATCTCTAAGTCATTCTTATTGTTGCAAATGGCATTATTTTGTTATTTTTCAAAGCCAAGTAATATTCCATTGTATATATGTACTATATCTTCTTTATCCATTCCTCCATTGATGGACACTTAGGTTGCTTCCATGTTCAGTGCAAACCTGTTCTTTAGTAATCTACTTAAAAACAATAAAAACTCATGGTTGTCAAGAGAGGAAAAGCTTTGAAGTTTCTATTGACAGTCTATACATTACATCCTGGCAGTCTGTACCTCAAATGAGTTGGGACACAAAAGTTCATTTATAAAGAGGCTAACTGGAAAGTGGAATATATTTTACATAAAAATTCTATTACATATTGAGATAAGATTTTTCATCAAGACCCAAAGTCCACTTACTCTAAGATTGACCTAGTGTACTTTGTACTGTGAGTTGACTTGTAATTATTCACAATTGGTAATATCCCTTTTTTCCCTGAGGAACTCACTTTCTGAATTTCAGCTCATTCTTTACCTAGCAAGTAGCATTTAGATACAAGATTTCTACATAATAGAATATATCTGTTCCATTTCTAGATTTTGCAGACCTGTTTTAGGTTACTGTCTGAAAGTGAGGGAAATAACAGCTGTCTAGGCTGTGGGTGCCTTTGTTATATAGTCACCCACCTACTTGTGTGTAGATCCTTCATAATTTGAGAAACAGATTTCCATGGAAGAATATGCTCCAAACCTTCTAACTCTAATGTATGGGAATGAGGAAATGACTGTTCATTTATAAATTAATACAAATATGTAGTCACTAATTATTGATAAATTACCATGTATAGTACATAATTGTACTAAACATCAGGATCTAAGTTTAGAAAGGCTCTTCTAAAATGTTCAAAGTATAGAAGACAATATCAAGCCTACCTACATTAATTAAAAAAAAATCAGTGGTTTTAGCTCAGCCAGTCAACTAATGGTGTGACTCGGGCTTGCTGCTTAGTTTTTTGGTGTATGTTTTATCATATATAAAATGAAGGCAATGAACTAAATGATATTGAAGTCCTTTTAAAGTTAAAAAAATTTGGACATTTAAAAATACTCACAAAAGTATGAATAGTGGCTGCTTGAAGTGAATGGTGCATTTCTGTCTCAGCTCTAAGTGCTGATGGATGCCGGCAGAACTGTAGGAGGTAAAACTTAAACTGTGGTGCTGCCACGTTCTAGAGGGCGCTCATAGGAACAAACAAGTAATAGGACTGCAACCCATGGGCTTTTATTAGTAAGGGATCAGCAGTTCTACGGAGAAGGCACTGGCGACCCACTCCAGTACTCTTGCCTGGAAAATCCCATGGGTGGAGGAGCCTGGTAGGCTGCAGTCCATAGGGTCGCTAAGAGTCGGACACGACTGAGCGACATTACTTTCACTTTTCACTTTTATGCATTGGAGAAGGAAATGGCAACCCACTCCAGTGTTCTTGCCTGGAGAATCCCAGGGATGGAAGCCTGGTGGGCTGCCGTGTATGGGGTCACACAGAGTCGGACACGACTGAACTGACTTAGCAGCATCAGCAGCAGCAGTTCTAAGCTACAGAAATTGTCTCTGGGTAACATAAACAGGGATTGGTGGCAGGGGAGAAGGGGACGACAGAGGATGAGATGGCTGGATGGCATCACCGACTCGATGGACCTGGGTTTGAGTGAACTCCGGGAGACGGTGATGGACAGGGAGGCCTGGCGTACTGTGATTCAAAGGGTTGCAAAGAACTGAACTGAACATAAACAGAAAATTAATGCCATTGAAGAACATCTGGTAGGTCCCAGACCAAACTGGGAAGCTGAAGACCAGTTTTAGAAAGAGCAGAAAGCAGGCAGCCGTGGGAATCTAGTAGCGAGAACCGTTCCACCACCTCATCACTGCGCTGCAGCTGTTGATAAGTGAGCTAAAGCTGGTTTCAGTGATTCTGAACAGGATTCAGGTTTAGAGAGGGGTTTTCCACATGGCTCGGCTGTGTCATGCAAACTCCTTTTAGCTAAGAAAAAAGGCTTCTTGGTTTTCAGTATTCAATAAAGACTGTATACAATGGAACAAAGAAATTCACAAAAGGAAATGAAGATGTTCTTTCCAAAAGCAGGGGAACTAATGTCCACCTTCTTGATAGCATTTAGGATCAGGATTCAGATTCAATAGAAAACCGGAATAACAATCAGGAGTCAGTGCAGGAAGCCTGGTGTGTGAACCACACACGAAGAATTGTCTGTCCAGGTTGCAGGCATGTGAAACCCAGAGTCCCTGGTTGACAGGAAAGCAAAACTCCTAAATAATCCACTATTTTGGAATTTCACTGACTTCAGACTCCTGAAGGACTATTTATGGCAGGTCAGCAAATTAAATTAGAGAATATAATAAAGCATGATGCAGTTTCCAGCATGCATAAATTATGGCTAACATTTATTAATTATCATTAATATAACTGGAAGAGATTCAGGCAGAGAGTTTCATGACGGCTCAGCTATGAGTCCACTTAGAATTTATGCGGAACATAGGGAATAAAAAGAGATAGGAATATAAAGTTTGTTAATACTGTCACACTCTGTGTGACTTTGGAAAGTTCTTAAACTCTGTGTGTCTGTTTCTTCATTTGTAAAATGGGGCTAATAGAAGTAATAGTATTGACCTGTTTTAGATGGTTGCTATGAGGCTTTAATGAACAAATATATATAAAGGGCCTGGTGCATTATAAACTATATATGTCTTAGCTCATCTGCTTCTTAGGGCTAGTATTTTAACTTTACTGTTCACAAAGTACTTTTCACAGACGTTATTTCATTTCATTCACACAAACAATCCTATGGTGAGATTGTCCTTTAAAAAAAGTTAACAATGAAGAAATGGTGTTTTCATTTATATGAAAAGATAGAGCCAGGCCTTATCTTTTAACTCCATGTATTAGACTTCGTTACTGGTGTAAAAGTACGTATCATAGGAAGACCTCCATGAAGACAGGAAAGAGACAAAACTGCTGCTAGGCAGTCACATTTATTAATAAAGAGTATTACACTGAACAATTTTAGTCTAATCATTTATGCAAACATTCAGAAGAAACATGTTTCCTGAGCAGAAATACAGATACTCTTCATTCTCTCCCTTGTAAAACTGAAACACAGATGCTCTACGTTACAGAGAGAAATTCAGAGTTTTAAATAACTTGTCCCGAGTTATGAGATGGCTGGGTCATCGATGGCCCCTCTGTTCTCTGTCTTTCCATCCACCCCACAGCCCACCTCCCCCTCTCATCTGTGAATCTGCAGTGCCTTCCCTTCTGCCTTCCCATTGCTGTCTCACCTGAGAAAAACAGAAAAGCTCTCAGAAGAAACCTGATGCAGTGCGAGCTGATTGACAGGGCTGAGGGCCAGTCAAGGTCCTTACATCTCTTTTCCCAGATCAAAGAAAAATGAGTCAACAAGAGCTGCCTAAACTTGTGGGGGGAACATGCCACTGACGTGCTTTAAATTATTTTTTATGTCTTTTTCCCTCGATGTAACGAGGTATAAAGACAGTTTCTTTCTACCTCATAAGATAGTTTAGAAATGTCAACTGGATCATATCCACAAACTGCAAACATGAAATAGAGACATTTTTCTATACTTAAAACAGGAAAACATGATTGTAGAGCCAGTATAGAGAGACTGTGCTTCACATGTATTATGCCTTCCCTGTCTAAGACTTAGGAATTAACTGTAATCCATATACGGTTGTCTGATCTTGATCCTTAGACTTTGAAAGATTTAACTTCCTTTATCCTCAGAAAATCTTATTCACACTGGCTTACATCACAGAAAAGTACTTTTATCTATTTCATTTAAATATACTGTGTGCTCAGTTGTGTCCAACTCTTTGCGACCCCACGGATTGAAGCCCACCAGCTCCCTGTCCACGGAATTTTCTAGGCAAGAATACTGGAGTGGATTGCCATTTCCTTTTCCAATTTCATTTACATAAATGTCACCAATTGGATATCTCTGAGGTCTTACTGAAGTTCTTTTATTCTTCTAAATACAAAGGGCTATTTCGATTATCCCTATTTTACTTAATGGAGTGTAAATTTCCCACCACTGTAATTGTCACAAACATGTGCTGCTGCTGCTGCTGCTAAGTCACTTCAGTCATGTCCGACTCTGTGTGACCCCATAGACGGCAGCCCACCAGGCTCCCCCGTCCCTGGGATTCTCCAGGCAAGAACACTGGAGTGGGTTGCCATTTCCTTCTCCAATGCATATGAAAGTGTAAAGTGAAAGCGAAGTCGCTCAGTTGTGTCCGACTTTTTGCGACCCCATGGCTGCAGCCCACCAGGTTCCTCCGTCCGTGGGATTTTGCAGGCAAGAGTAGGTGTGTCTAAAATGAATTTCTAAAAAAAAGGATACACTGGAGTTTTACTGTCAGAGTAACTTTATTCTGAACACTTAAGTTTTCACTTTTGCAGAGTTAGGACGTGGCAGCTACAAGTAGCTAAGTGCTCAGAGTGCTGTTTTTGTGTTTTTTTTTTTTAATTAGGTTTAGTTGCTTTACAACGTTGTGTTAGTTTCTGCTGCATAGCAAAGCGAATCAGTTATACATGCACATATATCCCTCTTTTTTTCGGATTTCCTTCCCATTTAGGTCACCACAGAACACTGACTAGAGTTCCCAGTAGGTTCTCATTAGTTATCTATTTTATACATTGTAGTGTATATGTCGGAGAAGGCAGTGGCAACCCACTTCAGTACTCTTGCCTGGAAAATCCCATGGACGGAGGAACCTGGTAGGCTGCAGTCCATGGGGTCACTAAGAGTCGGATACGACTGAGCGTCTTCACTTTCACGCATTGGAGAAGGAAATGGCAATCCACTCCAGTGTTCTTGCCTGGAGAATCCCAGGGACAGGGGAGCCTAGTGGGCTGTCGTCTATGAGGTCGCACGGAGTCGGACACGACTGAAGCGACTTAGCAGCAGCAGCCGTATATATGTCAATTTCCACCTCCCAATTCACTTCAACCCCATTCCCCTCCTTGATGTCCACATGTTTGTTCTCCACATCTGTGTCTCTATTTTGAGTGCAGACTCTTGACTCAGTTGTTCATTGCCTCTTTGGATCTTGGCTCTGATTTTTGTTTCCAGCCTTGTGACCATGAGCTAATTACTTACATGCTCTATGCTTGCTTCCTCATCCAACTGGGCATGATAATACTTATCTCATAAGGTTGTTAGAAGGATTAAGCAAAATAATAAAGGTCAAGAACTGAGTGAAGTGTCTAGCACACACCATACTAAATGCTGAGTATTATGACCAGACTTAATAAATGATGGTGCAAAGGCACATGGGTTAGATGTTACGTGTGAAAGAGACTATATTTAAAAGGAAAGTAGGTCATAAGCCAAGCTCATACTAGCCTCAGAAATTATTTTTAACTTTTCACATGGAAATAATATCAATACATTCATTTGGAGCTGGAGACATTCTCACATTTCTATAATTACTTCTAGCTTTTTTCTTTTTGGTATAATCAGAATTCTTGTATTTTCTCTGTCTAGTCTCTGGAGCTCTTTTGTAGACTTTGTCAAGTTTCTTGATGAGATGCCTACTCAGCTATGGCAAGCTAACTTCTTGGTCATGTGCCACTGTGGAAACGGAAAAACCACACGTGTTAATGGACCGTGGTTACTCTCCCAGGACAGTGACTTGGCTCTGGAGTCCTCTAGAAACTGCACTCTGTCCTCAATACAAGTTAGCTTTCAACGCTTAAGGACGATGAAGTATGTTTTATCAAATGAGACAGTTTCGAGAGGTATGGATCTCTTTTTACAGAAGGAATGTTGAAGTCGAGTGTGAGTCTGAAAGAGAGAGAACAAATATATCCTCTTCCGTGCTGGTGTTTCGAGTGTTCCTGAAACGACTGATCATTCATGAAAATGTCTTAGCAAGTTGTTAAAGCTCAAAGCGGTGACGGTTCTGTTCCCTCATCACATCAGGGGTGCTGTCCTTGGGTCACTCTGGAGATTACGGTAACTTGATAAATACTCAAAAAAGTGGTGAAAATAAATTAAGCACAACAGTTGAGAACAGGCCATTGTTTACCAATTATTTATTTATAACTCACCATATTCCAGAAGGAGTGAAAGAAGATAGAATTTCAACTCCAGGGTTGAGAAACAGAACCATATAACTAAGCTAGGCTTATTGTATGTATAAAATCAGATCTCCTGGAATAAAAGAAATATTCTGATACTATTTGGGATGCTTAATATCTCATCTTACAAGTAACATCCTGTCTGCATCTCTGCCTGCTTCTTACTCCATACTAAGACTAATACAGAAAGCTATTAGTTTATATCTCTTAAACTCAGATTATATAATTTTTTTAAAAATACCACCAACAGACAGTAATTATTTTAGTAAAGGAACTAAAAGCTAAGTGTAAAGATGTTCATTTTTAAAGTGCTATTCAGGTTGATGTTTATAAAACTGCTACTTATTTTAAGTAAATCATGAATAATTTAGTTTTCCCAAATCCTCCTTTGGAATTTTAAGGCACTCACTAGGGAAGTTTAAAAATTCAATAATTTGGGATGACTGAATTTCTACTTTCTGAATGATTTTGTATGTAACAAGCCCTCCTGTTTTTACAAATTTGGGGCTTCCCCCTAGCCTTTCTGTTCCTAAAGCAAGTCTGGTGTGGGGCCCTAGAACTTGTATTCCTAATAGGTTCTCAAGTGTTGCTGATGCTGCTGGCCTGGGGCCCACATTTGAGAACCACCGCTTTATGCTGGAGATAACTCAGGTTAGTGTTATCTATGTAAATCTTGATGCTAAAATGGATTCGCTATGAGAGGGAAATGATAACCCACTCTAGTAGTCTTTCCTAGAAAATTCCATGGACAAGAAGAACCTGGCAGAGTGTAATCCTGGGGTCCTAAAAAATAGGATATGACTGAGCATGCGTGTGTGTGACACACACACGGAATACAACTATGGATTAAAATACATCAGAAGTTCACCACTGGTTAAATAGCTACAACATAAATTAGATTAAAATATAAAAACAAAATATTACAAATTCAGAACATGTATCATTATAAAATCAATTTTGATGTCTTTAATGTTAGACTAATTTTTTTTTCCAAGTCTTGCTTCCTATTAGTAGTTGACTCTTAAAACAACATAGGGCACATTTATATTAAATGAAAGACAAGAGACCAAGGTTATTTCCTATGTATCAATCATATTCTATAGTATTTAGACAATTTTTAAAAAAGTAGCCCATTTATTGGCCAGATAAAGTTAGTGTTGACCAATACTATAAATAATTTTAAAATAATGAATTGACTTTCAAAAATAATAAAAATCCTATCTATTTTTCAGTATTAGGTAAATATCATCCCTAATAATCTCCTTCACCAAACTACTGATGTTGTTGGGTTATTATACTGTTAAAAGAAATTTGTTTTATAAGTATGATAAAAGATACAATTTAGTATGCTTATTTTTTAAGTAATTCATTTTCACAAAGTTGGTGCCTAATAGTTGTTGAATAAATGAAACCACATTTTCACAAATCACAGCTGTCAATATTTTAAAAGATCTGCAAATATACACAAAAATCTGGAAATGTGAAAGGCTTTTTTGTTTGCCTCTTTAGGAATATACTGCCCTTATTTATAGGACGGCAACAAACATGATTAAAAAGTACAGTAACTTGTGAAAGAACTGCATCTCTTTATAGGTCCAAGAACAAAACAATCAGATGTGTTTTCTCTCCTCACTGAGCTGAGCACAGCATGCTGATGGTGCACCTACTCTGTCTTTAGAAAGAGATTTGCAGTTTTTTAGAACATTCTTCTTGAAAGATGTTCTATAACACATCTACGGAGTCTTTGACTATAGTAAAATGTTACAATCCAGAGAAGGACAGCTGCTCAGTACAGGTTTAAGAATCCAAAATAAGCTAACAATGAACCACCATCCTAGAAGGCTTATCAAGCTTTAATGACAATTAGAAAGGTATTTGTGAGTTTCATGAATTGCCAGGACAGCTGTTAAGGAGAGTGGCCTGCAAAGACAAAATTCCTGGGGGCAAAACCCAAGTGGTTCCTTCCTGGTTTGTCTGAGTTCCTCATCTCTAAAATGGAGAGAATAACGTTACCTCTCACATAGGGTTGTTGGGAGAATCAAATGAGTAAGTATACATAAAATGCTTAGATCAGTGTATCTGTTTATTATAAATATATGTATTTTGTATATAATAAATACTATATGAGTGTAACACTTAACACTTTTATGATTCCCTCCATTTTTAGTAGTCTTCTCTGTCCTCTTTATTTCCCATCCTATCCTACATCCAATTTCATTGCTGGCCAAAGGTGACTGCCAAGTCTTCATTGCTACAACATTCCTAAATACTGTTAATTCTAGCTTACATCATGCATTTATTTTTTTTTTTTTTTACCATTTTATTGAAACAGGTATGTGTCTCATTTGATCCTCTTTTCACTAGCAAGAGATTTAGACCTCAATAATAAATATACTGCACAATTAACAGTGTTACAGACGGGAACACAGGATAATGAAGGATTAAGTATTGTAGAAATGACTGAAGTTGTGTTTACATAAAAGTGAAAAGTGTTAGTCACTCAGTCATGTCCAATTCTTTTTGACCCCATGGAGTGTAACCCACCAGGCTCCTCTGTGCATGGAATTCTCCAGGCAAGAATACTGGAGTGGGTCACCATTCCCTTCTCCAGGGGATCTTCCCAACCCAGTGACTGAACACAGGTCTCCCACATTGCAGGCAGACTCTTTACCAACTGAGCCACCAGGGAAGCCCAATACCAAATGGAAATCAAATGTATCTCCATATTGTACATTGATGATGACTCTAAAATCTTTTCTTTTGTAATAAATATACTTTTTTAGGCTAATTTTCAGACCATGAAGCTGTGAAGACTACTGGAATTATTCTTAGGGTCATTATGTTACTGAGTTTAAGCTCACTCTGCTTGCCACAGAAAAGGCCAGTAAGTTGGAGATGAGGTGTTGGGGAAAGGAATAATGACTTTATTTGGAAAGCTGGCAGACCGAGAAGATGGCAGATTAATGTCTCAGCATAATGATCTTATTGGGGTCTGGATGTCAGATTCTTTTTTAGAGTCAGAGAGACAGCGGGGTGCGGAAGTAAAGTAAAAAGGTCACAAGTCTTGGAAATACCTCCTGGAATGGCCAGACTCAGAGAGGGAATGGATATGTTAATTTCTTCCCTCCTGTAGCCATCCACAAGTGGACAGGGTCAGGATGTTTCCCAGAATGGCCAGCCTCAGAGAGGGAATGGATGTGTTAATTTCTTCCCTCCTATAGCCATCCACAAGTGGGCAGGGTCAGAATGTTTCCTGAAGCAAAGGTACTTTGGTTTAATATTCAGATAGAAGGGCAGGGTTCATTGAGGCAGGCCATTATGTACACACAGTATCCTTTTACTGAACAAAAGCAAAAGGAAGCAAAGGTTAAAGTAAGAGAAACATCCCAACAGGGAGTCAGATTTTGGTTCTTGCCTGTAATAATCATGTTGGCTGACTGCAGTGGGCAAAGGGCCACTGCTGTTGCTTATGTATTTACCAACCTCTTCTAATTATTACGGAAGAAAGAGGATGGGCTGATGTCATGGGATTTATACAGATCTTCAGAGTTGTTCCCAGGAATTCAATACTAAAATAAATTCCTTCTAATTTAGGATCTAAAATACCCCTCTTACGTTCAACTAGTATGTGAGGCGGAACAAATTATTTGCCTTAATTCTCCACCTTCTCGTGGATCCAGTGCCCACTGCCATGTAACTTTGCAAATCTTCCTACTCAAGGTAGAGGGTACTTGTCTGTCCTTTTCCTCCGGGCTTGACCCTTTGATGTACCTGGTCCATACATGTGGGCCTAGCCCTTTTCCTCTCGCCTGCCTGCCACTGCCATAGCAGATCTTCCTGAGCAGTTGCTTCTCTCTCCTTCCACATGGGACCCAGAATAAGCACATGCGGACGAAAATAAAGCCCTGTATACAACACAGAGTCTAACCCGGTGGGATCTGCTGACGGCACAGAGTTTTCAGCAGGCACAGATGAACTGACCCCCACGTGACCCACAGACATCTGAGAAAGCAACATTTATTGCTGTATACCATTAAGACTTAGTGGTTCTTTGTTATATAATAAAGTTGACTGATAAGATTTTGTTTCAGTATTACAAAAAAAAAAGGTTTTATTTTTTGTAGAAAGATAGAAATAACTCCACAAATATGTATCAGGTAATAATAATGATTTTGTAAAATACCAATGACATTCAGGAAAGGTAATTAACTTATGAAACAATATCACATATAATCGATAAAGCAAATTTGTATTTGCTGTATTTGCTAAATTGCACTACACGAAAGTATATAATGTATGCTAATTAAGTTAGTTGGTTATAATTTTAATAACTGACTTAATGTCAATGAAAGTGTGTAACTGAGAAATCCAACCAGTACTTTAAATAAGTATAAATATACTTTTAATAAATATAAAGTATATTTCTAGACCGATGTTGGAATTTGTGAAAATGACTTAATGACTTAATTACATATAATAACTACATTTTAACAGTAACAGGAATATTTTATATAATCGACAGAATCAAAACAAACATTTGTTGAAAAACAAATGGAACATTTTAAATGACTAATATTTTCAAAAGGACTTGACAAATATGTTGATTATATGAAATTAAAGGCCATTAGCTTTACAAATGCTAACAACTTTTCTGTTTCTGCATGAACCCCATCTAAGACAATAGAAAATGAGTGAAACTAAGAAAAAAAATTGAAAACAGTCTTATTTATAATCACTTATTTTAAATGCTCTGTTGATAAAGTAACAAAACATAAGACATCTTCTGTTACCTTTTAGCACCTGCTAAGCTGCTAAGTCACTTCAGTTGTGTCTGACTCTGTGTGACCCCATAGATGGCAGGCTCCCCCGTCCCTGGGATTCTTCAGGCAAGAACACTGGAGTGAGTTGCCTTTTTGAAAATCTTTTAAAATGCAATTTTTTAATAAGAAAGACAATTAACGGTCCATTTTAGAGAATAACAGAGCTAGATTGCATTGAGTAAATGTATTGCAATACACAGTTCCGGAGGACTAAGCTGGGGGCGGGGGGGCATTCTCAACTGAAACTGGCTGATTTTAGTAAAGAAATATGACTCATAATCTTTTTATACACAGTTTAGGATTATTAAATTAAATTAATGATTGTCTTTAGGGATCCATATAAAATGCTCATTTAAAAATATTCTTGAAAACATTTAAGCACAAGATCTTCATATATTCAACTTTAGTATGCTTCTGTTTATTTGGTAAACTGCTAAGGTAGTGAGTCATTTTCAACAGTTCCTATTTCTACTGAGTTCAAGAGAATGCCCAGTCTCCACAAATAAAAAGTAAATAAAGGAAATGCATCAGAGAGTTTGAAAACAGTTTCGTCATGCTTCTGAAGAAATTTCTTGATTTCTTGATCCTCATGCCCCGTTTTTGAAGAGTTGTCTTCTTTGTTTTCCTTTTGAAGAAGTTGCTCCAGAACCCAGAGCACAGAGAACATATTTTCATAGCGTGCCACATCATAATTGGCTTGTACCTACAGAAAAACAACAAACTCCTTTTAAAAAATATTGCAGTAGCTTAGCTAAGAAAAAGCCAAATAAAGGGATCAATTTTTTTTTTTTTAAAACAAAAACACTTGACTTATTTAACACCTTCTGTCTTCCTGTTCCTTTGACTGGGGTTGGGAGAGAAAGGAAAAAAAAATTTTCCAAAAACTTTATGATCTTGGTGCATGAGTTTCTCTCCTTACGTTTACAGAGTTCCAGACCTTTCTCTACATTGTTGCTATAATTTGTTACTGAGATGAATCTGAGAACACTTGGCAAAGAGTCTTACACACACCAAGTCTTGTGTGTAGAATTCAACCTCTCCCCAAAGATTTCCAAAGCCTGATACTTCTGTCAATAATAATATCAGGATCTTTGCTGGCTGGATTCTAGAAACACGTTTCAAAATATCAATATAACACAGTTCGAAAGTGCTTAGGGTTATGACCTGTAAACAACCAGATGTAATCTCATCCTGAGGCTATACAAGCCAGGAGGGAGTATGATTAAATTTGAATCAGATACATGGGTCATGAGAAAAAATGAATATGATTCTTGTAAAAATTATTTGGCTTAGATGGCTTTGGAAGGAATGATGCTAAAGCTGAAACTCTAGTACTTTGGCTACCTCATGCGAAGAGTTGACTCACTGGAAAAGACTCTGATGCTGAGAGGGATTGGGGGCAGGAGGAAAAGGGGACCACAGAGGATGAGATGCCTGGATAGCATCACCGACTCGATGGATGTAGTCTGAGTGAACTCCGGGAGATGGTGATGGACAGGGAGGCCTGGCGTGCTGAGATTCATGTGGTTGCAAAGAGTCAGACATGACTGAGCAACTGAACTGAACTGAACTAGACGGCTGAAAGTGAGATAAATCAAAGGAAGCCCTAAAAAGTGCACAAAGGAAAACAGAACATAAGGGAATACAAGAAGTATGTAACTATATAAATTGGCTTTCTCATTTGCTTATTAAGAAATAGTCTGGAAACATTCACCAAATTTATCCACTATTCAGTTCAGTTCAGTTGCTCAGTCATGTCCAACTCTTTGCGACCCCATGAATCGCAGCACGCCAGGCCTCCCTGTCCATCACCAACTGCCGGAGTTCACCCAGACTCACGTCCATCGAGTCAGTGATGCCATCCAGCCAACTCATCCTCTGTAGTCCCCTTCTCCTCCTGCCCCCAATCCCTCCCAGCATCAGAGTCTTTTCCAATGAGTCAACTCTTCGCATGAGGTGGCCAAAGGACTGGAGTTTCAGCTTTAGCATCATTCCTTCCAAAGAAATCCCAGGGATGATCTCCTTCAGAATGGACTGGTTGGATCTCCTTGCAGTCCAAGGGCTCTCT
>NW_011494934.1:2334630-2335666 GCF_000754665.1 Bison bison bison
AAATGTCTCTGCTTTTGAATATGCTATCTAGGTTGGTCATAATTTTCCTTCCAAGGAGTAAGCGTCTTTTAATTTCATGGCTGAAGTCACCATCTGCAGTGATTTTGGAGCCCCCCAAAAAACAATGTCTGACACTGTTTCCACTGTTTCCCCATCTATTTATCCACTATAGTAATACACAAATGAAGAAACATTCTTTTGGAGCCCAGAGGAATGTATCTTCAACAAGGCTGTCTGATAAAGAAACAAGTATATACAGATAACTTCTACCTTCTATTTTTAATTGAGGTATAATTGACATAACATCATATTAGTTTCATGTATACAATGTACTGATACAATATTTGTATATACTGCAAAATGATTTCCACAGGAAGTCCAGTTAACACCAGCACTCAGTTACAAAATTCCCATGCTAATAAATTTCAAGATTGATTTTCCTAGCCACTTTAAAATATGCAATACAGGGTTATTAACTATAGTCACCACGCTGTACATCTGCATTCAACCCTTTTTCATTTTACAACTGGAAATCTGCACCTTTTGACTCCTTTGACCCATTCTGCACCAGAATTTCACCTCAGTTCAGTTCAGTCGCTCAGTCATGTCCGACTCTTTGCCACCCCATGGACTGCAGCATGCCAGGCCTCCCTGTCCATCACCAACTCCTGGAGCCTACCCAAACTCATGTCTATTGAGTTGGTGATGCCATCCAACCATCTCATCCTCTGTTGTCCCCTTCTCCTCCTGCCCTCAATCTTTCCCAGCATCAGGGTCTTTTCCAGTGAGTCAGCTCTTTGCATTAGGTGGCCAAAGTATTGGAGATTCAGCTTCAACATCAGTCCTTTGTATGAACACCTAGGACTGATCTCCTGTAGGATGGAATGGTTGGATCTCCTTGCAGTCCAAGGGACTCTCAAGAGTCTTCTCCAACACCACAGTTCAAAAGCATCAATTCTTCGGCGCTCAGCTTTCTTCACAGTCCAACTCTCACATCCATACATGACCACAGGAAAAACCACAGCCCTGACTAGCG
>NW_011494934.1:2335766-2353010 GCF_000754665.1 Bison bison bison
CAGTCACCATCCACAGTGGTTTTGGAGCCCAGAAAAATAAAGTCGGACACTGTTTCCACTATTTCCCCATCTATTTGCCATGAAGAGATGGGACTGGATGCCATGATCTTAGTTTTCCGAATGTTGCGCTTTAAGCCAACTTTTTCACTCTCCTCTTTCACTTTCATCAAGAGGCTCTTTAGTTCTTCACTTTCTGCCATAAGGGTGGTGGCATCTGCATATCTGAGGTTATTGATATTTCTTCCGGCAATCTTTATTGAAGCTTGTGCTTCTTCCAGCCCAGTGTTTCTCATGATGTATTCTGCATATAAGTTAAATAAGCAGGGTGACAATATACAGCCTTGATGTACTCCCTTTCCTATCTGGAACCATGGAATCTGTAGTTCCATGTCCAGTTCTAACTGTTGCTTCCTGACCTGCATACAGGTTTCTCAAGAGGCAGGTCAGGTGGTCTGGTATTCCCATCTCTTTCAGAATTTTCCACAGTTTATTGTGATCTACAGAGTCAAAGGCTTTGGCATAGTCAATGAAGCAGAAACAGATGTTTTTCTTGAACTCTCTTGCTTTCTTGATGATCCAATCGATGTTGGCAATTTGATCTCTGGTTCCTCTGCCTTTTTTGAAGTTCACGATTCACGTATTGCTAAAGCGTGGCTTGGAGAATTTTCAGCATTACTTTACTAGTATGTGAGATGAGTGCAATTGAGCGATAGTTTGAACATTCTTTGGCATTTCCTTTCTTTGGGATTGGAATAAAAACTGACCTTTTCCAGTCCTGTGGCCACTGCTGAGTTTTCCAAAATTGTTGACATATTGAGTGCAGCACTTTTACAGCATCATCTTTTAAGGTTTGAAATAGCTCAAATGGGATTCCATCACCTCCTCTACCTTTGTTCATACTGATGCTTCCTAAGGCCCACTTGACTTCACATTCCAGGATCTCGCACTAGGTGAGTGAATACACCATCGTGATTAACTGGGTCATGATCTTTTCTGTACAGTTCTTCTGTGTATTCTTGCCACCTCTTCTTAATATCTTCTGCTTCTATCAGGTCCCTACCATTTCTCTCCTTTATTGAGCCCATCTTCGCATGAAATATTCCCTTGGTATGTCTTATTTTCCTGAAGAGATCTCTAGTCTTTCCCATTCTATTGTTTTCCTCTGTTTCTTTGCATTGATCACTGAGAAAGGCTTTCTTATCTCTCCTTGCTATTCTTTGGAACTCTGCATTCAAATGGGTATATCTTTTTCTCCTTTGCTTTTCACTTCTCTTCATTTCACTGCTATTTGTAAGGTGTCCTCAGAAAGCCATTTTGCCTTTTTGCATTTCTTTTCCATGGGGATGGTCTTGATCCCTGTCTCCTGTACAATGTCACGAACCTCCATCCATAGTTCATCAGGCACTCTATCAGATCTAGTCCCTTAAATCTATTCCTCATTTCCACTGTATAATCATAAGGAGTTTGATTTAGGTCATACCTGAATGGTCTAGTGGTTTTCCCCACTTTATTCAATTTAAGTCTGAATTTGGCAACAAGGAATTTATGATCTGAGCCACAGTCCGCTCCTGGTCTTGTTTTTGCTGACTGTATAGAGTTTCTCCATCTTTGGCTGCAAAGAATATAATCAATCTGATTTCGGTGTTGACCATCTGGTGATATTTATGTGTAGAGTCTTCTCTTGTGTTGTTGGAAGAGGGTGTTTGCTGTGACCAGTGCGTTCTCTTGGCAAAACTCTATTAGCCTTTGCCCTGATTCATTGTGTACTCCAAAGCCAAATTTGCCTGTTACTCCAGGTGTTTCTTGACTTCCTACTTTTGCATTCCAGTCCCCTATAATGAAAAGGACATCTTTTTTGGGTGCTAGTTCTAAAAGGTCTTGTTGGTCTTCATAGAACCATTCAACTTCAGCTTCTTTGGCATTAGTGGTTGGAGCATAGACTTGGATTACTGTGATATTGAATGGTTTGCCTTGGAAATGAACAGAGATCATTCTGTTGTTTTTGAGATTGCATCCAAGTACTGCATTTTGGACTCTTTTGTTGACTACGATGGCTACTCCATTTCGTCTAAGGGAGTCCTGCCCACAGTAGTAGATATAATGGTCATATGAGTTAAATTCCCTCATTCCAGTCCATTTTAGTTTGCTGATTCCTAGAATGTCGACATTCACTCTTGCCATCTCCTGCTTGACCACTTCCAGTTTGCCTTGCTTCTTGGACCTAACATTCCAGGTTCCTATGCAATATTGCTCTTTACAGCATTGGTCCTTGCTTCTATCACCAGTCACATCCAAAACTGGGTGTTGTTTTTGCTTTGGCTCCATCCCTTCATTCTTTCTGAATTTATTTTTCCACTGATCTCTAGTAGCATATTCAGCACCTACCGACCTGGGGAGTTCATTGTTCCATGTCCTATCTTTTTGCCTTTTCATACTGTTCACAGGGTTCTCAAGGCAAGAATACTGGTTTGCCATTCCCTTCTCCAGTGGACCACATTCTGTCAGACCTCTCCACCGTGACCCATCTGTCTTGCTGGCCCCACATGGCATGGCCTACCTTCACTGAGGCTGTGGTCCATGTGATCAGATTGGCTAGTAGTCTGTATTGTGGTTTCAGTCTGTCTGCCCTCTGATGATCTCTCTCAGTGCCTACCACCTTACTTGGGTTTCTCTTACCTTGGACGTGGGGTATCTCTTCACCTCAGGAAACCACACATCTGTTTTGTTTTTGGAGCTCAGTTGTTTGTCTGTTTTTTGGTTCTACATATAAAAGGGACCATACAGTGTTTATCTTTTACTATTTGACTTATTTCACTTAGCATAATGCTTAAGGTCCATCTATGTTGTTGCGAACAGAACAATTCCATTATTTTTTACGGCTGAATAACAGTCAATTTCATACATGTATATGTACCCAATCTTTTTTTATTTATTCATCCATGGATGGCATTTAGGTTGTTTCCATGTCTTGGCTATTTGGCTATTGTAAATAATGCTGCAATGGACATAGGTGTACACATACTATTTTAAATTAGTGTTTCAAGTTAGTTAACACTAATACTCAGGAGTGGGAACTGTTGGATCATATAGTAGCTCTGTTTTTAAGTTTTTGAGGAAATTCCACACTGTTTTCCATAGTGGCTGCGCCAGTTTAGATTCACACCAGCAGTGCACACGGGTTCCCTTTTTCTCCACATCCTCACCATCATCTGTGTTTTGATACTCTGGGAGTTGGTGATGGACAGGGAGGCCTGGTGTGCTGTGGTTCATGGGGTCGCAAAGAGTCGGACACGACTGAGTGACTGAACTGAACTGAACTGAATAACCATTCTAACAAGTATAAGGTGATATCTCACTACGGTTTTAAATTTCATTTTTCTGATGATTAGTGATGTTGAGTATCTTCTCATGTACCTGTTGGCCAGGTTTATGTTTTTGGAAAAATGTCTATTCAGCTCTTCTATTTTTTAGTTGAACTGTTTTTTGCTACTGAGATATGTAAATTCTTTATGTATTTTGGATATTAGCCTCTTAACAGGTATATTTATTGGAAGCCACCAGTTTCCCTGGTGCCTCAGATGGTAAAGCATCTGCCTACAATGTGGGAGACCTGGGTTCAATCCCTGGGTTGAGAAGATCTCCTGGAGAAGGAAATGGCAACCCACTCCAGTATTCTTGCCTGGAAAATCCCATGGATGGACAATCCTGGTAGGCTACAGTCCATGGGGTCACCAAGAGTCAGACACGACTGAGCGACTTCACTTCATTGCAAGGACTGATGCTGAAGCTCCGATACTTTGGCCACCTGACGTGAAGAGCCGACTCACTGGAAAGGACCCTGATGCTGGGAAAGATTGGGGGCAGGAAGAGAAGGAGGTGATAGAGGATGAGACAGCTGAATGGTACCACTGATTCAATGGACATGAGCTTGAGCAAACTCTTAGAAATAATGAAGGACAGAGAAGCCTGGTGTGCTACAGTACATGGGGTCACAAGGAGTCAGAAACTACATAATGACTGAACAACTATAATATGATTTGCAAACATTTTCTCTTTGTTGATTTTCTTTGCTTTGCTAAAGCTTGCCCATGATGATTTCTCATTTTGGTATGAACCTCAGAAAACAGCTGCCAAACTAATGTCAGGGAGCTCACTTCCTATGTTTCTTCCAGGAGTTTTAAGGGTGTAAAGCAGGCAGAGTGTATCTTGGTTCCTTTCTACTTGCTTTGAGAATCTCTCTTTGGGGACGGTTAGTTCTGCTTCAAGGTGGGCTGGGGTCCCACTTTTCTGTGCTGTTGTGGACTTTACTTTTACCAGAATTTGTCTGCTCTGGGTTCCACTTTTACCCTAAATGTTCATTCTTGTAATAATTAAATGGATGAACTCTTTTGCTCCAAGATATTTACATCTCATAAAACATTAACTTGAAATTAACTCCTCTCTTTGGAGACAATATACATTTAACTTACAAGCCGCAGTAGCCCTCCTGCTCAACGTGACTAAGACGGGATGTCTGTGGGGGGAGGTCTTTCCTATAGTTCCCAAATTTTATCACACTGGCAGCTGCCCACTCTGCCTAATCATATGTTCAGAAGCTTTCTGAATTAGTGCATAAGCTGAATAAAAAGTAAAATAAATGGTATTAACATGACAGTTGATACCCTTCTACTGTATTTTGGGGTAATTTTTACATTCTTGGTGTCAAATTAAACTGCACCACACCAGCACAGGAAAATCCCCAACAGAGGTAAAATACAGTCACCTGGAAAATGCTCCAGTGCTTTGCCTGAACACACACCAGGAAGACAGAATGAAACCCAGAACACAAGCACAATGGCTCTGTACAGTCAACAGAAGGCGATCACCTTTTCTCTCTATCTTGGTCTTTTAGAACTGAAGGAAAGTTGAGAGGCAGCTTCTATAGTCCCATGACTGCTTATTACTCTCCCATTTTGTAGACTAGGGGGCCTTTGGAAGAGGAAATACTTCTCTGGTAGGAAAATCATCATATATTTTTGTAGGTTACTTTCAGAATTAAACATGTTTTACATCTATTTTTCTATTTCTGAGTTGGGCCTGTGAAAGTCAAAGTATACTAACATTTATTTGGGTAGTGAAGAAATATTAACATTTCTTTACATGCTGCAAAATGTTACCTCAAAACTTACATTATGTAATTCATGCTACAGACAAATGGTGCCTGTTTCCTAATTGTTGTTTCAGTTGAAATTCGTCTAGGTTAACTTGACATTTTTGTAAACACTTAATATCTTTGAAGTAGCTATATCTACTTGTTTACCCTCTTCCCATTTATCCCTCCTTTTTCATCAACAGAACCTCAGTTTTGTTCCGAATGACAATGGATCAACTAAAAATGTCTATTTTTCAGTCTCTCTTAAGGCTAATTCTGGTCAAACAGATGTAAATATAAGTGACTGGTTAGGGCTTCTGGGAAAGCTCTTTAATAGCAGGAAAACCCAGTGGAATGCCCTTTAGCCTTCTCTCTTCACCACTGTTTCTGCTTGGAAGAAAAGGTGCAATACTTGGAGGTTCAACAGCCTTATTGTGAACATGAGGATGAAGGCTGCCCATGGATCAGTAGCAAAGGCCAGATTCTAGAAAGCACTGTGCAGCTCGATTTACCCATGAGGGATGACTGTATCTTGCTGCACTGTGCCGGGGTTCACTTTTTCTGTTTTGGTCTTTTAAAATCGTAACCTTGAAACTTCATCTAGGCAGGAAGGAAATTAAATTTCCTTTGTCTTAGAAAGATGCTGCCTACTATCTCTGACACAGAAGGACAGAGATGCCTAAAGGGACACAGATGCCAAAGCTAGGCACTCCTTGGAAGCCGATCACATAACAAAAGTTACTGTACATTGAGGTGTGGCTCACAGTTTACTGCTGAAAACTGAGAATGTAACAGTTCATTACATTCAACAGTTTGATAATTTATGTGGGCTAGCCAAGAGCATGCAGAAGTACAGTCTGACACTTTCAGAAATAAGCATGCAGCTACAGAAAGGATGAAAACACAACATGACATTATTCTAATTGCTGCAAATGCAAGAGATGAAGGAGAAAATTGGATCATTACAGGGCAGGAGCCAAATCAAAGAGTCTAGGTGCCTATCTAAATGTTACATTAAATGTTCACAGAATATAATATGCCATTGGCTCCGTACCCCACATGCCAGATTTTATTAGACAGAGGCAATAAATAAGATACAATTATAATAAGTAGTTTCTAAGAGAATGAATTCAACACAATACTATAAAGGAAAAGGTCAGTTGTCACCGTGATGATTAAGTGAAAAACATATCCCTAAGTTTTAAAAACTCAGCCTTTTTTAACTATTAGAAGGCAGTAGATTTCAATCAAGGAGCTGAGGAGGATGAAGTTAACTCTCTATCAGCTACTTACTATGCAGCTTTAGCTTCTAAAGCACAGGAAAAGGCAGTGAAAGAGCTCAGCACAATACTGCACGTGGCCCAGCTACAAACAGTGCCTGAGAACACAGAAGAACCACGTGCATAATACACATATGACACACACACACACACACAATTAATGAATTTATGTTTGCAACAGAATCATACAACCTTGGTGCCAGATCCATACTGAGGGAGTAGAAGGCACAGGCTGATCAGAGCTGAGTAGTTAATTAGGGAAGATTTCTTAGAGATGAATTGTGAGCCAAGGTTCAAAGGGAGTGAAGGATAGAGACTGGTCAATGACCTTTTGATCAAACTGCCAAGTCAAAAAGAATAAAAAGGATCCAATGGGCATTAATCCATCTTACTTTATCCAGATAATGGCATAGTTAATCTGCCTAAAACTCTGCATTCTGGAGACTGGTTCCAAGGGGCTTATGTCTAATTTGTGGGTAACTTAGATTAAAAGTTCAAAGCATTAAAAGGGCTAGCATTTGGGATCTTGACATTTTGCCATGTTTCCAAGAGGAAGTAATTTAATAAGTGTGAAACATGTATACATAAAAATATCAATTAAAGGGATACATATGACATAATTAAAAATCTGTCTTAATTAGCCTTGTTTAAAAAATGATGGTTTTCTACCTTGAATAGCCAAAGCAATCTTGAGAAAGAAAAATGGAATTGGAGGAATCAACCTGCCTGACTTCAGGCTCTACTACAAAGCCACAGTCATCAAGACAGTATGGTACTGGCACAAAGACAGAAATATAGATCAATGGATCAAAATAGAAAGCCCAGAGATAAATCCACGCACCTATGGACACCTTATCTTTGACAAAGGAGGCAAGAATATACAATGGATTAAAGACAATCTCTTTAACAAGTGGTGCTGGGAAAACTGGTCAACCACTTGTAAAAGAATGAAACTAGAACACTTTCTAACACCATACACAAAAATAAACTCAAAATGGATTAAAGATCTAAACGTAAGACCAGAAACTATAAAACTCCTAGAAGAGAACATAGGCAAAACACTCTCCGACATATATCACAACAGGATCCTCTATGACCCACCTCCCAGAATATTGGAAATAAAAGCAAATAAACAAATGGGACCTAATTAAACTTAAAAGCTTCTGCACAACAAAGGAAACTATAAGCAAGGTGAAAAGACAGCCTTCAGAATGGGAGAAAATAATAGCAAATGAAGCAACTGACAAACAACTAATTTCAAAAATATACAAGCAACTCCTACAGCTCAATTCCAGAAAAATAAATGACCCAATCATAAAATGAGCCAAAGAACTAAACAGACATTTCTCCAAAGAAGACATACAGATGGCTAACAAACATAAAAAGATGCTCAACATTACCCATTATCAGAGAAATGCAAATCAAAACCACTATAAGGTACCATTTCACGCCAGTCAGAATGGCTGCGATCCAAAAGTCTACAAGCAATAAATGCTGGAGAGGGTGTGGACAAAAGAGAACCCTCTTACACTGTCAGTGGGAATGCAAACTAGTACAGCCACTATGGAGAACAGTGTGGAGATTCCTTAAAAAACTGGAAATAGAACTGCGTTATGATCCAGCAATCCCACTGCTGGGCATACACACTGAGGAAACCAGAAGGGAAAGAGACACGTGTATCCCAATGTTCATCGCAGCACTGTTTATAATAGCCAGGACATGGAAGCAACCTAGATGCCCATCAGCAGATGAATGGATAAGAAAGCTGTGGTACATATACACAATGGAGTATTACTCAGCCATTAAAAAGAATACATTTGAATCAGTTCTAATGAGGTAGATGAAACTGGAGCCTATTATACAGAGTGAAGTAAGCCAGAAAGAAAAACACCAATACAGTATACTAACGCATATATATGGAATTTAGAAAGATGGTAACAATAACCCTGTATACGAGACAGCAAAAGAGACACTGATGTATAGAACAGTCTTTTGGACTCTGTGGGAGACGGAAAGGGTGGGACGATTTGGGAGAATGTATAGTATCATGTATGAAACGAGTTGCCAGTCCAGGTTCGATGCACGATACTGGATGCTTGGGGCTGGTGCACTGGGATGACCCAGAGGGATGGTATGGGGAGGGAGGAGGGAGGAGGGTTCAGAATGGGGAACACATGTATACCTGTGGCGGATTCATTTTGATATATGGCAAAACCAATACAATATTGTAAAGTTAAAAAATAAAATAATAAAAAAAAATGATGGTTTTCTCATTAACCAACTTTACCTACTTCTCTGAAATCTGTTTCTTGAGGCTCAATATTAAAGACAGCACAGGATCACAAACTTTCAAATAAGTATTACCTATCATCATCATCATCATCATTATGTTTTTACCCAAAGTGAAAAAGTTATCACCTTATCCATAAGGTTCTCTGAAGCTAGAAGAAAGCTACTGGTATTACTCAAGTACTGTACCATGGTCAACTGTTGGGAGCATTTCAAGCTCATTGTGAACTATTCCTGTAGAGGTGTGTAAGAATCTGATGATGCACCTTTATCTTCTTTCCTCTACCAAGGAAACTCTTCATAGATAGCAGTCAGCCAGCAGACAATTCCTTTTAGCACAGAAGCATCATAAGTGTTAGTTACTTAGTCATGTCCATAACGAGAAACCTAGATGTACAATTATTTTAACATCTTTCTGATATCAGAAGGACCGGGGAAGAGGAGTATGTTTGGGTTAAACACAGCGTTTTAAAGGAAATATAAAAAAGGTCCAGTTATTTGACTTGTGTGAGATGGATCAAACTGTCCAAGTCTCGTTGTTGATGCTCAGTCACTAAGAGGTGTCTGAGTCTTGTGACCTCATCAGCACGCCACGCTTCACTGTCCTTTACTACCTCCAGGAGTTTGCTTAAACTTATGTCCATTGTGTCTGTCCATGCCATCCAACCATCTCATCCTCTGTTGCTCCCTTTTCCTCCTGCCCTCAATCTTTCCCAGCATCAGGGTCTTTTCCAATGAGTCCGCTCTTTCCATCAGGTGGCCAAAGTATTGGAGTTTCAGCTTCAGCATGTCCTTTCAATGAATTTTCAGGGTTGATTTCCTTTCAGATTGACTCTTTGATCTCCTTTGATCTCATTGCAGTCCAAGGGACTCTCATGAGTCTTTCCAGCACCACAGTTCAAAAGCATAAATTCTTTATGCCCAACCTTCTTTACAGTCCAACTCTCACATCCATACATGACTACCGGAAAAATCACAGCTGATGAGTGTGAAAGAAGAGAGTGAAAAAGCTGGCTTAAAACTCAACATTCAAAAAACTAAGATCCTAGCATACACTCTCATCACTTCATGGCAAACAGATGGGGAGAAAGTGGAAGCAGTGACAGATTTTATTTTCCTGGGCTCCAAAATCACCAGGGACAGTGACTGCAGCTTTGAAAGTAAAACAGGCTTGCTCCTTAGAAAGAAAGCTATGAGAGACCTAGGAAGCGTATTAAAAAGCAGAGACATCACTTTGTCACAAAGGTCCATATAGTCAAAGGTATAGTTTTTGCAGTAGTTATGTATGTGAGAGTCAGACCACAAAGCAAGCTGAGAGCCAAAAAATTCATGCTTTCAAACTGTGGTGTTGGAGAAGACTCTTGAGAGTCCCCTGGACAGCAAGATCAAACCAGTCAATACTAAAGGAAATCAGTCTTGAATATTCATTGGAAGGACTGATGGCTGAAGCTTAAGCTCCATTACTGTTGTGAAGACCCTGAGGCTGGGAAAGATTGAAGGCAACAGGAGAAAGGGGCGGCAGAGAATTAGATGGTTAGATAACATCACTGACTCAATGTACAGGAATCTGAGTAAACTCTGGGAGATAGTGAAGGACAGAGGTACCTGGTGTGCTAGAGTCCATGGAGTCACAGAGTCAGTCGTAAATGACTGAGAGACTGAACGAGCAACCATTCCATTCTGAGAAACGTTTTCACTATTTTATACCACAATGTTAAAATTAGTCTCAGGCTGGAAATGCCTTCCAAGCATTTTGCGAAGCAAATAGGTAATTTATTTGTCTGGACTTTCATCACAGTAGTTCTTGACAAAGCAGTACAAGCCAGATGACTTTGTTATTACCACAAGCATGTATTAATTGAGAGAACAGGGCTCATAGATAGGAATGAAAGCAGGAACACTTAGCACTTTGCAACATTATGTTGCTGTCTGCCTCACACTCCACTTCTTACCCTTCCATCCTACTGCAAACACAGACTGGGTACCTTCATGTGCCAGATCCCACTAAGTATGGGCATTCAAAGAATAGGACTGGATCCCTATCTATACTAGGAGAACTCTTTGTATGCATCTAGGGAGACAAAGACACGACTGAGTGACACACACACACACACACACACACACACAAGGAGACAAAGAAGTAGAAAATAATGCCAATGCAGAGTACATGCCTGCTCTAAGGGCTATCAGCTCAGTTTAGTTCAGTCACTCATCATGTCTGACTCTTTGCAACCCCTTGGACTGCAGCACACCAGGCCTCCCCATCCATCACCAACTCCCAGAGTTTGCTCAAACTCAGGTCCATCGAGTTGGTGATGCCATCCAACCACCTCATCCTCTGTCGTCCCCTTCTCCTCCTTCCTTCAATCTTTCCCAGCATCAGGGTCTTTTCCAATGAGTCAGTTCTTCGCATCAGGTGGCCAAAGTATTGGAGCTTCAGCTTCAGCATCAGTCCTTTCAGTGAATATTCAGGACTGATTTCCTTTAGGATGGACTGGCTGGATCTCCTTGCAGTCCAAGGGACTCTCAAGAGTCTTCTCCAACACCACAGGTCAAAAGCATTGATTCTTTGGCTATCAATTCTAAGGGCTATGGGGGGCTCTAAAGAGAGCTGAGTCTCATGGTGTGAGAAGACACAGAAAGGCAGGAAGTGAGCCAGTCGTGGATGGTGACCCCGCGGGCTCACTGCCTCCTCGGTTCTTTTGGACAGATGACGTGAACATTTCTGTCACCACAGGGCAAACACCTGGTGGGCTACGGCCACAGCGCCCTCGGTGTCCGGTGGATTGACATGCACTGAGGCACAGGGCGAGGCAGGGAGCTTAAAGGAGGGGTGGGGCGATGCTGGCAATCTCTGAAACAACTCACTCGGCAGAGGGCCCACCCCTCAGACTGCTCTAAGGCCGTGCAACCAGACTCACCTGACTGGTGCATGCAGTCACAGGCCAAATCAGGTCTATATGTTAAAATCTCAAAGACTGTGTTTAGTTCTATAGGGTCTGCTGCTGTTTTTAGTAGCTAAGTCGGGTCCAACGCTTTTGCGAATCTATGGACTATAGCCTGCCAGGCTCCTCTGTCCATGTGATTCTTCAGGCAAGAAAACTGGAGTGGGGTTGCCATTTCCTTCTCCATGGGATATTCCCGACTCAGGGATCGATCCCACGTCTCCTGCATTGGCAGGCAGATTCTTTACTGTGAGCCAACAGGGAAGCCCTCATGAGGTCTACGGTCTCTCGAATGTCTGATGCTTATCTTCCTGAAGAAGGCAAAGAGAATAAGAGAAACCATGAAAGTAGCATTGGGAGAGGATATACTGCTTCACTAAGTGAGGCCACCCCTACCACATAATTCAGACAGAGCGTGAGCAGAAGAAACAGGAGCTGGTAAAATGTCTGGTATATATTAGAAACAGAGATCCAGATAGCCATTATTTATGGCAAACACGTGTCCAAACAGCCAGTGGGGATAAAATCAACAAGAAACCTTCTTCTTTAGGACTTTAAAGATTATCCAAGACAGCATCAAAACCCGCCTATCCAGACAGAAGGCAGGGGCCAGATTTGCTGGAATAGAATCAATGACCACTCAGACCAGAAAAGACTCTCCTAGAGGCTGCTTAGTTACGCTTTGATCGGTTTGCCAAAGTAGTAAGAAAAGATATATTTTTAAGAGCATTGGCTCCAAAGCCGAAGATTAGTGACAGTAAGGGTATGGACTCATAAGTGACCAGATCCTTTCTAATACTTTTGTTTGGAAACAGAAAGCTAAATTTGGCCTCAGATAAATTCACTGATTAACTCACAAAGCACAACAAAATGGGGTTGTATTTACAGAAATTAAAAGTTTCAACACATTTATTCCTTTTTTACCCCTGTTTTCAATATCTGTCACCAATGACTGAATTAAATCAGTTTCTCAAAACTTGCTTTCAAAGGTTAAATGAAGCTACACAACAACACAGGAAAGTTTGGAAACACAAGAAAAAAAAAAATATGTGTTCTCATGAACATTTTATCTTACTATTGACATGGAGACTGGTATATAGCAAAGTGAGCACTACATTTCTTGTTCTTTTGTTTTTTTAAAAATCAACTAACCACCATCTCTTCTTTAAAAATCAGATTTTTTTGAGACATAATTTGACACATGGAAAAATTACCCTCAGTTTTTATTATCATGAATTTGGTAAGTTACTTTTAAGAACAAGGAAAGGGCATAATAGAAACAATCTTTGAATAAAAGAAAAAACAATAATGCTATAATCATGTGAAATTGTTTAACAACATTTTAAATGTTTTGCTGCCTTCTAGTTGATTTTTATTAAATATATGTATAAATTTAGTGGGTATTTTTACTACTACATGAAGTACTTATATAACTGTAACTATGATTATAATAACTACAATTTTTACCTGAAGGTAGGTAAAGAGACACTGACGTATAGAACAGTCTTATGGACTTTGTGGGAGAGGGAGAGGGAGAGGGTGGGAAGATTTGGGAGAATGGCATTGAAACATGTAAAATATCATGTATGAAACGAGATGCCAGTCCAGGTTCAATGCACGATACTGGATGCTTGGGGCTAGTGCACTGGGACGACCCAGAGGGATGGTATGGGGAGGGAGGAGGGAGGAGGGTTCAGGATGGGGAACACATGTATACCTGTGGTGGATTCATTTTGATATTTGGCAAAACTAATACAATTATGTAAAGTTTAAAAAAAAAAAAAATAATAAAGGGCCTGTTGTCAAATTGAAAGACTGAAGTTTAATAAAAGGAAAAAAAAAAAAATTAAAGATCCAAATGAAATGCAGAAAACTTAGAAGAAGGAACTAGACTTCAAACTATGAAAAAGTTAATCTGGTTTGACTTTTTTCATTACCTTTGTGCTGAGAAGCTGTTGGGGAAATGCATCTATTACAAAAGTGCTAAGTGGTTCTAAGGAAAGCTTTGGTATGTAGAGCTGATGAAAATCTCTACCTGATGACAAATGTAAAGAAAGGAGTACAGAAACAGAGGATCTAGCCTTCCATTTTCTCCTTCAAAGAACATCTCAGTAGACATTGCCAACTGTATCAGCGTGTATACATGCTGAAATGGAAAGTATACAACAATGACAAGAAGCATGGCTTCATACTGGAGAAGGAAATGGCAATCCACTCCAGTATTCTTGCCTGGGGAATCCTGTGGACAAAGGAGCCTGCGGGCTACAGTCCATGGGGTGTTAAAGAGTTGGGCACAACTAGCGACTGAGCACATAGCTTCAATATACTTTAAACGTCACAGGTTCAAGGTGGAATTACATATGTGAATAATGACAATACAGTGGGATGTATTTATAAGAGTGTTATTGTATTGGCATTGCTCCTGGATGAAAGTGAAAAGTGAGTGAAGTCACTCAGTTGTGTCCAACTCTTTGCGACCCCATGGACTATAGCCTATCAGGCTCCTTGGTCCATGGAATTTTCCAGGCAAGAGTATTGGAGTGGGTTGCCATTTCCTTCTCCAGGGGATCTTCCCAACCCAGGGATCGAACCCAGGTATCCCGCATTGCAGGCAGATGCTTTACCATCTGAGCCACCAATGTGCTCAGCACATACTCTCAATGGAGAATGCTGAGTACCTGTTTTAAACTAGCAATGGCTTATAAGGAAAATCAAATATATTATGGGAAATGAAGTTAATTTAAATGAGCTGAATATGAAAAAGCAGAACAACTCAGTATACATACATTAATACACAGGTTATAAAAGTGCTTCTCATCTTTTTTCAGATACGCATTGCAAAACAAAAAATCAAGTATTCTGAGGCGTACTCACATGTGTAAAACAGATCAGTTAGTTCATTTAACCAGCACTATATGTACTTGGTTATATGTTTATAAGCAATTATTTTCAGAAAAAAAATAATGTTCCCAAGTAAGTTGATTATCATTGGTTAATTTCAAAGAAGTGTTTAAAATAAACACTGAACACATTTTAAATGTAACTGTATTTGTTTCTTAATTTCGAAATTACAATAAATTTTACCTTTTTTTAGAAACTAAACTATGCTGCTAACATTAGAAAAGTGATTGATTCTTTACCGAAATTCAACCCCAAAATGTAATATCTGGATCTGTTATAAAAATGACATTAAATGCTTTAAAATGATATATTCACTAATACAACCAAAACCTCTCCAAATGCTTCAAGAAAGTGGTTTCAGCAACTAAAAAAAAAATGAATATCTTACTCAATACTTGAATTCAAAATGTAAAGAAATGCAGCAGTTTCTTACCAAATGCTCCACTCTGGGGGAATAAAGTCTACTTCTCTGGATGTCTAACTTCCAGACATCAACTGTCTTTGGAATTTGCAGACCCTGAGACAGAAACGGCCACCAGGAGACTGTTTCCGGTGGACTGTGCATGTGACTGCAGTAGGGCCACTGAGGGGAACTAAGGACAAAGACTGTGTGTGGTCCTCAGCAGACCCTCGGAACTCCCGTCAGGAACGCGCTCTGATGGTAACAAGGACAGAGGAGACAGTGCTGCTCCACAAGAGGGAAAGTGACAATGGACAGCAAAGGAGAGACTAGAAAACCCAGACTGGGTCTTCCAGATTGGAAAAGGAGCTCCAGATGCTTCAGTGTGCCTCCAAGGACATAACGGAGGCAGCACAGTTCAACAGCAGATGCTGGTTCTGAAAAATGTATAAATGATACTTGATACATTCAGTTTAATAAACTGAATTTACTATAGCATTCCAATAACACGTTAAAGTTTAAAAAGTATCTTATTCATGTGGAAAAGGTTCTTATGCAGAATAGTTAATTTTTGCAGTGATATTAGAGGATGTGATATACCACCAGGAACATTATTTATTTTAGCATAACTAATAAGTCCCTGGGCATTATCCATAGAAAATTACTACAAAATAGTTATTCTTGGCAAGTACCCTAGGAAGTTTAGTAGCAGTGTCTTTTCAAAGATACATTGGGTTTTAAGAAAACTCAGAGAAAAAGTACCCAAACTAGATACACAACTTATTTTAGAAAAAGGTATATACACATATACAGATACACACACACACAAAAATTTATATATATCTGTGTATATAATTGCATATAATTAATATGGACATAATTACTTACTTTTAGGATTCATGAGTATGCATATAGTATTTCAGCAACAATAATGTTTTATATACATAGTCTTGAATCTATTATGGAAAAACCTGCACAGCCTTCCATAAAATAAGAACTCTGGTTTAAAGGCATATTATTTTTCATAAAGGTGTAGGAAAAAGAAATTCAGTAAGCACATATTGTATAATGAAGCATTGGTCTCAACTTTGTCCTTGGAATTTCCTGAGTGAAAGGAGTGTCTTTGTGATTCATGGTGGGCCCTTGGCTCCTACATGAGATGAGTGAGTGTAGCCGATGGTCACCTGCAACACCAACCATGTAATTAGAAGACTGAGGCCAGAGTCAGCCTGACCTCGGGATGTGGGGACTGGAGACTGAGTTCAATCATGTGGTCATTCATTCACATCTACGTAAGAAACTCCAGTGAAAACTCTGGCAAATGATGCTGTGTAGAACTTTCTGATTGGTGGACACACGGATACACCCTGAGGATGCTGCATCCTGATCCCAGGAGAGGAGGTCGTATAAGTTCTATGCTTAGGACGCCCTTGAACCTCCCATTGTATCTCTCTCCATTTGGCTGATCCTCATTTGTATGTTATAATAAAATAAATATAATACTTTCCTGAATTGTGACTCATTCTAGTAAATTATGAAGCCCAAGGGAGTTAGCAGAAACTTCCCCTTTCCCCACATTTGTAGCTAGTTAGTTGGAGGCACAGACCCCCACCCCCGTAGTGGCTGGCATGGGAAGTGAGGGCGGTCTTACTGGAGACCACGCCTTGACTCTGTAGGGTCTGCACTAAGTCCAGACAACTGGCATCAGAACTTAACTGAACTGGAACCCACTAGTCTGTCTTGAAGTAGAGGCGAGTTACACAAAAATATTCAAAAGGTCTAAGAAGTCACAAAAATGTAAGCTAAATTTCACAAGATGTCCCCCTCATCTTTCACACTTGTTTTTACTGAGGTATAATAACACACAACATTCTATTAGTTTTAGTTGTACAACATAATGACTCAATATCTGTAAGTCTTGGGGTCCAGCCCCGGTTGGATCCAGGGATTCCCTCAGGATGACAGCGTCAGCGATTAGAATAGCAATAGCTTAATTAAGTATTAATTAGAGATATAAAGAGTGGTTAAATAGGGATAGCTCAGTGAGAAAATTCAGTGGAGAGAAGAGGCTGAATAACTTGGTTTACGTGGAAAACCAATAAAATTCCAAGACAAGGAATTTGCACCATCTACGTAGGCCATAGGCATCCTTCCGGTCTCCCGAAGGAGAGGAGACACTAAGGCCTCCCTGGTCAGATCTTAGAAGGCCAGGCAAAATTAGTAGGCTTGACGAGCCTCCACTCTCCAGATGGGAATTCAGCCAGAAGGTGAGAGAAAGAACGACATGGGGAGACCAAG
>NW_011494934.1:2353110-2390417 GCF_000754665.1 Bison bison bison
TTGATCCTTATCAAAACCAGGGTTTCTTTTCTGCAAACTTATCATATACAAATGGTTTAGGTGATTTACATCATCTTCTGGCCAGAAGGCCTGTTAACATTTTATGACTCTGATAAAGGTTTGTCAAGCATAAGACTTATTTTCTCTAAGAGTAATTATTTTAAAGTTTGGCGCCATCCTCCGAAGGTGTTAGATAAAGTTGCATTCCTATAGGGCAAAGGTGCAATGGGTTTACAACAAAGGAAAGAATTTATTACTCTAATGGTCTAAAGTTGTTAACACCAAGGCCACTACTTATTTTTTCTACATACCAACTATATTAATTAATACACTTCCAAGGATACAATACAGGGGATGTGGAAACTTGGCAGCAAGCATTGGCTCAACAATGAAATCTTCTACTAGTTCTATTCTGACAATTTCTAACTCTCCGAGAGGCTCTATACTATTTGAATATCTTAAGCTCCCGTGCCTCTCGTGGTTGGGAGACTGTAAACAATCGTATGCATAGCTGTAGGAGTCCGGGTAAACCTGTCAGGCAAGTTAGAGAGCCATCTGAGGGGTTTGTGAACTAAAACACTCTTGTCACGCCCAGGAACTTTATTAACTGGAGCTGTAAGTTAACTCTTTTTCAGAGAGAGAGATGGTGGTGGGGGAGAGCCCTCCATAAAGTCAGAGGTGTAGGTGAGAGCACAAAGCAGTAAAGTAGGCAGACTCTGGTTTTGGGGGTAGATGCTCGAGAATTTCCAGGGGGACTCCTGAGGCTCGATCCTGCCTTTGCGTATGTCGAGCCTCCTTCCTCATGACCTTTGCCACGGGCAGAGTTCCTCACGCTGGCTCCTGGCATGTAAGTATGGGAAATGGTCCCCATAATAAGTCAAATTAACATTCATCACCACCATAGAGTTACAAATATTTTTTCTTGTGATGAGGACTTTTAGCATTTGTTGTCTTAGCAACTTTAAAACATACAGTGCAGATATTATTAACTACTTACCATGCAGTACATTGGAGAAGGAAATGGTAACCCACTCCAGTACTCTTACCTGGAAAATTCCATGGACTGAGGAGCCTGGTAGGTCCATGGGGTCACAAAGAGTTGGACACGACTGAGCGACTTCACTCACTCATTCACTCATGCTGTACATTACATCCTCATGACTTAGGTGTTTTGTAACTGGAAGTCTGGACCTGTTAACCATCCTTATCAATATCACCCACCTCATCCCCCTGACCTGTCATATCTATGAGCTTGTTTTTTTCTGTTTGCTTCTTTTTGGTCACCATCTATCACCATAGAGTTGATCCCCTTTACACATTTTGCCCACTTGTAGTCTCATTCCCCTCTGATAACCACTAATCTGATCTGCTTTTGTGGTTTATTTTTGATTCCAAACACAATGAAATTATGCAGTATTTGTCTTTCTCCAAGTGACATATTGCATTTAATATAATACCTTTAACTTACATATGCAGAGTACATCGTGTGAAATGCCAGGGTGCATGATGCACAAGCTGGAGTCAAGATTGCTGGGAGAAATATAAATAACCTCAGACACGCAGATGATACTACTTTAATGGCAGAAAGTGAAGAGGAACTAAAGAGCCTCGTGATGAGGGTGAAAGAGGGGAGTGAAAAAGCTGACTTAAAACTCAACATTGGAAAAGCTTAAGATCATGGCTTCTGGTCTCATCACTTAAAGGAAAATACATGGGGAAAAGTGGAAGCAGTGACAGATTTTATTTTCTTGGGCTCCAAGATCACCATGGATGGTGACTGCAGCCATGAAATTAAAATACACTTGCTCCTTGGAAGGAAAGCTATGACAAACCTAGGCAATGTATTAAAAAGCAGAGACATCACTTTGTCAATAACAGTCTGTATAGTCAAAGCTATGGTTTTTCTGATGGTAATGAACTGATGTTAGAACAGAATGGGAAAGACTAGAGATCTCTTCAAGAAAATTAGAGACACCAAGGGAACATTTCATGCAAAGATGGGCACAATAAAGGTCAGAAATGGTATGGACCTAACAGAAGCAGAAGATATTAAGAAGAGATGGAAAGAATATACAGAACTATACAAAAAAGATCTTCATGACCTTGATAACCACGATGGTGTGATCACTCACCCACAGCCAGACATCCTGGAGTGTGAAGTCAATGGGTCTTAGGAAGCGTCACTACAAACAAAGCTAGTGGAGGTGATGGGATTCCAGTTGAGCTATTTCAAATCCTAAATGATGATGCTGTTAAAGTGCTGCACTCAATATGTCAGCAAATTTGGAAAACTCAACAGTGGCCACAGGACTGAAAAAGGTCAGTGTTCATTCCAATTCCAAAGAAGGGCAATGCCAAAGACAAACTATCGCTCAATTGCACTCATCTCACATGCTAGCATGGAGATGGAAATGGCAACCCACTCCAGAATTCTTGCCTGGGGAATCCCATGGACAAAGGAGCCTGGTGGGCTACAGGCCATGGGGTCGCAAAGAGTCGGACACGACTGAGCGACTAATACACACACACATGCTAGCAAAGTAATGCTGAAAATTCTCTAAGCTAGGCTTCAACAGTATGTGAACCATGGACTTCCAGATGTTCAAGCTGGATTTAGAAAAGGCAGAGGAAAGGAGATCAAATTGACAACATCCACTGGATCATCAAAAAAGCAAGAGAATTCCAGAAAAACATCTACTTCTGCTTTATTGACTATGCCAAAGCCTTTGACTACTGTATAGATAAAAACAAACTGTGGAAAATAGAGATGGTAATACCAGACCACCTGACCTGCCTCCTGAGAAATCTGTATGCAGATTAACAAGCAACAGTTAGAACTGGACATGGAACAACAGACTGGTTCCAAATTGGGAAAGAAGTACATCAAGGCTGTATATTGTCACCCTGCTTAGTTAACTTATATGCAGAGTACATCTCAAGAGATGCTGAACTGGAATCAAGACTGCTAGAAGAAATATCAATAACCTCAGATATGCAGATGACACCACCACCTTATGGCAGAAAGTAAAAAGGAACTAGAGAGTTTCTTGATTATAGTGAAAGAGGCGAGTGAAAAAGCTGGATTAAAACTCAACATTCAAAAAATTAAGATAATGGCATCTGGTCCCATCACTTTATGGCAAATAGACGGGGAAAAAATGGAAACAGTGACAGACTTTATTTTTCTGAGCTCCAAAATCACTGCAGATGGTGATTACAGCCATGAAATTAAAAGACATTTATTCCTTGGAAGGAAAGTTATGACCAACCTAGACAGCATATTAAAAAGCAGAGAAATTACTCTGTCAACAAAGGTCCGTCTAGTCAAGGCTATGGTTTTTCCAGTGGTCACGTATGGATGTGAGAGTTGGACTATAAAGAAAGATGAACGCCGAAGAATTGATGCTTTTGAACTGTGGTGTTGGAGAAGACTCTTGAGAGTCCCTTGGACTGCAAGAAGGTCCAACCAGTCCATCCTAAAGGAGATCAGTTCTGGGTGTTCACTGGAAGGATGGATGCTGAAGCTGAAACTCCAGTACTTTGGCCACCTGATGCGAAGAACTGACTCATTGGAAAAGACCCTGATGCTGGAAAAGACTGAAGGCGGGAAGAGAAGGTGCCAACAGTGGATGAAATGGTTGGATGGCATCACTGACTCAATGGACATGAGGTTGAGCAAGCTCTGGGGGTTGGTGATGGACAGGGAGGTCTGGCGTGCTGCAGTCTATGGGGTGTCAAAAAGTCAGACACAACTAAGATACTGAACTGAACTGATGAACTGATGTGAGACCTGGACCATAAAGAATGCTAAGTGCCACAGAACTGATGCTTTCAAATTGTGGTGCTGGAGAAGACTCTTGCAAATCCCTTGGATAGCAAGGAGATCAAACCAGTCAATCCTAAAGGAAATAAACCTTGACTATTCACTGGAAGGACAGATGCTGCAGTTGAAGCTCTGATACTTTGACCACCTGGTATGAAGAGCCGACTCACTTGAAAAGACTGATGCTGGGAAAGACTGAAGGCAAGAGGAGAAGGGGGCGACAGAGGATAAGATGGTTGAATGGCATCACTGTCTCAATTGACAGAAGTAGAGTAACTAGATCATTCTTAGTTTTTTGAGGAATTGCCATACTCTTTTCCATAGTTGCTGCATCAATTTACAGTCCTTCCAAAATGCCCAAGTACTCCCTTTCCTTCACCCCCTCATCAACATTTGTAATTTCTTATCTTTTTGACGACAGTCATTCTAGCAAATATGAAGTGATCTCACGGTAGTTTTGATTTGCATTTTCCCAATAATTGGTGATGTTGGGCATCTTTTCATGCACCTGCTGGTCATGTGTGTACCATTTTTGAAAAAAAAAATTTCTCTTCTGATCCTCTGCCCTTTTACATCAGGTTGTTTTTACTGTGTTGTATAAATTCTATATATTTTGGATACTCACCCCTTAGTGGATATATAATCTGCAAATATTTCCCTGACTCAGTTGATGGTTTTTAATTACGGTTTCTTTCACTGTGCAGAATCCTATTAGTTTCATGGAATCCTGTTTGTTTGTTTTGCTTTTGTTTCCCTTAGGTTTGGAGCTAGATCCACAGAAACATGGCCAAGACAATATAAACGGTTACTGCCTATATTTTCCTCTAGAAATTCTATGGTTTCTGATCTTACACTTAAGTTTTTAATTCATTTTGATTTAATTTTTATGGATAGTGTAAGATAGTGGTCTAGTTTCATTCTTGCAAGTGTGTCTCAATTTTCCCAACATTTACTGATGAGATTTTCTTTTCTTCATTGTATGCTCTTTGTTCTTTTGTCATAAAATAATTGTCCATACACATGTCAGTTTATTTCTGGGCTCTCTATTCTGTCCCATTAATTTGTGTTTTTTTATTTTTTATTTTTTTTTTACACCAGTACAATGCTATTTTTATTACTGTATCTTTGTGTTACTTTGAAAATCATGCAGTTATACCTCAAATTTTGTTAAATTTTTAAAAAATTTTAATATAAATTTATTTATTTTAATTGGAGGCTAATTACTTTAGAATATTGTATTGGTTTTGCCATACATGGACATGAATCTGCCACGGATGTACATGTGTTCCCCATCCTGAACCCCTCTCCCACCTCCCTTCCCGTACCATCCCTCTGGGTCATCCCAGTGCACCAGGCCCAAGCACCCTGTATCATGCATTGAACCCGGACTGGTGATCCGTTTCACATATGATAATACATGTTTCAGTGCCATTCTCCCAAATCATCCCACCCTCGCCCTCTCCCACAGAGTCCAAAAGACTGTTCTATACATCTGTGTCTCTTTGGCTGTCTCGCATATAGGGTTATCATTACCATCATTCTAAATTCCATATATATGTGTTAGTATACTGTATTGGTGTTTTTCTTTCTGGCTTACTTCACTCTGTATAATAGGCTCCAGTTTCACCCACCTCATTAGAACTAATTCAAATTTTGTTCTTTTTTTCTCAAGAATGTTTTGGCTATGCAGGGTCTTTTGTGGTTCCACACAAATTTTAGGATTCTTTGTTCTAGTACTGTGAAATACACCACTGGAATTATGATAGGTATTGAACTGAATCTGTAGATTGCTTTGGGTAGTATGGGCAACATTTTAACAGGATTAATTCTTATAATCCAAGAATATGGAATATCTTTCCATCTACTTGTATCCTCTTCACTTTCTTTCATTAGTGTCATATTTTCAATATATAGTTCTTTCATCTCCTTGGTTAAATTTATTTCTAGGTATTGTACGCTTTAGATGCCATTATAAATGAGCTTTTCTTAAGTTTTCATTCTGATAGTTCTTTATTAGTGTACAGAAACACAATGATTTATATATGTAGATTTCTTATCCTGTGACTTTCCTGGATTCATTTATTAGTTCTAACAGTTTTTGGGTGGTGTCCTAAGGGTTTTCTATATGTAGTATCATGTCACTCTCAAATAGTGAGAGTTTTACTTTACTTCTTCTTTTCTGATTTGGATGCCATTTAATCTTTTTTCTTACATAACTACTGTATCTAAGACTTCCAAAATTATACTGAATAAAATTGATGGAAGTGGGTATCCTTGTCTTGTTTCTGATCTCAGAGGAAATGCTTTCAGCTTTTCACCATTGAGTATGATGTTAGCTATTGGTTTTTCATATATGGTCTTTATTTTGTTGAGATACATTTCCTCTATGCCCAGTTTGTTAATGCTTGCTATGACAAATGGATGCTGAATTTTCTCATATCCTTTTTTTTGAATTTATTGAAATGATTTTTATTCTTTATTTTGTTAATTTGATGGATTACAAAGACTGGTTTGCAGACATTGAACCATCCCTGTATCCCTGGAGTAAATTCCACTTGATCATGTTGTTTGAGCCTTTTAATGTACTACTGGATTGTTTCCTAATATTTTATTGAGAATTTTTACATCAGTGTTCATCAGGAATATTGGGCTGGTTTTTGTTCTAAGTCATAAGAATACATATCAGTTCAGTTCAGTTCAGTCGCTCAGTCGTGTCCAACTCTTTGGACCCCATGAATCACAGCACGCCAGGCCTCCCTGTCCATCACCAACACCCGGAGTTCACTCAGACTTACGTCCGTCGAGTCAGTGATGCCATCCAGCCATCTCTTCCTCTGTCATCCCCTTCTCCTCCTGCCCCCAATCCCTCCCAGCATCAGAGTCTTTTCCAATGAGTCAACTCTTCACATGAGGTGGCCAAAGTACTGGAGTTTCAGCTTCAGCATCATTCCTTCCAAAGAAATCCCAGGGCTGATCTCCTTCAGAATGGACTGGTTGGATCTCCTTGCAGTCCAAGGGACTCACAAGAGTCTTCTCCTACACCACAGTTCAAAAGCATCAATTCTTTAGCACTCATTCTTCTTCACAGTCCAACTCTCACATCCATACATGACCACAGGAAAAACCATAACCTTGACTAGACGAAACTTTTTTGGCAAAGTAATGTCTCTGCTTTTGAATATGCTATCTAGGTTGGTCATAACTTTCCTTCCAAGGAGTAAGCGTCTTTTTAATTTCATGGCTGCAGTCACCATCTGCAGTGATTTTGGAGCCCAGAAAAATAAAGTCTGACACTGTTTCCACTGTTTCCCCATCTATTTCCAATGAAGCGATGGGACCGGATACGATGATCTTCGTTTTCTGAATGTTGAGTTTTAAGCCAACTTTTTCACTCTCCACTTTCACTTTCATCAAGAGGCTTTTGAGTTCCTCTTCACTTTCTGCCATAAGGGTGGTGTCATCTGCATATCTGAGGTTATTGATATTTCTCCCGGCAATCTTGATTCCAGCTTGTGTTTCTTCCAGTCAGCGTTTCTCATGAAGTATTCTGCATATAAGCTAAATAAGCAGGGTGACAATATACAGCCTTGACATACTCCTTTTCCTATTTGGAACCAGTCTGTTGTTCCATGTCCAGTTCTAACTGTTGCTTCCTGACCTGCATATAGATTTCTCAAGAGGCACGTCAGGTGGTCTGGTATTCCCATCTCTTTCAGAATTTTCCACAGTTTATTGTGATCTACACAGTCAAAGGCTTTGGCATAGTCAATAAAGAATACATATAAATTTTGCAAAAACTTTCCCTCATATCTCATACTCTAGTGACCTGACACAATACAATTTAATTAGATGCCTCTTGCTTTATAAAATTCTTTCCTATCACTTAGATGTTTCTTCCTTCTGCTCAAAAAATCCTTCAATTTGAACACACTATGTCATATGCAGTACAAAAGGTGAATATAACTAGCAAAGGAGTTAGGAATGGAGAGATAAAACTAACCTCAAGATTACCCTCAAATAGATCTACTTGCTGTTCCTATTAAAACCAAGGTGTAAAAGCAGCAGCATAAAGCTCCCAATATTGAGAAATTAAATTAGCAGTGTGTTTCTACAAATTTGATCTATGCTATCACTCAAAGTATTCAATGAGTTAGAAGTCACTAGAAAGAAAAAATTTAATTTCCATTTGCCATGATTTTAGATAATAAAAATTTAAAAATTAGTTTATGTCTCAAGTGTCTTCTGCTAAACACTAGACCCAGAAAGAGTTCTATGATTGGAAAATTTGGAAAATAGTACATACTACAATTTTCCTCTCCTAATTCATATTGACAATTTCAGAAAGTTTCAGCAAATTTATCAGTTTAATATAGCATTTTCTGCACAGAACATTTTTTTAATATATTCATGGAGAATAAGCATTCTGCAGAAAATACTGTTGACATTGCCAAACAACAATAAATGTCCAAATAGTCTTTAAAAGACAGTAATGGAATCACAGGAAAAAAAAAATTCAAATGCTGAAAATACGGGATTATATTGATGATCATCTAATAATATCGTAAATATATTTATTCCAAAAACTGAGAAATCATTTCCACAGCCTGCATATTTAATTTTAATGAAAAACTTCACCTGCAATCAATGTGATTTTCTAAGAGTAGAATCCAGCCATTTCCTTCTCCAAGTATTTTCTAGCGCAGAGCTAAAAGGCCACTTCACTAAGGTGAACAACTCAGAAAGGAAAATTTCTATCCATTTTCCTAGAACTGTTTGTTTTTTTTTTTAAAGAGAAATCCATTTGTAAGTTTCCAAGCATTTTCTTTATGCTTCAGAAAGACATTTTCCTTCCTCCCGCACCAGCCTGGTTCTGAAGTGTATGGAGCAGGGATGGGTGGTGTCTTCTTCGTAAGTAGTGTCACTCAGAAGGTCAAGAGCACTCTGCTAAGTTCTTTGCAGATTCTTTCAAAGTAAGCAAACAGAGAAGTGGCATGTTTTTCTTTTTGTTCATACTTTTTATGTTTAATATAAGTCTTCTGGAAGTGTGGAAATTTTCTCCTATTAATACCCCCCCACAAAGTTATAATTATTAAAACACATTCTTCATGAAAAAAAATGGCAGAAATACAAAGTTGTATAAATAATTTTAAAATGAACATCCACAATAATGTCCACAAGAGAAACACACACAGTTCTTGCCATGATAGTCACTGTACTCTAGCAAAGTACACACAGATATTTAATGAGGGATTACCTCAAGAATTTATCATTCTAATTGTGTTCAGTGTTGCAATGGAAAAATGTAGTTCTCTGAAAGCAGAAAGAGCTCCACTTATTTCTATAATATTTATGTCTGTTTGTTGTTCTGCTTCTCAATAGTTTGTTTTTCATCAATAATAAAATCTATGTCATTCTAAAGCACAGCTGCCCCTCCAGAATAGACTGTTCTGAGAGAGCTGAAGTACATCGAATAGTGTCTGTTCTGCTTGCTCTGGGTTTGCTCTAGACACTTCAGGGACCAAATTTGGATTTGGAGCGACAGAATGTGACTCCAAATGTGACTAGTGAGGGAAGTGTGCGTGCGTGCTAAGCCACTTCAGTCGTGTCTGACTCTGTGCGACCCTGTCTGCCAGGCTCCTCTGTTCACAGGATTCTCCAGGCCACAAGAAGGGAGTGGGTTGCCAAGGCCTTCTCCAGGAGATCTTTCTGACTCAGGGATGGAACCTATGTCTCTCTAGTCTGCTGCACTGGTAGGCAGGTTCTTTACCACTAGACAACCTGGAAGCCTATTGGTTAAAACAGACTGTGGCCCTCACTCTCATGTACTTCCCCAGATCATTCCTACCATGGCATATCCTCACTGTACAGATGGTATTGAACTACGCTTCTAAAGCAGCAGCACAAGTCTATACTGCAGATGGCTTCAAAGGTCACTGGTAGCAGGGATTCTTCTCCAGCCCAGTCATGGGGCAGCTGCAGAATGCAGACAAGGACTTCCCAACCTTTATATGAGACAAGGATGCTGTTTGCTATATGATGGCTGTGAAATCAAAGATGTAAGTTTGTGTGCTCTATGTGTTCTAAATTCAGCCTTTTGTACAGCTTCAGAGAATACCTAAAAGCTCAATTTAAAGAGGGAATAAAACTCATAATTAATTTCTAGTTTGGCTGAATTTAAGCCTTGTGATTGGGTGTTTTAACTTATTGATGTGCCTGGTATTTTCTACATAAAATGCAAGTTAATTTCAATGTCTTGTAATTCCATTTACCTTTCATGTCATCATTTTCTAATTCTAATAACTGCTTGACTCAGTTTTAGAGACTCAAAAGTAGACAGTTTGTACTGATACTCTGAAAACTTTTATAGCCCATAAATACAAAATGACATTACATTTTGTGTAAAATATTTATATGAGGAAATGCCATATACACATTTTTATCTTAAATTCAAAAGAAAATATTTTGTGTGTGTTTCCTTATTCATTTTGGTTCATTTGTTTTACCAGGTTACTTAGGTTTAGAGAGACATCATAGCTTTGCCATACCAAAGGAATATCCAGTCTCCTGAACAACTCTACTCTCTGTATCACTGAATAAATTTGGATTCTGATTGTTTTTAAGTGTTGACAATTGTAGAACAGATACTTGGGTCAGTGACTATAAGATGCTCATGAAACTTCAAATGTTTTCCACCTTAAGTGTCTATATATTATCACATCATAAATGTTTTTACACAAAAACCTGGAGTACAACCTAACTTTTAGTTAGTTCATACCTAGACCTAGACCCCTATTGTATTAGGTTAAACCATATCAAATTTTCTGTATTTGACTGTTGTGATCCACAAACCCAGCAACTTTATATGGTTCAATGTAATACTATATGTATCTTTATACCAGTAAATAAAATTTACTTTAATGGTTCATTTGATTAAAAACAATATGAAATAGCACAAACAACAAACCTCTGAACAAATATCTGTAGGTCATTTGAAATCAAATCATCTATTATAAAGTGGGTATTTATGACTTGGCTAGATAATGGTCAACCATCAATTGCAACATTTTCTAAGTTTTTTTTAAAAACGCAGACTATTTTAAAAGTTTTTAAAATATTATTACAATATTGTTTCTGTTTCATATTTTGTTTTTTGACTGCAAGTTTTATGTGATCTTAGTTCTCTGACCAGGGATCAAACTCACACGCCCTGCCTAGTCTTAACCACTGCACAGCTAGAGAAGTCCCACAATTTTTAAAAAGATTGCTATCTAAAGATTTCAGGCTTCCCTGGTGGCTCAGATGGTAAAGAATCCACCTGCAATGCAGGAGACCTGGGTTCAATCCCTGGGTTGGGAAAATCCCCTGGAGGAGGGCATGACAACCCACTCCACTATTCTTGTCTGTAGAATCCCCATGGACAAAGGAGTCTGGCAGGATACAGTCCATGGGGTTGCAAAGAGTTGGAAATGACTAAGTGATTAAGCACATCTAAAGATTTCACCAGGTCTCTTAAAAATGCATTCTAATGCTTATCTTTTCTAAAGACTTACACACTAGTCTTCGATCTATTAATTGTGTACTTTAGCTAAAAACCTATTTCATATCATTTACAATATTCATTAGGAAAAGTCCTGAGTGGATTATTTACTGTTGAACACTTCAAGTTTGGAAGACTGACAATCAATGGTACTTAATTTTAGTACTTAATAATTAATTTTTTATTTGTCAGCTACAGGTAGTCAGGCTTTCAGACCAGGGGACTATTTATTTACTCCAGAAGTATGTATATATGTTGGGGAGCTGGGGAGAGAGAGAACTATAAATGATGAAACACAGGCAGAAGCCCATCGGATCACCTCTTTCCCACTGAGTGACACAAACACTACCGCCCCAGTGACCTGCAGGGCTTGGTGCAAAGAAGTCTTTCAGAAGTGGTCACAGCAAAAAAATTGCTTGCTTGCTGCATTTTATTGCTAATTTGCTATATTAAATTGTAATTATTACAGACGGAACATCATTAAATACTCTCTTTCTGCTTACTTTCATCAGGTTCAACATATTCTGATTTCACCTCCTCTGTTTCACTGTGGAAAATATCAACAGCAATGCAGTTTTCAAAAGACTCATACTATGCATTATCTTTTTTCGATTCTCACTTAAATCTCTTTGTTTTCAGTTGTGCTTCAACAGGAATGAGAGACCTCTGAGAGAAGGGAGAACCACGGTCACACTTTCCAGTGCCTCTTCCAGTGCTCCGTACCCAGCGAGCTTTCCAGAAAAGGAATCTGACTGCTCAGTTTCTGGAGTATCACTTTTTTGCCTCCAAATCAAAACCAGCCAGGGGACAGATTGAGTCAATCCGTCCCTCAGTCACAGAAACTGGTATTTTCAAAACACTCACTTTTCAAATGGCTAGATTTGACATTTCTGATAATCAATATTTAAGATGGTTATTCAAGTCCAACCTATGAGCCATCTACTTGTGTATGTATGTGAATTAAAAAGGCTGACAGATCTCAGTGTGTGAGGGAATCTTCCCTCGTCAGCCCCAATTGGATGACACTTAGGGAAAACGGCCTGATTCCTCTTCCTTTTGAATGCTGGCATTTCAGCTGTCAAAAGATCGTCTTCTGAAATGTTTGGCCACCTAAATCTGAGCAGTGGCACTGCTGAACTGGACCTTACCAACACAACTGGAAGAACAGGGAGTCTGTCTTCTGCTGTAGCTAGGAACATTAAGAGCTATATGTGTATACACATGTAATTACTTGTTAAGCAGTTACATTCAAAGTGGGTATTTCTATCAGAATGTACTTGAAAACTCCATTTTTCCTTAATGTTTAATAAATGTTCCACATTCCATCCTAAGCCTTAAATCTGTGGCTGCTTCATAAGTGGTATTCACTCTACAAAAGATTAACAGAACCCTTGTACTAACAGAACCTAACACGAGCCTAACATTTGAAAATTTCACTGTGACTTTCCTTTTCTTTCTTTTCTTTCTCCTTTCTCTTCTCTTCCTCTCTCTAGGTTAATTTTCTTTTTCTACTATTTCTCTTTCTAATTTAAGAAGCACTGTCGGAGACAGTTTGTCAGTGAAATTGTTATGGTCTGTTGCCTCATATTTTGCTAAGTCAAGATGATTTATATTTTTAATTGCTTTAACTGATCAATAAGCAGATTGTCTTGGCAGCAACAACATGGGGTTGCTACTACTGGACATATTATGAGGAGAGGTCATATTCAGAAGAAGGCACATTCATTGTCAGGCTAGAGACCTGACATACCAATTTTTATTTAAACCACAATGGGTTAGGTAGGAGATCTATTTTATAGATCAAGAAACAGTGAAGCTGACCTCGGTCATCAGATAGCTATGATTTTCTCCAGGTCTCTATGGCTTTTAAGTCTGTGTTCTTTTCTATCCTAAACTCCAGTATCTCACGGTGTGACCATGATCTTTATCATCACATTTCAGAAAAAAAAGATTTGAAGTAGATAAATTACCTAATCCCTCTGGATTACAAACTGTCAAAAATTGAGGATTATTCATTTTTCAATTATCTCTTGAATACTGTGGTTTGAGAACTTCTGAAAAGTGCCCCAAATATATGGGATATGCATCTCTCATGCTATATGCTTGGCATTTTGCCATAAAAACGTATTTCAATGCAATTCTTAATTCTTTTTGCACAGTCCTGGAATAGAAGGAACATACTTCAACATAATAAAAGCTATATATGACAAACCCACAGCAAACATTATCGTCAATGGTGAAAAATCGAAAGCATTTCCCCTAAAATCTCACCACTACTATTCAACAGTTTTGGAAGTTTTGGCCACAGCACTCAGAGAAGAAAAAGAAATAAAAGGAATCCAAATTGGAAAAGAAGTAAAACTCTCACTGTTTGCAGACATGATCCTCTACATAGAAAACCCTAAAGACTCTACCAGAAAATTACTAGAGCTAATCAATGAGTATAGTAAAGTTGCAGGATATAAAATCAACACACACAGAAATCCCTTGCATTCCTATACACTAATAATGAGAAAATAGAAAGAGAAATTAAGGAAACAATTCCATTCACCTTTGCAATGAAAAGAATAAAATACTTAGGAATATATCTACCTAAAGAAACTAAAGACCTATATACAGAAAACTATAAAACACTGGTGAAAGAAATCAAAGAGGACACTAATAGATGGAGAAATATACATGTTCATGGATCAGAAGAATCAATATAGTGAAAGTGAGTATACTACCCAAAGCAATCTATAGATTTAGTGCAATCCCTATCAAGCTACCAATGGTATTTTTCACAGAGATAGAATAATTTCACAATTTGTATGGAAATACAAAAAACTTTGAATAGCCAGAGAAATCTTGAGAAAGAAGAATGGAACTGGAGGAATTAACCTGCTTGACTTCAGGCTCTACTATAAAGCCACAGTTATCAAGACAGTATGGTACTGGCACAAAGACAGAAATATAGATCAATGGATCAAAATAGAAAGCCCAGACATAAATCCACACACATATGGACACCTTATCTTTGATAAAGGAGGCAAGACTATACAATGGAGAAAAGACAATCTCTTTAACAAGTGATGCTGGGAAAACTGGTCAACCACTTGTAAAAGAATGAAACTAGAACACTTTCTAACACCATACACAAAAATAAACTCAAAATGGATTAAAAATCTAAATGTAAAACCAGAAAATATAAAAATTCTAGAGGAGAACATAGGCAAAACACTCTCTGACATACATCACAACAGGATCCTCTATTACCCACCTCCCAGAATATTGGAAATAAAAGCAAAAATAAACAAATGGGACCTAATTAAACTTAAAAGCTTCTGCACAACAAAGGAAACTATAAGCAAGGTGAAAAGACAGCCTTCAGAATGGGATAAAATATAGCAAATGAAGCAACTTACATAGAATTAATTTCAAAAATATACAAGCAATTCCTACAGCTCAATTCCAGAAAATAAACGACCCAATCAAAAAATGGGCCAAAGAACTAAACAGACATTTCTCCAAAGAAGACATACAGATGGCTAACAAACACATGAAAAGATGCTCAACATCACTCATTATCAGAGAAATACAAATCAAAACCACAGTGAGGTACCATTTCACGCTAGTCAGAATGGCTGCGATCCAAAAGTCTACAAGCAATAAATGCTGGAGAGGGTGTGGAGAAAAGGGAACTCTCTTACACTGTTGGTGGGAATGCAAACTAGTACAGCCACTATGGAGAACAGTGTGAAGATTCCTTAAAAAACTGGAAATAGAACTGCCATACGACCCAGCAATCTTAATGCTGGGCATACACACCAAGGAAACCAGAGCAGAAAGAGACACATGTACCCCAATGTTCATCGCAGCACTGTTTATGATAGCCAGGACTTGGAAGCAACTTAGATGTCCATCAGCAGATGAATGGATAAGAAAGCAGTGGTACATATACACAATGGAGTATTACTCAGCCATTAAAAAGAATACACTTGAATCAGTTCTAATGTGGTAGATGAAATTGGAGCCTATTATACAGAGTGAAGTAAGCCAGAAAGAAAAACACCAATACAGTATACTAACGCATATATATGGAATTTAGAAAGATAGTAACGATAACCCTGTATGCAAGACAGCCAAAGAGACACTGATGTATAGAGCAGTCTTTCGGACTCTGTGGGAGAGGGAGAGTGTGGGATGATTTGGGAGAATGGCATTGAAACATGAATATTATCATATGTGAAATGAATCGCCAGTCCAGGTTCAATGCATGATACAAGATGCTTGGGGCTGGTGCACTGGGATGACCCAGAGGGATGGGATGGGGAGGGAGGTGGGAGAGGGGTTCAAGATGGGGAACACATGTACACCCGTGGCAGATTCATGTTGATGTATGGCAAAAGCAATACAATATTGTAAAGTAAAAAAATAAAATAAAATTTCTTTTTCCAACTTAAAAAAAAATTCTTTGCACAGTCTTAAGATCTGTTAAATTCTGTTGCCATAGTATAGTATTAAGACATTTGTTTAGTATAAAACAATATGGATCAGTATTAACTCAGTGCTTGCCATTTAATATAGAAACCCCATTCCCAGACTGAATTTCTGACCTATTAAAAGACATGGACAATGGCTAAAATTACTCTCTGTCCAGTCTGCAGACCCTTTTCAAGGCTTGTTTCACAATTTCAGAGCTATACAATGTGATTATATAATGGGAAAGACTAGCAATCTCTTCAAGAATATTAAGAGATACCAAGGGAAGGTTTCATGTAAGGATAGGCATGATAAAGGACACAAAAGGTAAGGAACTAACAGAAGCAGAAGAGATTAAAAAGAGGTGGCAAGAATACACAGAAGAACTACACAAAAAAGGTCTTAATGACCCAGATAACCATAATGGTGTGATCACTCACCTACAGCCAGACATCCTGGAGTGTGAAGTCAAGTGGGTCTTAGGAAGCGTCACTACAAACAAAGTTACTGGAGGTGATGGAATTTCAGCTAAGCTATTTCAAATCCTAAAAGATGATGCTGTTAGAGTGCTGTACTCAATACGCCGGGAAATTTGGAAAAAACAGCAGTGTCCACAGAACTGGAAAAGGTCAGTTTTCGTTCCAAACTCAAAGAAGGGCAGTGCCAAAGAATGTACAAATTACCAAACAATTGCACTCATTTCGAATGCTAGTAAGGTTATGCTCAAAATCCTTTAAGCTAGACTTTAGCAGCACATGAACTGAGAACTTCCAGATGTAAAAGCTGGGTTTAGAAAAGGCAGAGGAACCAGATATCAAATTGCCAACATTTGCAGGATCATAGAGAAAGCAGGGGAATTCCACAAAAACATCTACTTCTGCTTCACCTGACTATGCTAAGCCTTTGACTGTGTGGATCACAACAAACTGTGGAAAATTCTTAAGAGATGGGAATAAAGGTCACCTTAGCTGTCTCCTGAGAAACCTTTCTAGGCAGGTCAAGAAGCTTACATGGAGCAACTGACTGGTTCAAAATTGGGAAAGGTGTATGTCAAGACTGTATATTGTCACCCTGCTTATTTAACTTCTATGCAGAGTACATCATGCGAAATGCCAGGCTGGATGAATCGCAAGGTGGAATCAAGACTGTGAGGAGAAAGATCAACAGCCTCAGATATGCAGATGATACCACTCTAACGGCAGAAATTGAGGAGGAACTAACGGCAGAAATTGAGGAGGAACTAAAGAGCCTCCTGATAAGGATGAAAAAGAGGAGTGGACAAGCTTAAATCTCAACATTTCAAAAAACTAAGATCATGGCATCCAGTCCCATCACTTCATGGCAAAAAGAAGGGGAAACAGTGGAAAACAAATAGAATGCTGTGCAGATCAACTCAGGAGATGAGGGGTTTCCCATGATGGGACCAGCAGGGGAAGAGAGACTCTGGAGGGGCCACCTTTGGGAAGGAAGCAGGCAGAGCACTCCAGTAAGATGAACTGGGCTGAGTGACTGGGTCCATGTACAACCTGGACAAGCTGAACCCCAACTCTTCAGTCATGAGCATTTACAGGAAACAAACAAAACAGGTACCTCCCTGCTTTCTTCAGGGCTCACAAAAGACAATTTTGCTTCTCTACATAAACATTTCTCCTGAATGGAACTTTTTATGTTATAGTGTGCCACGTGTATCTAAATCTACAAAATTAAATTGCATTTAAAATGAATATCCTATAGTATGATTATAATTTCACAAGTTTCTTTTTTTTTTTAATGGAATTACAGTTCTTTCTTGTGTGTGTGTGTTTTTTTTTTCTCTTCTTTTCTAAATAGGACAACAGCGCACTCAATGTCAAAAGCTCCAATTCTAGTCCTGGCTTTGTCATTTGCTCTGCAAAAGTTCTCACTCTCCCCTGAGTCTTATCTCTTCATTTGTTAAAAAGACTGGCTGTGAAGTACCTAAGTACTTTAACCATCTTCAGCTGTAAAATTCTATGGTGATCAAAAATAAGGTAAGGCTCTATCTGAACATTAAGAAATCCAACTCATGGCACTAAGTCTACAAATATGAAAATATGTGTGGGAGATGTATTATTCTTGGTATAGAAGTCTTCCTTAAACATGATTCATAAGCATTTGCCAAAAAATGCTAAACTAACGGATGGGATCTCCTTCAAAGGAAACCTAAGTTTTAAACCTAATCTAAAGCAATGGTATTGTGGTAGTTAATTTAAAAGGAAGAATTAGTTTTAATAATTTATTATCAGAAAGCATTATGCTAAACAGATATTCACTACAAATTTAGGACACGTTTTAGAAACTACACTCCTCTGTTGTAAAAAAGAAATTTTAATAATGCAACTACCTGATGAAAACTAGCATATCACAGCTTCCCTCAGAGTATAATTATAGTTTTGCTGGCTGTGTAACATTCAAGTTCCTAGACAACCTGGATGGCATGTAATTAGCTGTTTTCTCCTAAAACTTTCCCTGAACCTCTCTGTTAATGCTAAAAAAAAAAGTTCTGAAATTAAAGAAAGTCACATCAAGGCTATATCCATTTAACTTCACAGTTTGGACATATTGCTTTATGAAGTAAAGCGATATTCAGCAGAGCTCACTACGCTGAGTTGGTGGCTCTTCTGTTCACTCCCACTGGCATTCTAAACGTGGGTTTAACATGCACGATTAAAATGTTTACATTTGGGGGGAACCACTTGGCCCATGTCCTTTCTGTCGCCCCCTCATCCCACCTGCTCTTCTGCCTGAAGTCGGGCACACACTGCAGTCCTGCCCACTTGCTCTCCAGCAGATGGTGGGCTCGCCCTCTGAAGCCTCAGAAGCATCACACTGTCCAGCCTGACCTCCGGAGCCCTGACCCGACAGAGTGCCCAGCACGGGGAGAGTGGGTGGGCGCTCCACCCAGCCCATGCCTCCCAGTTCAACAAGCATGCGCTGCGTACCCATGTCCACCCATGTGATCAGCCACGCGTGGGCTCACCAAATCCTCATCCCCAGCGTCTGCAGCCACACGACCTCTTGTGTTTCTGCCCTCTTCCATGATCCTCTTGTCACCAAGTATTCAGAGCCCATTCCCTTCCTGGCTGTTGTTCAAATGTCACGTCTGCAGAGAGGTCCACCCTTCCTAAAGCTGTGGCCATCTCCTCACTGTGACTTACTTTTCTTCATAGAAGTTATTATGTGACATTATCTATATGTATTTTTTTTTTTTCTTTTTCTGGTTTCCTCCACGAGCATGTAAGGTCCAGGAAGCACTTTGTTTGGCTCACTGCGTATTCCCACCATGTACACTGGTCTCTGGCACAGAGTCACCATTCAGTATATAAATGCTAAATGAGTGAGTGACTTTTCTGAGGACCTCCTCTGCCTAAGGCACTGGGCTAGGCCACGAGGGGGGAGGGGGATACAGCCAAGAGGAAGCCACATCCCAGCAGCAGGGGAGCAGACCCCAAACAAGGACACTAAACACAGGGCTGCTCTTCAGTTGCAAACCCCTGCCTTTCCACCCCAGGGGGGGAAGGGCGGCGGGCATGCTGCGCATCTGGGGACTTCTGCTGAGGATCGGGGGTGATCACAGAATCTGTCCTGTGACTGCCTACTCCATATATAGCCAAGGTGCTTTTCCAGTCTTATATTCATTCTGTGGAGAGTTTGTTCAGTACCTTTTTCTGTCTTCTGACTTCAAAGACCGGGGACAAGAGGTTAAGAGGTAGGCTCTTATCTTCCTTTCTCATTACCTTCAACATCTTTATTTTTTCTACTTTCAAACAGAAATCACATAACTATTCTTTAGGAGAAACAAGGGGGCTTGGAGAGGAGAGCGCTCTAGACTGTGCTTTTAATAAGGCTTGCCTGTTTAATGGTGCAAAGTAAAAACTATGGTTTCAAATATATATATGTATACACATGTATACACATGGAAGATTTTATTTACATGTATATTACTGCTGGTGTGTAACAGCTTAAAATACCCACATCTTTTCCTTTCTTTTTAAGTATATGTACTGCTAATTTGTTCAGAGAGATGCTGTAGTCTTATTGACAAAAGCACATAACATCAGTCTGAACATACACCAGGGAAGGCAAAGCAAACTAACATATATTCTATACCTGAGCTTTCTTATACAATTTAAAAACTTAGAACTACAGTATTTACTTGTATAATTAATGAAATCAGTATAAGACCTGTAACCAGCTCTACTTATGAACTGCTTATCTGTCCTGCTATCCACACTTTTCTCTAACTTTTTTCCTGCACATGTACCTCGGCTTCTGAAACTCACTGGCCACAGAACCTGTCAAAGTGGTGTTTCCCAAACTGTGTTTGATGAAAAGATGTTTCATAAAACGATTTCATGGTCAATAATTTCAGAAATATTCATAGTAAAGGACCTGATAGGTTCTGCAGTAAACACATATGAATAAATTTATTTAAGCCAATGCTTCCTATACCTTCATTTTGAATGTCTTGTTCATAGAGTAAGAGCTAGTGAGACAATGACTGGGGAAATGCTAGTTTCCAGTCTTTTGGATCGTATTCCTCTTTTGTTATCATTCCCTGCCTTTCCTTCTTCCAAGTCTCCTCTGTGATGACACTGCCCATCACTCAGAGCTCACTGCAAACCTTCTCCTGGGGGATTACCCTGCATTCCTGCCATCCTCCCTGCTCTTCCTTCCAATCTTTTCCCATATCGACTATGTAGCAGACTCTGTGCTTGGTTCCCAGGATGGAAGGCCAAGAGACTCATTAACTACCCTTGAGGACTACTGGGGATGTGGAGGAACACTGAACCCAAGCTAAGTAGATAACTGGGCTGAACCAGGAAGAATTAGGGAAGTGATCCAGATATGAGGGGATATAGGACTGTTTATGTGTGTGCCTGGAGGAGTTGGAGGAGTAATTGGGGGGAGGCTTATTTAATATATGTGACACATTATGTGCAAACACAGCTTAATGTATAAGAATCTTCAGATTTCCCTGCCTTCTCTAGAACCCAGGGAGAAAGAACAGAAGTGGAGTGTGAGGTGAGAATTAGTGTGGGGAGAGGTAAAACTTAGTTTGATCATGGAGGGCTTTGCATATTAAGAATATTGAATTTATCCTTTAAGCCAGAGGTTCTCAACCTAAACTGCACTTTTGCATAACCTGGAGCTTTTAAAAAAATGCCCACAGATGCACCCAGCATCAATTTGGGAGGCACTGCATAATGCTCTAGAGTTTGTCTTTAATAGCTTATTTGTTTAATTTTGCAAAATTAAAAAAAAAAAATGCTCAAAATTCTCCAAGCCAGGCCTCAGCAATACGTGAACCGTGAACTTCCTGATGTTCAAGCTGGTTTTAGAAAAGTCAGAGGAACCAGAGATCAAATTGCCAACATCCGCTGGATCATTGAAAAAGCAAGAGAGTTCCAGAAAAACATCTATTTCTGCTTTATTGACTATGCCAAAGCCTTTGACTGTGTGGATCACAATAAACTGTGGAAAATTCTGAAAGAGATGGGAATACCAGAACACCTGATCTGCCTCTTGAGAAATTTGTATGCAGGTCAGGAAGCAACAGTTAGAACTGGACATGGAACAACAGACTGGTTCCAAATAGGAAAAGGAGTACATCAAGGCTGTATATTGTGTCCCTGTTTATTTAACTTCTATGCAGAGTACATCATGAGAAATGCTGGACCGGAAGAAACACAAGCTGGAATCAAGATTGCCGGGAGAAATATCAATAACCTCAGATATGCAGATGACACCACCCTTATGGCAGAAAGTGAAGAAGAACTCAAAAGCCTCTTGATGAGAATGAAAGAAGAGAGTGAAAAAGTTGGCTTAAAGCTCAACATTCAGAAAACGAAGATCATGGTATCCGGTCCCATCACTTCATTGGAAATAGATGGGGAAACAGTAGAAACAGTGGCAGACTTTATTTTTCTGGGCTCCAAAATCACTGCAGATGGTGACTGCAGCCATGAAATTAAAAAGACGCTTACTCCTTGGAAGGAAAGTTATGACCAACCTAGATAGCATATTCAAAAGCAGAGACATTACTTTGCCAAAAAAGTTTCATCTAGTCAAGGTTATGGTTTTTCCTGTGGTCATGTATGGATGTGAAAGTTGGACTGTGAAGAAGGCTGAGCACCGAAGAATTGATGCTTTTGAACTGTGGTGTTGGAGAAGACTCTTGAGAGTCCCTTGGACTGCAAGGAGATCCAACCAGTTTATTCTGAAGGAGACCAGCCCAGGGATTTCTTTGGAAGGAATGATGCTGAAGCTGAAACTCCAGTACTTTGGCCACCTCATGTGAAGAGTTGACTCATTGGAAAAGACTCTGATGCTGGGAGGCATTGGGGGCAAGAGGAGAAGGGGACGACAGAGGATGAGATGGCTGGATGGCATCACTGACTTGATGGATTTGAGTGTGAGTGAGCTCCGGGAGTTGGTGATGGACAGGGAGGCCTGGTGTGCTGCAATTCATTGGGTCGCAAAGAGTCAGACACGACTGAGCGACTGATCTGATCTGATGTATCTTTTCTGGCATGGAAGACTTATTTTATTTACAAGTATTAATATATTACTGTTGGTATATAATGACTTAACAAACCCAAGATCTTCCTTTCAAGTATCTGTATTGATTCTCTGTTCATAGAGGCCCTGAAGTCTAATTGCCAAAAGCACAAAATATCAATGTCTGGAGTAGGGTCTTTTTTTTTTTTTTTTAATTTTAAACTTCACAGTGATTTAATATGCAGCCAGCATTGAAACCACTGCTGGATTCCTTGGAAACTTTGAAGGGTACTGAAAGATTTTGAAAAGTATGAAACATGATCAGGTTCTATTTTAGAGATATCACTTTAAAGGAAAACAAAAGATATATATGATATCAGAATTATGTTTAGTCCTGAGAATCCCTGGTACTCATAAACTATCCCAGAAATATTTTGTGAAAGAATAAATTGGAACCAAACAAAACACGTGTGGTAGACACTGCAGACCTGGCTTCCCAGGCTGACAAAGGGAGGAGTGGCATTAATAGGAGCAGAGCTCTCTAAAGAGGAGAGAGAGCCAAACAGTATCATCTCATCTTTCACCGCTTCCGTCAATATCCTCTCTGTGGACTGTCTGGTACATAGATTAGGGGCATGAGACTGGAATTAAACAGACCTGGTTTCTAATTCCCATCTGATACGTACAACTGTTTACTTTGGGATAAGTTATTTATTCCCATTAAGCCTTAGCCTTAGTATCTGTAAAATGGGGATGATGACAAGACAAATGAGGTAATGGTTAAGAATCACCAGTCTAATGCTTGATATAAAAAGAAAACTCACTACTAAGTGTTCATGGAAAAACCTTTAAAACTGACACACACCTCCTGGGAATTAGTCAAGGAATGTCTCTCCCGTTTCCGTTCTATGTTTGGCCATCAAACACATTAACTATAAAGAGAAGTTTCACCTACAAAGTATAGCTGTAAGCACACCATAGGCATATGGACAAGTTTTTTTCAAAGCAATGCCAATACAGCAACACAAAAATGTACATAACTCAAAACCACTCAAATGGACTTCCAGGTGAACTGTGAATGAGCAGCATGATGAAGAGGGACTGTGAAAGGTCAGAAAATAGTGTAGCAGACTGCAGGACCAAGTACCAAAGGGCCCCAAACAAAAAAAAGCTATAGAGAATACGGTGACTGTTTTAACAGTACTAAAATGTCAAGCCTTATAGAAAATATAATATTTGACTGTCAATCAAATATTCACAAAAGGTGATCATATACAGATGATTCAATATATACAATAAACACTAAAACACACAGACCACATGATCTAACCAGAACACAACAGAAGTTGAAATAATAAAAATATAAATAATAACCAAAATATAATACTTAAGATTAACTAAAGAGCACAAATTCCGCCTTGGGTATTTTACATGTTTTTGTTAATTTAATGTTTGTTGCCAAACACCCCTTGAAGTATTTAGATTGTCTGCATATTACAGTTGGAGCTTTAAAAAGATGCATGACTTGTTCAGCTAATTAGAGGTGAAAACCAGCACTGAAATTCAAGAAGTCATCTGTCAAAATTTTCAGTTCAATTACTATTCTGCACTGCCTCTCAAACTCTTGTAAAGGAAATTTTATTTCTCAGAATAAAACTTTAAAATACATTTTTTTTAGGCAATTCATGAAAGGAGAAAAACTTATGAAGTCAAAGTAGAAATTAATGATTAATGATTGATAACCAATGTATATACTAAAGATTCACATTATTTATTTATTTATTTTTAATTTGTTTATTTTTAAATTGAAGGATAACTGCTTTTTAGAATTTTGGTGTTTTCTGTCAGACCTCATGAGGGCGATCTGGTTGTAACACCTATCATCCCACTGATCGCCAGGGTGGATTCCGCTGATCTGGCTGGCTAGGCGGGTGTCCCTTTCTTCCCTCAAGTGCCATGTGCGTCCCTCCTGAGGTTACGCACTTGGTTGAAGAGGACGACCATCCCCAGTTAAGGAGGACAGGTGTTTGGTCCAGGGTATAGGACTAGCTGCGCTCCCCTGCTAGAACTTCCAAACAAGCTCTCAAGATTCACATTTTTTTCTTTTGAGGTGAGTACAATAATAACAGATGACCACACAGTCTAATAAGAAATATAATTAGCAATATCACTTCTACTAGAAAGAGCAATAACCATAGAACAGCCTGCTGTTATGCAGAATTTACTATGTGCCAGGCACTGAGGTAAGCACTTCAATTTGTACTACATCAATTAATCCTCACAATAAACTTTTATAACAAATACCTGACATGCATGCTTAGCTGCTCAGTCTTGTCTGACTCTTTGTGATACTGTGGACTGCAGTCAGCCAGATGCCTCAGTCTGTGGGATTCTCCAAACAAGAGTACTGGAGTGGGTTGCCATTTCCTTCTCCAGGGGACCTTCCTGACCCAGGGATCAAAGCCATATCTCCTGTGTTTCCTGCACTGGCAGGCAGATTCTTTACCGCTGAGCCACCTAGGAAGCCTGATAAACACTCTAGCAATACTCAAATTATAAGGAAACTGAGTCTCAGAGAATTTAATTAACTTAAGTTCACCCCATTACTAAGTGCCTGCATCAGGTTTTGAACTCATGCCCTTTTGATCCCAGAACCCAAACTTGTATGATTATATTGTACATGTAAACAAATATCTAAAATTAAGAACAAGAAAGTACATGTAACACAATATGTGAAGAATATTACAATTTATTAGAGAATGTTAGAAAAAACTGTGTGGCACAGAAGTTAAAATCTCTATTAAATGACTGATTTTACCAGGAAAATGGAATTGATCCAAGTTGACATCAGAATTCATTTAAAAATGCATAACCATAAAAAAATTGGAGCTGCTGTTTTAAAATAAAGCAAAAACCTTTCAATGAAATAACAGGTCTAGACCATTTTATAGGTAAATGTCATCAAGCTTTAAAAAGTAGATAATTCCATTAACATATAAACCTTTGCAACCCACCAAAAGGGCACTAGAGACCAAGACAGACAAATGGGGATGGCATTCAGAGGGTGAAGCAGATGATAATCTGTTACCATGAAGAATGACAACTTCAGATAAGTTCTATGAATTTGATGGGGTAGAGAGGAATTCTGCTTCAGATGTGACTGCCAGCCCTCTCTGAGAATGTGACATTGTTATGGGAGCAATGATGTGACAGGCTAGAAGTAGCTAGATGTGATAAGACAGGCAGAGAGCTGCATTCAAGGGAATAACAAAGAGAATAACATGGAAAAACACCCGGAAGGCAGGAATGCAAGGAACATGCGCAAGAAAAAGAAAAAAAGACAAAACAAAATATTAACAGTGAAGAGGGAGAAGGGGATGAAAATCATTTTGGAGAGGCAATTTCAATCATCCAAGTGACAGATGGTGGTAATGGGGGAGATGGTGACATGTGGAAAGTTGTGACTTGTCTTTTGGAGGTGGTGGCATTCAATATACATGCATAATATGTTATATATATTGTACATGTATTGTACACACACATGTATTTATTTTACTCTTAATATGATCAGGGAGGCATAATAAAATGCAAAGTGAAACCTCTTCTAGAAGTGGTTTTATATAATGAAACAAAATGTAATAAAGAAACTGAGGTTGGACAGATAGATGAGGTTTATTAATAATGAAAAGATGCTGATACAAAATCATTCTACAGCATTTCAATCCATCTTGATGATCTCTGTTAATACCTCTTTGAGTGTGAACAGATCTTCTAGTGAAGTATGCTGACCAAAATGCTTGCTGAACTTTCTAAACTATATTATGGCCCTTTTTTCCACTGGAATCATAAACCAGCTAAATAATAGGCTTAGGTACTAGCAGCTTTGATCAGTTTTCCAGAGATCTAGGTGGTGGCTGGTTTCAGGATGATTCAAGGGCATTATATTTATTCTTTGCTTTATTTCTATTAGTATTACGTCAGTTCTACCTCAGATCATCAGGCATTAGATCCCAGAAGTTGGGATGTGGGGTTCTCTAAATCTTGCATTTCAAATGGATCTCTGAGTACATGAAACCAAGACCTCAGCTAAAACCAAGAGATTGTTTTCTCCGTGATTTAATCTTCATATTGTTCAACTGATACATCATGTCCATGAACATGCAGCACGCCAGGCTTCCCTGTCCATCACTATCTCTCAGAATTTGCTCAAACTCACATTCATTGAATTGTGTGGGTTGCTTCAATAAAAATTCTTCCCTCACCAAAGTCTACTAAAATCCTACTTATTCCCCATTAGAAGTATTTAAGAATTCAGAACACTTGATTAAAAGAGATTATCGGAAACTTAAAATCTATCCTGTTTAAACTGTATCCATTCATATGAATTATAGGCAACTCCTTTCCAGCATGCAAGGAGAAAGGTACTATTAGAAACTCAAAAATAACATACAATGGAAATATATAGAAGGGGCTGCAGTCCAAACTGTTCTAGCTAGCCAGAGATGTTACTTCTTTCTGAGGTCTACGTAGACGTTTTAAAATTCTCATATTCAGTAAACGTGTCTTCCTAACTGTAGTTCTTTAAAAGCTAGCTTAACTTTCTTTAAAAAGGCAACAGTTGTTTGTGAACACTGTAATTAGTCAATTAATGTTATGGAAATCTGATCTAGCAGGATCATTTTAACTAAAAGAAGGAGAAAATTTTCTCGTGATGAACACGTAATTTATTGCTTTAAATAGCAAAACTGCTATGTTATAGCAAACAAATTAAATTCACTAATAATAATTGATCATTTTGGCACTGAAGTTATTTTTGCAAGCAATATTGTTAAACTGCATATTAATTTAAACTGTTTTGGACAACTGAATATGCCTCTGACCACTAGTAACTATATTCATTTTTGGGAAAGTGTTAATGTGTATCTAAGACCAAGTGCATTTACTAGGTGACATACTTTACTATCCCTTGATGGTTAAAAATAGTCTCAATCTTTTGTCCAAACATAACAATGGAAATGAGTCTCATCATTTCTTACACAAGAACATTTATTTACAATTGATTAAATAAAAATTCTTAAACTGCTTTCTGTTAGCTAACTAAAGCAATTTTATCATTTTAGATAGAAACAACCATGTACTGTCTACATGACTGGTAAAACTATACTTGAAAGTGATTCTTTTCATAATTTTAGGCATTATTTACTAATATGAAAATATGGCATTTCTGTATTGCACAAAATGCTAAAAAATACATATACAAAGGAGATCAGCCCTGGGATTTCTTTGGAAGAAATGATGCTAAAGCTGAAACTCCAGTACTTTGGCCATCTCATGCGAAGAGTTGACTCATTGGAAAAGACTCTGATGCTGGGAGGGATTGGGGGCAGGAGGAGAAGGGGACGACAGAGGATGAGATGGCTGGATGGCATCACTGACTCGATGGACGTGAGTCTGAGTGAACTCCGGGAGTTGGTGATAGACAGGGAGGCCTGGCGTGCTGCAATTCACGGGGTCGCAAAGAGTCGGACATGACTGAGCGACTGATCTGATCTGATCTGATTGTTTCTTATGTAGTTTACTTAGCAGTGACTCTTATTAGCACTGTCTTGAACATCACTCTGCACAGTGTTCCCTCTTCAAATATAGCTAGAAATGTGGTTACATCAGAAGGAATTTTGCACTTTAAAAATGAAGAAATTCTTTACTAAATGTAGGATTTTCATACCATTTTAGAAAAGAACTTCATTTGGTAAAATTATTTTATGGAGAGAGGGGGAAAAAAAAAAAAAAACCCTGATTCAAAAACTTTAAAAAGGAACTTGAGGCAATTCAGACTAGTAAATTTTGCAGCTGGCAGGAGCATTCTGGATTATGTGGTCAAGGTGGCCACAATGTCAAATGTGACAAGGTCAGATGGGCCAGAAGGACAGATAAAAACTAGGTAACCTGTGAGGAGGGCTAATTTCATCACAACTCATCTAAATATATGACTTTGCTTTAAAGGGGGAAAAAATAGGCAACAAACACTGCCAGGGAATCTTTGAAATTGCAAATTCTAGGGAATCCTTAAGAGTACCTTCAAATTATTGTCTGTGTAATCAGATAATTTTTATCAAATCAACAGGAATCATTCTATGGTGAAGTCAATATCCTACTGTGAGCAATGCTCTTTGTCCAATCAATTCATCAGTAACAACTTTTTGCTCCTTTCTTCCAAATGCTAAATAGCAACCAACATTAAAATGTATCCTTATTTTTTAAATATTCTCCTCTGTAAGTCTTTTATGAAGTCAGTGATTACCAAAATGAGAAATTCTGTCCTGAAAATGAATCACTGTATTATAATTTTGAAATATATGGACGTTCCAAATTATCACAATACAATCGGAAACTTCTGCTCATAAGAATCTAAGAGAATTGCTTGATGATGTGCTTCAGCAAATGGAAAAAAGGATCTAAAAACTGTAGATATAAAAACAGAATACACACACACTCAGACATTTATATAGACAACCAACCAATCAAATCCAAATTGTGGTGAGCAAGGAGACGAGCACAATGCAGTATTTAGTCCAAATAATTAAAATACATGATGCAAAAGCACTAAATATATGGAACTAAAATCTTATTTGGGTTAATATGGAGGGTAATAGTCAGTGCTCAAGGTAGAAGCAGATGGGAAGAATGTGAATGCTTAGGCCCTTTTTTGTTTGGGGGAAATGATTAACTTTAGGCACTGACTCAAAAATTATACATTTCAATATATTTATAAACAGAATGTATAATTTCAACACTAGTAGAAGGAAAAATACCCTCTATGTATTATTAAATAAAGGGATAACAAAAATGAATAGCAAATTATGATGATAAACAGAAAAAGTTAAAAGATGGCAGCTTTAAACTCTTCCCCTTAGCGCACTTTGCAGATATTGTGTGTGTGAGTGTATGTTTAACAAATCAAGTTTGTGGGAACCCTGCATGAAGAGAGTTCTGTTAGAGTCATTTTTACAATAGCATGTGCTCACTTTGTGTTTTTGTCACGTTTTGGTAGTTCTCACAATATTCCTTTTTCATTATTATATTTGGGAGGGTGATCTGTGGTCAGTGATCTTTGATACTATTACTAAAACTCAAGCAAGGTTCAGATGACAGTATTTTTCAGCAATAAAATATTTTTAATCAGGGTATGTACATTGTTTTTTAGACCTAATGCTATTGTACACTTAATAGACCACAGTATAGTGCAAACATAACTGTTATATGCACTGGGAAATCAAAAAATTTGTGTGACTGGCTTTCCTCCGGTGGTCTGGAATTGAACCTGCAGCATCTCTGAGGTCTGCCTGTACCTAACAGTAAGGCATGAGACAACACATCACTGTTTACCTCATTTAACCTGATCTCCATTTAGATCCCCAATTGCTTTCTTCATGAGGCTTATCAAAATGTGTTATTCTTTTATTCTTTATTCTTCAGGGTCTTCCTGTCACCATGTTCCACTAGAATGTAAGCACCTCAAGGGAAGGAATTAACACCTTTTTATTCACTAATATATCCTTAGTAACTTGCACAGTGGTACATGCTGCTTAGATAAGCACGAAATCAAACTTAGCAAAGAAAAGTACAAAAAGACTGGTTGGAACACAGATACAATGGGACAATGCCAATAAAAATCAAGCAAGCATGGACATACAATAGACAAAATAGAGCCAAGATGAAAAGTACTGAATAACATACCAAAATATTTTTTGTATTGAGAAAAACTGTAATTCACTACAACGATATACTGATCATTTACCAATATAGCTGCAAAAAATGACCAAACAATAAAACCCTGCCCAATATAGAAGCAACATATGTGTCTACAACCATAGTGGAATAATTTAACATTTCTAAGGTCATGAAAGATGAAGGCAAACATAACTAAACCTGTAAGTAATTTGGCCAGATGACTACACACAGGGCACACATGGCTCTTGTTACCAAGCAGAGAAAGCTAAGTCAGTCCTTGCATGCATGGGCGCCACATCTGTGGATTCAGCCAGCTGTTGGTTTAACCAGCTGTATGCGCACAGCTGGCAGATGCGGAAGGCCAGCTGTACTGTACCCTTTTATATGAAGGATCTGAGGACCTGTGGATATTAGTATCTGGGGTGGGGGGGAAGGGTCTTGGATCCAGCCCCCCTGGATACTGAGGGGTGACTGTATATTCTTTTGAAATAATCCAGAACAGTGTTTTTAAGTCATGTATTAGGTTACAAAGAAACTACAAAACACACCAAAAAGTGTAAGTTATAAAGGCTGTGCTAGACCATAATGCAATTAAATTGGAATTTAAAATGAAAAGTATAGCAACAGTGCCCACAACTAATTCAAACCACTTGGAAATAAAGATACATGGCATGTGGCTGGAAGAAAAGAAAATTCTGGAAGAATGGATTATCTTTATAGCAAACTGGAGAATCACTGCAGTACCAGTGAAAATCCTAAGAGGATACTTTAATGATTTCACCAGGTTGGTTGTAAAGTTCACTAGGAAGAGAAAATCAAAGTTATTAATAAATGGTTAAATAAAATTAAAAAAAGAACCATATTCACACAAATGCAGAGTGCCACAAAGCCTCATGCTAGCCATCAGATACATGGCAAATCAGCTGTATTGAAGAGGCCACACACCATTTAGGATTCAGTCTGAGACAACTTTACTCTATAAAGGCAATTACAGTATCTACCAGTTGGTAGTAGAAGTTAAAATTTTAAAGTATTCTAAAAATATAAAAATTAGTACTTTCTTTGAATTTCTATATAACCTGATTAACATGTCCATTAATTTCCTGAATTTTCATTATTTGTCAGGTGTTTTCTCCTTAATATATAATGACCTTCATCTGAGTCATACTGCAGTTTCCAGTGTTTTTTTTTTCACATACCTGATTTTAACGTCTGTGCGCAATAGGTACATTAGTATCATCTTACTTCATAGATAAACCCACAGCCCCAAAGTTTAGTTTGCCCAGATCTAAGTGGCTGTGACACAGGCCTAGGCCTAGCTCTTGCACTCCATATGCTGCAGTCCTGAGGAGGCCAAAGGAGACCTGATACACGGCTGGAGATGGAAGGACATTCCTGCAACCACGTGACACGCTCCTGAGCTCAAGTCCCTAAATGGGTTATCATGAGTCTGCTTCCCTTCTCCATGTCTCCATTTCTCAAATAGTTATCAAGGTTAATTGCAGGAAGCCTGTCCTCCCTGATATATATGAGCAACCTTTCAAGTACAATGGCATACACAGATGGGATTTCATGGGAACATAAGACAGGGATAGCTAATAGAGCGAGAGTCAGGTAGGCACCTGAACTGAAGGATGAGGAGTCAGTAAAGGCTGGGCTTAGGGAATGATAAAATCTCCTAGTGAGGGAGCATCAACCAAGGCAAACATGTCAGAAAGACAAAACTGCCCGGACACCCTGTGCTAAGAGGCTGGAAAGGCAGATGGGGCCAGTTCATACAGCAGCTTGTCTATCACATGACAGAGCTTGGATTTAGCCTTGGAACTAATGAGGCGCTGGGGAATGGACGCAGGTGGAAGAGAAGTACTGTTGACAGTATCAGTGAAACTGCGTGAAGAACTGATGCCCCAGGTCAGATCATCAGCTCAGCTGGCAAAGAATCCGTCTGCAATGAGGAGGCCCCGGTTTGATTTCCGGGTCAGGAATATTTCCTGGAGAAGGGAGAGGTTACCCACTCCAGTATTCTTGGGTCTTCCCTGGTGGTTCAGTGCGTAAAGAAAACACCTGCAATGTGGGAGACCTGGGTTCGATCACTGGGTTGTGGGAAGATCCCTTGGAGAAGGGAACGACTACCCACTTCAGTATTCTGGCCTGGAGGATTCCACGGACTGTACAGTCCAAGGGGTCACAAAGAGTTGGACACGACTAAGCAACTTTCACTTTCAAGGAAATCCTATTAGGAGAGAAACAGCAAATTCTTCTCACAAGAACGCACAGCACTTATTTTGAATTCTAATTCTTTGTTAAAGTTCTACTAAGCCCACTGACTCAATTACAACTCCCGATTCTACTGAGATGAATAAACCATCACAGTTATCTTTCCTCAATAATGTGATTTCTTTTGGAATGTGGAGACTTTTTTGAAACTATCTTTTATTTATTTTTATTTTTTTTTCTAGTGAAAAGAGCTTTATTACTTAAGTATAGGAGTTCATATATTATTGTGGTTAAAGGTTGCATTGATATTGAAGCTCAAATAGGTAACTGCAAGAACAGTACTCTGAATTCCACTGTCAACCTTACCTAGAAATTAGGATCAATCTTTTTTTTTTAAATTTTTAAATTTATTATTATTTAAAAAAATTTTTAAATATAAATTTATTTATTTTAATTGGAGGCTAATTACTTTACAATATTGTATTGGTTTTGCCATACATCAACATGAATCCGCCATGGGTGTACACCTATTCCCCATCCTGAACCCCCCTCCCACCTCCCTCCCTGTACCTTCCCTCTGGGTCGTCTCAGTGCACCAGCCCCAAGCATCCAGTATCATGCATCGAACCTGGACTGGCGATCCGTTTCATATATGATATTATACATGTTTCAATGCCAAAAGAGACACAGATGTATAGAACAGTCTTTTGGACTCTGTGGGAGAGGGAGAGGGTGGGATGATTTGGGAGAATGGCATTGAAACATGAAACTATTTTTTAATGGCAGAGTTCTCCATTGTATTTTAGCAAAGTCTTTTAAATCTATGTGCTTTGTTCCTCTTCAAAGAATTGAGCATATTATTTAATGACCTAGAGTTTGGAGTCAGATAGACTTGAGCCTTAGTAACCATGTGACCTAGAGCAGTTTATCCACCTTCTCTGAACCTCAGTTCCAGAGTGGTAACATAAAAATAATATATATATCAAGGGGGTTGTAATGTTTACATGCAGTAATTTTCGTAAGTATCTAGCATAGGTCCCACAAATACAAAGGGGTCAAAAAATAGTATTAAAAGCAGCCATCATCACCATTATGAGGCAGCACAGATTGACACTTAAAATCACGGGGCTTTGTAACCAGTAAGGTTTGAATTTCAGCTCAGATACTAGATTCTGATCTCAAAATTTATCTACCGTCTTATCTACATAATTGAAAAAAACGGTACCTTCACCAGAGGTGTTCTAAGGATTGAATGAGACAATGTAAGTCAAGTGTGTATCTCTGGGCTGGCATACAGCAAGCAGTCAGGCATGTTTACACCACTGTGGTTACCACCACGACCACTACCCTGCCCATCAATGTCAGTAACCTCTCCTGGGCTTAGTTAAGAGTGTAACAGGCCAGACACAAATGTCAGTCTGCACACGTATAAAGTCTTCACGTAAGCTACTAAAATATGCAAACATGTATTTTAACTAAAATTACTTTCTTCCTTATCTTTGTTTACAACAACCATGTTTTGGTTTTCAAATAAAAATTATACTTCTTTTTTTCCTTCTTAAAAAAGATATACCACATGACCAATGAGATAAATACTTGATAAGCTAGACTTTATTAAAATGAAAACTTCTGCTCTGTGAAAGACATTGTCAAGAAAAGGCGGCAGGCCACAGAGGTGAAGAAAATACAACAGACACATCTGATAAAGGACTATTACCCAAGATATACAAAGAACTCTTAAAACTCACCAAGTATGAAAAGACTCAATTAAAAAAAAATGGGCTGAAGATTTTAACAGACACCTGACCAAAGAAGGCACACAGGTGACCAGGTAAGTACATGAAAACATAAAACATCCTGTGTCATGAGAAAAATGAGTAAGACAACAAGAGATCATTATGCACCTACAAAAATGGCTAAAATCTAGAACACGACAACACCAAGTGCTTGTGAGAATGCGGAGCAACGGGGATTCTCATTCATTACTGGTGAACAGCGGTAGAGATACTTTGAAAGACTGTTTGGTGGTTTCTTACAAAACTAAACACATCCCTATCACATGACCCAGCAATTGTGCTCCTTGACATTTACCTAATGGAGTTTAAAATGTATCTACACAAAAACCTGCAAACAGATATTTAGTGCAGCTTTATTCATAATAGCCAAAACCTGGAACCATCCAAGATGTCCTTTAGTGAATGAGTGGACAAATAAACTGGAACATCTAGACTATGGAATACTATTCAGCACTAAAAAGAAATTAGCAAGCCATGAAGAGATGTGGAGGAACCTAAATACAAATTATCAAGTGAAGAAACTCAATTTGAAAAGGCTAAATACTGTGTAATTCCAACTGTATGACACTCTGGACAAGCCAAGATTATGCAGACAGTAAAAAGATCAGTGGATGGCAGTGGTTTGGGAAGGGGAAGGGATAAACTGGCAGCACATGTAAAATTTTTCGGTCATGAAACGACATTTTATGATGCTATTAATGCAATGGTGGGTACATGTCATTATACATTTCTCTAAACATGATACATTCTCTAAACATATAGAATGTACAAAACCAAGAGTAAATCCTACTGTAAACTATGGATTCTGGGTAATCATGACATGTCAATGTACGTTCATCAACTGTTAACGGATGTACTACTCTGGTGCCGGATATTGACAGTTGGGGAGGCTACGCATGAATGGAAACAAGAGGGGACATGGGAAATCTTCGTACCTTCACCTCAAGCAGTGAATGTACAACTGCTCTAAAAAGAAACTCTATTTAAAAAGGCATGTACGGTATAATGGGAATTTAGACAATGCAGATTAACAAAGAATAAATAACAACCATTAATCTACCATTCTACAATTACTGCTGATATTAACACTATATTGTTAGTCATTTTTAAATTTGTTTCCATTTTTTTCTTTTATAAAAAATAATATTTCTTGATAAAAGTCTTATTTTGAGCCCAATGGCCAATGCTTTAATCTCAAACATTGAAGCAAAACTTGTAGGTGAGTGATTCCATCTCTTGTTTAGACTTAAAGGGTAAATTAACTAGCATGTCTTTAATAGAGCAAATTCTCAAATAAAAACCTTAACTAGAATCCACATGATTCAGAATCCTCAATTAACTCATTCCCCACCTCAATGTTGTACTTTTAGAAGAAATATGAAAATAAGAATAAGAAAAAAAGCATATGTTTTAAAAGAAGTTTATGGTCACAAAGAATTACTATTAATGCAATCTCTTTAGTTCAGCTGAAGCCCAAGGACTAGAAAATATGTAGTTATGTTGAACTTACTCTTAGTTAAACATAAAACCCAATTAACAAAGATAGTCCATTACTTGGATATTCCAATAAAATATTACAGTTTTTGAAGAACAAGAGTCATCAAAAATTGATGTTCTCAACATAGTCACCTTTTAGACTGTACTTTCTATGGCTCTATTTTACTTGTGACTCTATTAACAGATCCTAACTGATTGATTAAGTTTTTGACTGTTTTTTTTTTTAAAGCTTACAGGATCTTAGTTCTCCAACCAGGGATGGAACCCATGCCCCCTGCAGGGGAAGCATGGAGTCCTAACCACTGGATGGCCAGAGAATTCCTTAATAGAACCTAATTTAGATCGTGATATAGAAAATATGTGAGACACATGTGCAAGGACCCAGGCAGGGGCTTTGAATTTAACTCTTCCAAAGAGACTGAGATTTAGTACTTTGACAGAGAATCTATGGATTCTGCAGACCTTGATCTGTCAGAGTTTCAATACAGTTTTCAAAGCACTCAGACACACACTGTCACATAGGCTTTTCATGGCCATTTAAGTATGTGCTGTAGATATTGTTAACTTTGACTTATAGAAAAGAAACAGAGATTCAGAGGTATTAAATGACTTTTTTCCTATGGCTCAAAACACTGAAACTGCAAAGTTTGCACAGCATTCTTGTTTTGGCTACTGTAAGAATAAACAATCTTGGCAAGTCACAGAACCTCACTGGAGTTCTTTTACTAGTAAAATGCAGGGATCAGTCTAGATGATCTTTCCTTTCCCACCCAGCTCTACTACTGTATGAGTTGTGACCTTATAGCGCACAATGCTCTTACACCCTAACACTTAGTAAGTAACAGGAAACCTTATTTTGCTGAAATTAACTGATAGTATTGGCTTTATTACTTTACTAGCGTGTGAGATGAGTGCAACTGCAGTAGTTTGAGCATTCTTTGGCATTGCCTTTCTTTGGGACTGGAATGAAAACTGACCTTTTCCTGACCTCTGGCAGAGGAACCAGAGATCAAATTGCCAACATCCGATGGTTCATCGAAAAAGCAAGAGAGTTCCAGAAAAACATCTATTTCTGCTTTATTGACTATGCCAAAGCCTTTGACTGTGTGGATCACAATAAACTGTGGAAAATCCTGAAACAGATGGGAATACCAGAACACCAGACTTGCCTCTTGAGAAACCTGTATGCAGGTCAGGAAGCAACAGTTAGAACTGGACATGGAATAACACACTGGTTCCAAATAGGAAAAGGAATACGTCAAGGCTGTATATTGTCACCATGCTTATTTAACTTCTATGCAGAGAACATCATGAGAAACGCTGGACTGGAGGAAGCACAAACTGGAATCAACATTGTCAGGAGAATTATCAATAACCTCAGATATGCAGATGACACCACCCTTATGGCAGAAAGTGAAGAACTAAAGAGCCTTTCAAAGTGAAAGAGGAGAGTGAAAAAGTTGGCTTAAAGCTCAACATTCAGAAAACTAAGATCATGGCATCTAGTCCCATCACTCATGGCAAATAGATGGGCAAACAGTGGAAACAGTGGCAGACTTTATTTTTCTGGGCTCTAAAATCACTGCAGATGTTGACTGCAGCCATGAAATTAAAAGACACTTACTCCTTGGAAGGAAAGTTATGACCAACCTAGATAGCATATTCAAAAGCAGAGACATTACTTGGCCAACAAAGGTCCATCTAGCCAAGGCTATGGTTTTTCCAG
>NW_011494934.1:2390517-2392872 GCF_000754665.1 Bison bison bison
CAACAGTCCATTCTGAAGGAGATCAGTCCTGGGTGTTCATTGATAGGACTGATGTTGAAGCTGAAACTCCAATACTTTGGTCACCTGATGTGAAGAACTGACTCGTTTGAAAAGACCCTGATGCTGGGAAAGATTGTGAGCAGGAGGAGAAGGGGACGACAGAGGATGAGATGGTTGGATGGCATCACTAACTCGATGGACATGGGTGTGGGTAGACTCCGGGAGTTGGTGATGGACAGCGAGGCCTGGCGTGCTGTGGTTCACAGGGTCACAAAGAGTCAGACATGACTGAGTGACTGAACTGAACTGATTGGCTTTACTGATCTCTTCCTCTCAAAGTGTGGTTCACAAACTCTTGGGGGCTGAAGACCCCTTCAGAGAGTCTGTGATGGTAAAACCATCAGAATAAAACTAAGAAATTATCTTTTTCACTGTGGTAACATAAATGTATGAATACCAAATCAGGGACGGGGTAAGATGGATTGAGAGATTGGGATTAACATATATATACTACAATATATAAAACAGATAACTAATGAGAATCTACTGCATAGTTCAGGGAACTCTATTTAATGTTCTATGGTGACCAAAATGGGAAGGAAACCCCCAAAAGAGTGGATCAATACTGACTGGCTTTGCTGCATAGCAGAAACTAATACAATATTGTAAAGTAACTATACTCCAATAAAAATTAAAAAAATATTGTTATAATTTAAAAAAGTGACAGTGGGTCAAATCATGAGCCCCTTAGTACCATATCAAACAGTGGTATCAAACTATCTAAGCAGGTATTGTTTTCTTCATCATCTGGCAGTACAAACAGAAGCAAAAACAGAACAAACAAAAAACCAACAAAGGCTAGATTCAAGAACGTCCTTGAAGGAGCAGTAAAAATTATTTTTCTAAACAGCCATTCTTAAAGGTGCATCTCTATAATCATCTATATGACAAAATTGGAAGTAGGCATAAAGCACTTCTGCTGTGTGCCAAGTATGATGGTTTTCACAGGAAAAGTGACTTGGGTGATTGTTTCAGTTGCAAGTTGAGCTAACTTCTTTTAGATGGAACAGCATTTTTACTTGGAAAAAAATGGCTATCAGAAAACTATGAATGATGTGAAACCATCATCATTTCAAAGAAAACAAATGACAGTATTTGTAACTGATGCTAAATTCAAGTTTTCAAGCAAAAATTAGACATTTGAAAAACATGTATTCACCACAGTGGGCTGGAAAGTTTTCCAGTATTTAGAGACTTCTGATGATCAGTGGTAATATGAACAGATGTAATATTTTTAGTACTGTGTAATGAAATGCATCTGGGTCGTGAAGATCTTTTTTGTACAGTTCTTCTGTGTATTCTTGCCACCTCGTCTTAATATCTTCTGCTTCTGTTAGGTCCATACCATTTCTGACCTTTACTGAGCCCATCTTTGCAGGAAATGTTCCCTTAGTATCTCTAATTTTCTTGAAGAGATCTCTAGTCTTTCCCATTCTCTTGTTTTCCTCTATTTCTTTGCATTGATCTCCGAGGAAAGCTTTATCTCTCCTTGCTATTATTTGGAACTCTGCATTCAAATGGGTATATCTTTCCTTTTCATTTTCCTTCTTTTCACAGCTATTTGTAAGGCCTCCTCAGACAGCCATTTTTGCATTTCTTTTTCTTGTGTGTGGTCTTGACTCCTGTCTCCTGTACAATGTCACAAACCTCCATCCATAGTTCATCAGGCACTCTATCAGATCTAGTCCCTTAAATCTATTTCTCACTTCCACTGTATAGTCATAAGGGATTTGATTTAGATCATACCTGAATGGTCTAGTGGTTTTCTCCACTTTGTTCAATTTCAGTCTGAATTTGGCAATAAGGAGTTCATGATCCGAGCCACAGTCAGCTCCCAGTCTTGTTTTTGCTGACTCTAGAGCTTCTCTGTCTTTGGCTGCAAAGAATATAATCAATCTGATTTCGGTGTTGACCATTTGGTGATGTCCATGCGTAGAGTCTTCTCTTGTGTCGTTGGAAGGGGGTGTTTGTTACGACATGTATAGATATGAGAGTTGGACTATTAAAAAAGCTGAGCGCAGAAGCGTTGATGCTTTTGAACTGTGGTGTTGGAGAAGACTCGAGAGTCGCTTGGACTGCAAGGACATCCAACCAGTCAATCCTAAAGGAGATCAGTCCTGAGTGTTCATTGGAGGGACTGATGCTGAAGCTGAAACTCCAATACTTTGGTCACCTGATGTGAAGAACTGACTCGTTTGAAAAGACCCTGATGCTGGGAAAGATTGTGAGCAGGAGGAGAAGGGGACGACAGAGGATGAGATGGTTGGATGGCATCACTAACTCGATGGACATGGG
>NW_011494934.1:2392972-2404605 GCF_000754665.1 Bison bison bison
GACCACAACCTAGATAGCATATTCAAAAGCAGAGACATTACTTGGTCAACAAAGGTCCATCTAGCCAAGGCTATGGTTTTTCCAGTGGTCATGTATGGATGTGAGAGTTGGACTATAAAGAAAGCAGAGCGCTTAAGAATTGATGCTTCTGAACTGTGGTGTTGGAGAAGACTCTTGCAGTCCAGAGTTCCATGGACTGCAAGGAGATCCAAGCAGTCCATTCTGAAGGAGATCAGTCCTGGGTGTTCATTGATAGGACTGATGTTGAAGCTGAAACTCCAATACTTTGGTCACCTGATGTGAAGAACTGACTCGTTTGAAAAGACCCTGATGCTGGGAAAGTTTGAGGCCAGGAGGAGAAGGGGATGACAAAGGATGAGATGGTTGGATGGCATCACTGACTTGATGCACATGGGTTCAGGTGGACTCTGGGAGTTGGTGATGGGCAGGGAGGCCTGGTGTGCTGCGGTCCATGGGGTTGCAAGGAGTCAGACACGACTGAGAGACTGAACTGAACTTAACTGAATGAAATGTATCAACATTTAGAAGATACAGAACTTGGTGATCCAATATTTCCCAAATAATTCACGCATGGATAAAAGATCTGTTCAAAGTTCAAGTGGATCCAAAGATTACAGAGTATGAAAGTTCATTGCTGTGACTTCAAATCAATCGATGCCCAGAACAAACACATTTGGTTTTCTCATCTTTATTGTTCACGTGCTTCCCTGTTCCTACAATCCTCTCCCATTTTTCAATGTCTCATTACTCTTTCTTGAAGGTCTATAAAACCTTGCATAAGATTTAGAAGCACTAAAAAGCATGTATTAATTTTTGTTACCTTGCAACAAAAATACACTACAAGCTAAATCTCTCAAATCTCACCTCCCTCAAGAAAAACAAGTAATCGCTGCCCATTTCCCATAAGGTATTGGGGATTCAAGGAGAGTTATGACCAACCTAGACAGCATATTCAAAAGCAAAGATATTACTTTGCCAACAAAGGTCTGTCTAGTCAAGGCTATGGTTTTTCCTGTGGTCATGTATGGATGTGAGAGTTGGACTAGAAAGAAAGCTGAGCGCTGAGGAATTGATGCTTTTGAACTGTGGTGTTGGAGAAGACTTGAGAGTCCCTTGGACTGCAAGGAGATCCAACCAGTCCATTCTGAAGGAGATCAGCCCTGGGATTTCTTTGGAAGGAATGATGCTAAAGCTGAAACTCCAGTACTTTGGCCACCTCATGCTAAGAGTTGACTTATTGGAAAAGACTGTGATGCTGGGAGGGATTGTGAGCAGGAGGAGAAGGGGACGACAGAGGATGAGATGGCTGGATGGCATCACCGACTTGATGGACGTGAGTCTGAGTGAACTCCGGGAGTTGGTGATGGACGTGGAGGTCTGGCCTGCTGCAATTCAGGGGTCGCAAAGAGTCGGACACGACTGAGCAACTGAACTGAACTGAACTGAACTGATTGGGGATTCAGAGGTCCACAGAATGCACTTTGTTCTTGGAGGAGAACCCTGCGTCCTGCACACTCTCTCCCTGGGAACCTCCCATGGCAGCCTGATCTCCTGCGGTCTCATTCTTCATAAGAGCGACAACCACCTGAAGCTTCTAAGTTCCACATCTGTCTGTATCTCAGTATATGCTGGCATACACTTCACTGCTCAGGAAGACCAAGGCCTTTGAATGCCTGCTTGATTGGCTGGAGCACAACAAAAAATTCACCTGCTCCTTGTCCATAGTTTATAAACATGAAGATTTTTAAATTACTTATTTGCTGTCTTTTTTAAAAGTCTGTGCAATTATTTGTATTCCATCTTGATTCTTTTTTGTTGGTGGTGGATAGTAACATTGTGAGCAGACTGCTAAGCTGTTCTGCATGTGATGTACCAGTTTGTTATGGCTATGACATAAGTGGTTCAAATTTTGAGTATGTATGTATGATATAGTCATTAAAAAATACTATGACTAATTCATGGTATATTGCAGAAATAAACTCAATATTGTAAAGCAGTTATCCTTCAATTAAAAATAACTTTTAAAAAAATCAGGCAACTTTAAAACAATGAATCAAAGTATACAAAATTGTTATATATAATTGTGAACACTGATCTTTCCCTGGGCTAGTGATATGTGCTGCAACACTCTTGTGATGCTCTGTAGTTGCTGCTACATTTGGCCACACAATTACAAGGGTAAACAATCACACTTAAAACCATTCTGCGTCCATATGGCCATTCTACTTTTCACTTTCAGTATCGTATTCAACGAATTACACATGAGATATTCAACAGTCTGTGATGAAAGAGGCTTTGTGTTAGATGATTCTACCAACTGCAGGCTAGTTAAGTGCTCTGAGCACACTGAAGGTAGGCTGGGCTAAGCTCTGATACTCCACAGAGTAGGCGTGTGAAATGCATTTTCAACTTACGATATTTTCAATTTAAGACAACCCATCATAAGTCAAGGAGTAGCTGTATCTCTTCCTCTGCAACTGCAGAGAAACCTGGCTCTGAATTAGCAGTGGTTCAGAGTTTTCTTCAGCGGGAAATGAGATGGGGACACGGGGGCAGGACAATACAGCAGAGGGGAGCTGCAGACTCACAACCGCCAAGCTCACGCTCCCAGAGATGCTGGCAGAGCTGAGCCCAATGCCCACGGCACGGACCTTCACAACGTACCCTCACTGCCCTGTCTTCTCTACTTTTCATCCAAGGATTTTTCATCATTCATTTATTTTGAGCTAATATGTTACCCAGCACTCCTGCAGGCACTGATCAGGGTTAGGCACCTGTCTCCTAGGCCCGTTCCTTATGCTTTATTGTTGTCTGGTCCCTATGCTCACTGAATGAACCATCTAACATCCCCCATGAATAATTTCTTGGTCTGTCAATTGCAGTAAACTTCATCACCTGCTCCATAACCAGTAGCTAGAAGTGAATATCCCAATTCTAAAGTCTTAACCTCTAAACTTCCACATGTTTTTTTTTTTTGGTTCTTTTATTTTCTAGATTTTACACTTGCCATCCCAGGCCATCCAAAACACCTCTTTATCATAGTACCTTTTAGTTTCTTTTTTTTTTCCCCTATCTTATTGTGATATAATTGATTTATAACTGGATTGGTTTAGGTGTTCTGCTTACTGATTTGATATATTTTTTATTGTGAAATGACTACCACAGTAAGTTTAGTTAACATCCACCACCTCACATAGATACAAAGTTTTTCTCTTATGATAAGAACTTTAAAGGTCTACTCTCCAAGCAACTAAATATATAATGGAGTATTGTTAACTACAGTCACCATGCTTTGTATTACATTCTAGAACTTACTTATCTTTTAACTGGAAGTTTGCATCTTTTGTTCACCTCATTCATTCAACCAAGACTCCATGAGATAATATGATCTTTGTCCTTTTCTGACATTTCATTTGGTATAATGCCTTCAATGCCCAACCATGTTGTCAACAGTGGCAAAATTTCATTCTTTTTATGGTTGAATAACTTTATTGTGTGTATATATCCCATTGTATGTATATGTACACTGTATCTATATCCTGTTTTTTTTTTAATTCATTCATCCAGGGATAGACAGCTGTTTCTATATATTGGCTGCTGTTAAGCATGGCAGCAGTAAGTACAAATATCCCTTTGAGATCCTGATTTCATTTCCTTTAGACTTATTCCAGAAGTAGAACCTTTAGTTTGTACAGTGGTTCTATTTTTAATTTTTTGAGGAACCTCTGAAATGTTTCCTACAGTAGCTGTATCGATTTATGTTCCCACCAACACTGGACACCTTCTCCACTTCCTTGTCGGCACTCGTCTCCTGTCTTTCGGATGACAGTCTTTCTAACAGGCGTGTGTGTGGGTGATGATATCTCACTGCAGCTTTGTTTTGCATTTCTATGATGATGAGTGATGCTGAGTACCTTTCCATGTATGCACAGGCCCATAGATTTTCTTTGGAAAAATGTCTACTTAGACCTTCTGCCAATTTTTCAAATCAGATCTTTTTTCTATTACATTATATTAATTCTTTATATATTTTGGATATTAACCCTTTATCAGAAATATGATATGCAAATATTTTCTCCCATTCCATGGGTTGTCTTTTCATTTTACTGATGTTTTCTATGCAGGAAGCTTGCTAATTTGGTGTAGTCTCAGTTTATTTTTAATTGTCTTGTTTTTGTTTTTGGTGTCAAATTCATTCCTTTCTATTTCTTCAATAGGTACTTTATAAAATACCAAACATGTGCTTCACAGAAAAATACAGAGAGCCACAGATCAGCCTTTCCCCTGAAATCATTCTTTTTAGGTATTCAAAGGATTGCTGCACAAAGTGAGGAGATCTAGCTCCTAATATTCTTTTCTTTCCTTTTTGAGTGAATCAGAGTTTAGAAAGTAGTGTGTTTTAAGCTCAGTGAGAGTTGCTGATTATGGGTTGATTTCTCTCTACTTAAAGTGAAAAAAATCCTGATTTGAGCAACACATTTTTTTTCCATAGGTGAGATATAGACAGAAGACAATGGATAAGACATTTTTGCTAACTTCAGTGCATTAGGAAAAAAAGACACATAAATGATACTTGATTATAGTTATTTCCAGTAAAACAAATTAATATTTATCATACAGAGACAGGAGTGGGAAGGATTTGGGTGCCTTTGCTTGTGGTAATCAAATATGACATGTAAGAAGGTGTTAGGTTTCAACTGCATCACAAAATTGTTCAGAACAAATAAAATTTTACTTGCCAGAGGGAGCAAAAAAATCAGGAAAGGATCCATTATTGAAATACACTCGGATTTTCTCATGACACTGAAATGACTCTGATAATCCCTTTTCAGTACTGACAGACCTCAATCTGACAGCCGTGGTAGCAATATGTTCTCTCACTTACAGAAAAAAAGTAGGAATTAATCATATATAATTGACATTTTATTGCTAGCCTAGCCAAATACAGAAGAAATGACTGGCTTTATTTTCTATACTTACTCAAAGCCTCTTGAACTAATTATACTTTAAGGCACAGAACTGTTGTGACAGCCACTGTACACCTGGTCCCCCCACCACAACTGTTTGCTCCTGTATGAGACAAACCACTCTATACACTGCCTCACAACTTGTAGAGAAAGCACCACTGATTCTTCTATTTAAGCACAGTTAATTTTTTAAAAAATTAACTCTCAAAATAAATTAATAAGGAAATGTTCCCTCCCTCCTTTTAATTCCAATTAAGGGCACAGAACCCTTAATAGGTGAGAGGGATTCTTGCTACAAATGACTTCCCCTAAGAGTCCTCCAATTTGGCACTAACGAATCTGTGAGAGTAAAAGAAACTCTACGTGAGGAGCTAAGGAGGCTGAAGAGAGAAACATAATCCATAACCTTCCTGCAAATTTTTCTGTACATGCCAAACTACAGGCTGAGGGGTCAGGGAACGCTGGTGCCTGGCGAAATATGCAGAAGCCAGGGACACAGTCGGTGCTGAGCACGCCAGTCCCGCTTTCTGGTAAGGGTATCAGAGTGGCCAAGGGTCTCGGAGTCCATGTTGGGTCAGCAGAAAAGCAATGGACATGGTGCCACAATCTGGCCCCCTGCTACTTTCTGGTAAGGGTATCAGAGTGGCCAAGGGCATCAGAGTCCATGTTGGGTCAGCAGAAAAGCAATGCACATGGGTGCCACAATCTGCTCCCCTGGACAGGGTTGGGAGAGGGGCTTCTCCTGTCACCCAAGTGAGTGCCCTCACCAGGGACAAATGATACAGGCATCTGTGGGAAAATCCCAGGCAGATCCAATGACAATTTTCTCATAAGAAGATGAGGAAAAATGCAAACAAACCAAAATACAGATTCCATGAGAAACACTGAGAGGAGACACAAGAAAAGGCAAAGAACCCAAATATAAATAGAAGGAGGAAGAACATGAAGAAAAAGACTTACTGAGGAGACCAGAGTAAACAGAGGGAAGCTCTGAGAAAGGGAAGGAAACACTCAATGGTGGGAAAGGACACATGACAGTTACAAAAGGGGGAAGCCAAGAGAAGATGAAAAGGCAAGAGGATTTAATTATAGAGAGCATATAAAAATGGAATGTGGTGACATGCGGCAAATTTATGGGAACTGAAATTCCAAAAGGAAAACTGAAATCCATGTTGAAGACAATAAACCTAACAAGCACTATTACAGAAAAATGAAATAAATGATAATGGAAGAACTTGAGAATTTTTAGTTGACATATCATGGGTAAGGACAAAGATATTAAAATAAGAAAACATGATATAGAGAACGTCAGCTATAAACTACAACGATTGGTCTTTTTGAAGACGTAATTTTTAAAAACATTTCCTTAAAAATTCTCAATGAAAATCTAGTTTTATTTTTGAACTTGAATGGCATTGAATATGTATAGTATCATATATGAAACGAGTCGCCAGTCCAGGTTCGATGCACAATACTGGATGCTTGGGGCTGGTGCACTGGGACGACCCAGAGGGATGGTATGGGAAGGGAGGAGGGAGGAGAGTTCAGGATGGGGAACGCATATATACCTGTGGCAGATTCATTTTGATATATGGCAAAACCAATACAATATTGTAAAGTTAAATAAAATAAAATTAAAAAAAAAGAAAAAGTTATTGTCAAAGCCATTTAGGAGTATAAACAGGAAGAATAACTAATAAAAAGTAACTGTAACAACTGTATATTAAAATATGTACTAAAACTACAGTAACTAAATTAGTGTAGTAGTAGTGTGGGAACCCACAGGTGAGATTACGAATAAACTCTATGTGTGAAAACAAAGTATATACTAAAGGAAGCATCACAAACCACAGGAAAGGCCCTAGCCTTATTCAACACATAACAGGAAAGTTGAATTCTTTTCCACGTAGAGCCTCAATTCACTCCATGCATCAATGTATTTTCCAAATATATTAAATAAACATAGAAAACCAAGATAAAAGATGAATCAATTTCCAACAATATGATGGACCAGGCGACCAAATTTACCCTTATGCTATGAATACCTAAAAGTATTAAATAAACACCTTCTCCCTTCCACACTCATTGGTCGTGGTTGTTGTTCAGTCTGTCCACGGGATTTCCCAGGCAAGAACACTGGAGTGGGTTGCCATGCCCTCCTCCAGGGGATCTTCCTGACCCAGCGATCAAACCTGGGTCTCCTGCATTGGCAGGTGGATACTTTACCACTTAGGCACCAGGGATGTCCCAAAGAATTTTTTGTATTGTGATTTAAAAAGCTATGGGCAATGACTGTGTCAAGAAAAAGACAAACACAAACAGATTCACGAGCCATTCTAACGAGCATCAGCACTTAGCTGTGCTTTGTGTGAACATCTGCTCTTTACAAGCCTTCAGATGTTCTCCAAGCTAAAATGGCAAAATGGCCAGAAAAGTGGAGCGATTATGATGCAGTCGGTCTGAAGAGTACCCATAAACCACATGGTGGGTTGGCTGCCACTCTAAGACTCTGATTTGACTGACTGAGGACAAAAAACCAAAAAAACAAAAAACACATACTTCTCACCAAACAGCAACTGCATCTGATTTTAGAATTAGGCTTGGAAGAGTGGATTTTCCAAAGCCACTAAACTAGTTATTGATGGAGTCAGAACAAAAAGTGGCTACCTACTAGCACTCTGCTCTCTGTCCCCACATTTTCACAATTCTATCAGATCTCTGTCTTCATACATGATCAGATTGTGAGTAAACTCACGATTATTTTAAAACATCAGTGCATCAATTCTAAGAATAACTCATTTTCATATTTTGAGAGGCCATCATAAGCAATCAATCATCCTGGTCTTTTATTGTACATTATGCTCTCTAGCATGAACTAGAAAGAAATTCAAGTGCTTATTTTGAACAACGTTTTCTTTAATAGGTTAAAAAAGTCTGCCTATAGCTTTATAGCTTTCCCGTTGGTTGTTTTTTCTCACCAGGCCTATAACTCTAAATTTAAATAGAATAAAGATGCAATTAAAATTACCAATCACTTTGAAACTATTTTGGTAAACAGAGATTTTGCAAAATAAGACATCTTATACATAGATCAGAAGAAATTTTACTTTTAGGAAAAAATAAAACAAAACATCCACTTATTTATCCACTGTTAAATGAACTGTGGTGTTGGAGAAGACTCTTGAGAGTCCCTTGGACTGCAAGGAGATCCAAACAGTCCATCCTAAAGGAGATCAGTCCTGGGTGTTCATTGGAAGGTCTGATATTGAAGCTGAAACTCCAATACTTTGGCCACCTGATGAGAAGAGCTGACTCCTTGGGAAAGACCTTGATGCTGGGAAAGACTGAGGGCAGGAGAAGAAGGGGATGACAGAGGATGAGATGGTTGGATGGCATCACTGACTCAATGGACATGGGTTTGGGTGGGCTCCGGGAGTTGGTGATGGGCAGGGAGGCCTGGCGTGCTGTGGTTCATGGGGTCGCAAAGAGTTGGACACGACTGAGCAACTGAACTGAACTTCTCAGTGTATCATCTGAGTGGAAGCTGTACTCCACAGAAATATTGTAATGGTGTTTTACTTTAAAATGTTACCATCTACATGCCATGTGACTATAAAGCATGCATTTGAAGTAAACATGGTGTCCAAAACTTCACCAGGTTTCTAAAAGACTAAGTAAATATTTTAAAAATCAATGTCAATACCCCCCCCACCCCACAAACTTACAACAGTCAAATCTGTAAAACCAATTTTGGAAACAGAGAACACATCACATGATACCTAACGTCTCTCCCAGAGACAATCAGAATTTTCACTGCTCCCCTCATCTCCCCCCAAGCCCATGCTCTCCCCTCTCCTAGTCTCATATCTCACTGTTTTTTGCCATACAGACTGGGCTTCTTTCAGTTTTAACCATTCATGCTAACAGCACATGTTGACATGACCATGACCACAATGGAAGGCACTTGGGAGACAGCAGATACAGAAACAGACACCTCCAGCATTCCTTCCACAGTCTCCAGCTCCTCAAGGGCCTGCTCTCAGTGCTGGCCGGAGGAGATGTTTCTGCCCAAGCTTCTGGGAAGATGCTGTCCTAAAACTCAGCCTCCTCCTTCCTCTTTTTCTCCCCATTCCACCTCTTCTCACCATAATACAATCTATTTGTTGAAGAAAATGAGTTATTTTTCCTATACAGTCTAGATTTTTACCAAAGGCATCCTCATGGTTAACTTAAAAATCCTCTGCATTGCCTGTAAGTTTGTAATTCATTATAAAGCCTTCAAATTTGTTGACAAGACAGACTACTCTAGAACTCATATGGCATTTAAATTAAAAAAAAAAAAATTTAATTGGAAAATAATTGCTTTACAATATTCTGTTGCTTTCTGCCATATATCAACGCGAATCAGTCACAGGTATATTGTTGTCCCCTCGCTCTTGAACCTCCCACCCACCTTCCGCCCCATGGTGCTGATGAACCTATATGCAGGGCAGCTGCGTATCCCATGGGATTTCCCTGATGGCTCAGTGGGTAAGGAATCTGCCTGCCAATGTAGGAGACTCAGGAGACTTGGGTTTGATCCCTGGGTTAAGAAGATCCCCTGGAGGAGGGCATGGCAACCCACTCCGATATTCTTGCCTGAAAAATCCCATGGACAGAGGAGCCTGGGGGGCTACAGTCTAAAGGGTTCCAGAGTCGGAAACGACTGAGCACAGGCACAAGATGACAATGGAGCCTCGTGGCATTTTAACCAGGCATCTGATTCAAAGGCTGGGCTCTCAGCCAAAATGACTGAGCTTACCCTTGGAGACATCTCCTAAAAAGATTGAGCCTCCATGCGGCAAATGCTCAAGCTAACTCATCTCCATTGTCAGTTGAGCTCACAGATAGAAGTTTTATCTTAATAAGAAGTAGCACTGAAACATATATGTTACCATATATAAAACAGCCAGTGGGAATTGGCTATATGACGCAGGAAAACTCAAATCTGTGCTCCATGATAACCTAGAGGGGAGAGATGGAATGCAAGGTGGGAGGGAGGCTCAAGAGGGAGGGGCCAGAGATATACTTATGGCTGATGCATGTTGATACATGACAGAAACCAACACAATATTGTAAAGCAGTTATCCTCCAATTAAAAATAAATCAATTCAGTATTTTAAAAAATTAGCTATAAAAATGCATTCAGTGATGTGAAAATGTTTAGGCCAACAGTACATTCTGATAGCTTTTAAGCCTTATTTCATCCTTACCTGGTAATTAAATAACGACTTGCACCAACAACACTGGTAAAGAAAAAACTGCCCTGATCTGAAATAGAGCTCATGGTTGAGAATTTCTAAGTCCTGGTTAATCAATTCAAAATTAAAAGGGAAGAGCCACGCTGAGGAACCCTAATCCCTACAGTGTCCACTTGAGCATAATTTGATGCAAAATCTGTTCTTCCTGATAGACTGACTGCTGACTGCACCAGGCTTCCCAGATCTTAGGCATGATCAAAATATGCATAATTTCAGAAAATAATATGGTTCCTCTCTCAACTGAAATAGGTCAGCTGTTTCTTACTCTGAGCTATGATTATTTTTTCTTTTTATTTTATTAAAAATGCTTATTTTGTTGCTAAATTTTGCACTGATGTAATAAACTAGTTTACTTTGAAGAAAGTATGCATAAATTCATTCCATATTCAGAATCTTTAATTTGTATGTTCTATTTTTGTAAATGAGTTGCTTAGCTTTTATTTTATTTAACAAGTTAAATAGACAGCTGAAATGTAAAAATGCCTCCTGATGTAAGCAACTGAGTTTTTACTTTTCTTCTGCTAATAAGCTTTACTTCTGCTAACAGGATTTACTTCCAATTAAAAAATCTATTTTCATGCAGAAATTTCATTTACTGTGTAAACATTAGACTTAGAAAATATTTAACATGAGTATGCACATAATATTCTAAATTCAGATTTCATCCTAACCATAGCACTATTCTAAAAGCATGGTCATTTTTAATAGCTTGGTCACTATACCTCAAAACATGCTGAGAGTTAGGGACTATTAATACATCAAAGGAGAAAACATTTCTGTAAAAAAGCCATTAAAAACTGAGGTTTACTTTGAAATGAATATAGTTCTGATACCCAAAGAGATTGTTTATTTTAGAATCTATGTTATATTTTTAGTTCTGGAATATTTTTTCAACATAAAACTATTTCACAATGCAAAAAGCATAGCTCTGGAGTACACAGACTATATATTTTTCATACTCATTAACATTTTCTTACATTTATTTCAGATTTCGTATTTGTAAAAGAAAATTTAGAAGTATGAATATACTGGAGACACGTTTTGCATGTGTGGTGTATGTTAAAGTCTTGTAAATAAAATCGTCAAGAGTGGTATATTTGGGTCTCTTTCCTTCTTGAATACTTCCTTCTTCCCTGCAAATCAAAACTATGCTTCAAAGCGTATCAGTATTGATACTTGAAGACTTAATTTATTCATTTTAACTGCTACAGAATATTCACGTTTGCCCTACCACACCCAGCCATCTTTTGACAATGGACACCATTATTTCCAATTTTCAGCTATGACAAAAATGCTAACATGCACATCCCTGCACAGTGTCCTTTGTACAATATACACAATTGTG
>NW_011494934.1:2404705-2420554 GCF_000754665.1 Bison bison bison
GCCTACACAATTGTGTGTGTGTGTGTGTGTGTGTGTGTATTTGACTTTACCAGCTGATGAACTCCACTTCCCCACACAATCACTAACACCTGATATTGTTGTCAAATTAAGTTTTTTAAGTTAATGTCAATAGAATCAGTATGAAACATACTGCTGTTTTCTAGACTTGCATTTCCTGGCACTGCTGAGGTCGAACATCATTCATTCATGTTAGTTTTCCTTTCGTGTTTCCTCTTCTAAACTGCCTTTTCATATTGTTAGCTCACTTTTCCTTTCTACTGAATTACTTACCTCTTCCTATTGGAATGTAGTTTATTATATAATATATAAAATTATATAATTATAAATTGTACAGATTCTTTCAATGAAATATCATAACCCTGTTTACTTGCAAATAGCTGAAATATACCTTTATAAAAATTTTTTCTTTGTCAGTTGACTCTGTTCCATAAACAATTCTAGCACAGAGAGGCTCCAGGAACTTGAGAGCCAGCTGGGAGGAAGAAGATAAAGCTGCTGGGACTTACTGGGGATATTCCCTGAGAGAAAGAAAATAAACTGACGACCAAGCCTGTCTCCTCCTCAAGTGGGTCTCCTGGCATTTGTTATCAGAAGAAAATTTATCTATTGAATGTCCTTAGTGGGGAGTTCCTAGAAAAATATTACTTAGCTAAATGGACTCAGAATCTATGAGACACAGCTCCTTGAAGGCAGCTGTTTGAGCTGTAAAATTCTCCAGGTTACAAAATGGAGACGTTTAGCAACATAAAGCTCCCTCTGTGTGAGATCCCCACACAATCTCACCTGGGGACCTCATCTACTGTTAGAGGCTAGAGAGACACGTTTCACAACAAGGATCCTAGGAAGTGTACAGAATGTCCCACATCTCTTTCTGCTTCACCTGTGCCCTTGCCTATTTCTGAAATAATTAGTAAAGCTGGTACTGAATAAGGCCTCTCTGATTCACAGGATTCAACCTGACAGTCCAATCGTGAGTGTGCTCACAAGTGTGGACAGCAATCCTGACCCTCACTGAATCTCTGTACTGCCTATTTCTGCCTTGTTTCTGGACTCCTTCTATCGGATTTTACTTGACACATCATAGAAAAGGTCTATCTATTGATTTCAGGTTCTTTAAAAAATACTATCTTTGCCACTTTCCTACTTATTCTCACCTCAAGGCAACTGGTTGGTTTACAAGGCTCTGATGGGTAGCCAGGATTGCAGTAGGATTCTTTAACAACCATATAAAGTATAAACTAAACAGTTGTGCCTCTTTTTCCACGTTGCCTTTCTATTAACAAAATACTCTGCTTTTGCTAAAATTTAGAAATGAAATATACTGATGAAGCAGTAGTAGAAAATTTTCATAACGCCTGATAAGAAGGATGATTCTGTGAAAATCAAGTACCATCTAGATATCTGCTGCTGCTAAGTCGCTTCAGTCATGTCCAACTCTGTGCGACCCCATAGATGGCAGCTCACCAGACTCCGCTGTCCTTGGGATTCTCCAGGCAAGAACACTGGAGTGGGTTGCCATTTCCTTCTCTAATGCGTAAAAGTGAAAAGTGAAAGTGAAGTAGCTCAGTCGTGTCTGACTCTTCGCGACCCCATGGACTGCAGCCCACCAGGCTCCTCCATCCATGGGATTTTCCAGGCAAGAGTATTGGAGTGGGGTGCCATCGCCTTCTCCAATCTAGATATCTAGACAAACTTATAAACTTATTAATAAAATTCTAATAAACGAAACAAAACTTACTAAAAACGTGTCTAACGCTTTTTTTACAGCAAGAATGCCCCCATGTTTTCTCTGTAACAATTTGTGAACTGGCTGGCTTTTCCTAAACAATAGCTGTTTAAATTCTACCTGAAAAGAGGAAGTCATTCAAAGAAGGAGTTACTCACAAAATTTTCTAACACAGAGACCCACTGGCACAATGTAAGAAAATTAAAACCAATGTCTTGATTTTGTTCTGTTTTGAACAGTCAAACAATGCAAGTCCTTAGAAAATCAACATGTCAGAAGTCTGTGTATTCCTATGGGAGGCATTTTTCAAGTTATTTTAAAAACAAATAGAAAATCAAGGTGACTGGTACAAGATGGTGATTACACAAGAATCATGATGAGAAGACTGTGTCACTCCTAATGAAAGACAGAAAAAAATTCTTAATTTTAATCAATTGATAAGAAAAGACTCCAAACAGGAGAATACAAAATACATATTTGTCAAAATATTAGTAAAGTTTCATATTCAGCATCATGGAGTTTCTTCAAGACCTAAGAAAACTGCATTCTTATAAATAAACACAGCCATAAAAGAGATAACATTAGAGGATACAAACCCATTTGCACATAAATCTAATTCACTGTAGATTACATATGAAAAATATATATTAAAATTGAGTTAAAACAACTGCTTTAAAAAAGTATTGAGAAAATTTTACTATTATACCTATTTTGTATTCAGAAAAAAACTGTTAAATTTCAAATGCTATAAATGAGTTGTAGTTTACAGAACAGTGGAGTGTCCAGAACTTCAGTGCCCACTTTGATGAATTGTGACAATCACACTCAACTGTCCTTGTAACCATACTCTACTCCTTCCTGCTCCTTTTTAGTCAATCCTAGAGCCATCTCCAAATCAACCACTACTCTAGTATCTACCACCATACATTAATTTTGCCTGTTTTAGAACTTTATAGAAATTTAATCAAACCTTGTTTGTTCTTTTAGGATTAGTTTACTTTTCTCAAGACCTTTTAGAACTAACACCCAAAAAAGATGTCCTTTTCATTATAGGGGACTGGAATGCAAAAGGAGGAAGTTAAGAAACACCCAGATTAACAGGCAAATTTGGCCTTGGAATACTGAATGAAGCAGGGCAAAGGCTAATAGAATTTTGCAAAGAGAACGCACTGGTCATAGTAAACACCCTCTTCTAAAAACACAACAGAAGATTCTACACAGGGACATCACCAGATGGTCAACACCGAAATCAGATTGATTATATTCTTTGCACCCAAAGATGGAGAAGCTCTATACAGTCAGCAAAAACAAGACCAGGAACTGACTGGCTCAGATCATGAGCTCCTTATTGCCAAATTCAGACTTAAATTGAAGAAAGTAGGGAAAACCACTAGAGCATTCAGATATGATCTAAATCAAATCCCTTATGATTATACAGTGGAAGTGAGAAATAGATTTAAGGGACTAGATCTGATAGATAGAGTGCCTGACGAACTATGGACTGAAGTTCGTGACATTGTATAGGAGACAGGGATCAAGACCATCCCCATGGAAAAGAAATGCAAGAAAGCAAAATGGTTGTCTGGGGAGGCCTTACAAATAGCTGTGAAAAGAAGAGAAGTGAAAAGCAAAGGAGAAAAGGAAAGATATAAGCATCTGAATGCAAAGTTCCAAAGAATAGCTAGAAGAGATAAGAAAGCCTTCTTCAGCAATCAATGCAAAGAAATAGAGGAAAATAACAGAATGGGAAAGACTAGAGATCTCGGGTTCATTTTGATATTTGGCAAAACTAATACAATTATGTAAAGTTTAAAAATAAAATAAAATTAAAAAAAAAAAAAGAAAATTAGAGACACCAAGGGAATATTTCATGCAAAGATGGGCTCGATAAAGGACAGAATGGTATGGACCTAACAGAAGCAGAAGATATTAAGAAGAGATGGCAAAAAAACACAGAAGAACTGTACAAAAAAGATCTTCACGACCAAGAAAATCACGATGGTATGATCACTCACCTAGAGCCAGACATCCTGGAATGTGAAGTCAAGTGGGCCTTAGAAGCATCACTATGAACAAAGCTAGTGGAGGTGATGGAATTCCAGTTGAGCTATTTCAAATCCTGGAAGATGATGCTATGAAAGTGCAGCACTCAATATGTCAGCAAATTTGCAAAACTCAGCAGTGGCCATAGGACTGGAAAAGGTCAGTTTTCATTCCAATTCCAAAGAAAGGTAATGCCAAAGAATGCTCAAACTACTGCACAATTGCACGCATCTCACACGCTAGGAAAGTAATGCTCAAAATTCTCCAAGCCAGGCTTCAGCAATACGGGAACTGTGAACCTCCAGATGTTCAAGCTGGTTTCAGAAAAGGCAGAGGAACCAGAGATCAAATTGCCAACATCTGCTGCATCACCGAAAAAGCAGGAGAGTTCCAGAAAAACATCTATTTCTGCTTTATTGACTATGCCAAAGCCTTTGATTGTGTGGATCACAATAAACTGTGGAAAATTCTGAAAGAGATGGGAATACCAGACCACTTGACCAGCCTCTTGAGAATCCTGTTTGCAGGTCAGGAAGCAACAGTTAGAACTGGACATGGAACAACAGACTGGTTCCAAATAGGAAAAGGAGTACGTCAAGGCTGTATATTGTCACCCTGCTTATTTAACTTCTATGCAGAGTACATCATGAGAAACGCTGGGCTGGAAGAAACACAAGCTGGAATCAAGATTGCCGAAAGAAATATCAATAACCTCAGATATGCAGATGACACCACCCTTATGGCAGAAGGTGAAGAGGAACTGAAAAGCCTCTTGATGAGAGTGAAAGAAGAGAGCGAAAAAGTTGGCTTAAAGCTCAACATTCAGTAAACTAAGATTATGTCATCTGGTCCCATCACTTCATGGGAAATAGATGGGGAAACAATGGAAACAGTGTCAGAATTTATTTTTGGGGGCTCCAAAATCACTGCAGATGGTGACTGCAGCCATGAAATTAAAAGGTGTTTACTCCTTGGAAGGCAAGTTATGACCAACCTAGATAGCATATTCAAAAGCAGGGACATTACTTTGTCAACAAAGTTCCGTCTAGTCAAGGCTATGGTTTTTCCAGTGGTCATGTATGGATGTGAGAGTTGGACTGTGAATAAAGCTGAGCACCAAAGAATTGATGCTTTTGAACTGTGGTGTTGGAGAAGACTCTTGAGAGTCCCTTGGACTGCAAGGAGACCCAACCAGTCCATCCTAAAGGAGATCAGTCCTGGGTGTTCTTTGGAAGGAATGATGCTAAAGCTGAAATGCCAGTACTTTGGTCACCTCATGCAAAGAGGTTCTTGACTCACTGGAAAAGACTCTGATGCTGGGAGGGATTGGGGGCAGGAGGAGAAGGGGACGACAGAGGATGAGATGGCTAGATGGCATCACCGATATGATGGACGTGAGTTTGAGTGAACTCCGGGAGATGGTGATGGACAGGGAGGCCTGGCAGGCTGTGATTCATGGGGTTGCAAAGAGTCGGACACAACTGAGTGACTAAACTAAACTCACTTTTCTCAGCCTAGTATACTTAGATTTATCCATGCTGTTGTGTGCTGTTGACTCAATACATTTTATGGTTGAACAATATTCTACTAAATATTCTGATTTACTTATTGATCCTCCTGTCAGTGGAATGGAGTTGTTTTCAGATTAACATTCTTAAAATTAAAGATACTATGAACATTTACAGATAATTGTTCTTGTCACCATAGCTGCTGAAATGTTTGGCCATATGGTAAGTACATAACTTATTTTACAAGGAACTGTTAGCCTGTTTTATATTCTCACTAGCGAGAGAAGACTCTACACATGGACATCACCAGATGGTCAACACTGAAATCAGATTGATAACATTCTTTGCAGCCAAAGATTGAGAAGCTGTATAGAGTCAGCAAAAACAAGACCAGGAGCTGACTGTGACTCAGATCATGAGCTCCTTATTGCCAAATTCAGACTTAAACTGAAGAAAGTAGGGAAAACCAGTAGATCATTCAGGTATGACCTAAATCAAATATCTTACAATTATGACAAATAGATTCAAGGGATTAGATCTGACAGAGTGCCTAAAGAATTATGGATGGAGGTTTGTGACATTGTACAGGAGGCAGTGATCAAGACCATCCCCAAGAAAAAGAAATGCAAAAAGGCAAAATGGTTGTCTGAGGAGGGCTTACAAATAGTTGAAAAAAGAAGAGAAGCAAAAGGCAAAGGAGAAAAGGAAAGACATAACCATCTGAATGCAGAGTTCCAAAAAATAGCAAAGAGAGATAAGAAAGGCTTCCTCAGTGATCAATGCAAAGAAATAGAAGAAAAGAACAGAATGTGAAAGACCAGATTTTTCTTCAAGTAAATTAGATACCAAGGGAACATTTCACGCAAAGATGGGCACGATAAAGGACAGAAATGGTATGGACCTAACAGAAGCAGAAGATATTAAGAAGAGGTGGCAAGAATACACAGAACTCTACAAAAAAGATCCTCATGACACAGATAACCAAAATGGTGTGATCACTCACTTAGAGTCAAACATCCTGGAATGCAAAGTCAAGTGGGCCTTAGGAAGCATCACAACGAACAAAGCTAGTGGAAGTGTAGAATTCCTTTTGAGCTACTTCAAATCCTAAAAGATGATGCTGTGAAAGTGCTGCACTCAATATGGCAGCAAATTTGGAAAACTCAGCAGTGGCCACAGGACTGGAAAAGGTCAGTTCTCATCCCACTCCCAAAGAAAGACAATGCCAAACAATGTTTAATTTACAGCACAATTGCACTCATTGCATATGCTAGCAAAGTAATGTTCAAAATTCTCCAAGCCAGGCTTCAACAGTATGTGAACTGTGAACTTCCAGATGTTCAAGCTAGATTTAGAAAAGACAACAGAACCAGAGATCAAATTGCCAACATCCACTGGATCATCAAAGAGCAAGAGAGTTCCAGAAAAAACATCTTCTGTTCTACTGACTATGCCAAAGAGTTTGACTGTGTGGATCAAAACAAACTGTGGAAAATCCTTAAAGAGATGGGAATACCAGACCACTGCACCTGCCTCCTGAGAAATCTGTATGCAAGTCAAGAAGCAACAGTTATAATGGACCTGGAAAACAGAGTGGTTCCAAATTGAGAAAGGAGTATGTCAATGCTTATACTGTCACCCTGTTTGTTTAACTCATATGCAGAGTACATCATGCAAAATGCTGGGCTGTATGAAGCATAATCTGGAATCAAGATTGCCAGTAGAATTATCAATAACCTCAGATACGCAGATGACACCACCCTTATGGAAGAAAGCCAAGAACTAAAGAGCCTCTTGATGAAAGTGAAAGAGGACAGTGAAAAAGTTGGCTTAAAACTCAACATTCAAAAGACTAAGATCATGGCATCTGGTCCCATCACTTCATGGCAAATAGATCGGGAAACAATGCAAACATGAGAGACTTTACTTTTTGGGCTCCAAAATCACTGAGGATGGTGACTGCAGCCATGAAATTAAAAGACGCCTGCTCTTTGGAAGAAAAGTTATGACCAACCTAGACAGCATATTAAAAAGTAGAGACATTACTTTGCCAACAATTGTCCATCTAGTTAAAGCTATGGTTTTTCCAGTAGTCATGTAAGGATGTGAGAGTTGGACTATAAAGAAAGGTGAGCACCAAACAACTGATGCTTTTGAACTGTGGTGTTGAAAAAGACTCTTAAGAGTTCCTTGGACTGCAAGGAGATCAAACCAGTCCATGCTAAAGGAAATCAGTCCTGAATATTCATTGGAAGGACTAATGCTGAAGCTAAAGCTCCAATACTTTGGTCACCTGATGTGAAGAGCTGACTCATTTGAAAAGACACTGATGCTGGGAAAGATTGAAGGCAGGAGGAGAAGGGGACGACAGAGGATGAGATGGTTGGATGGCATCACCAACTCGATGGACATGAGTTTGAGCAAGCTCTGGCAGTTGATTGACAGGGAAGCCTGGCATCCTGTGGTCCATGGGGTTCAATGAGTAGGACACAACTTAGCAACTGAACTGAGCAATTTATGACTTTGAGAACATCTTTAAAACTTTGCCACGTTAATCTTTTTAAAATTTAGCCATTCTTGTCACTATCCATTGCATTTCTCTGCCAACTAATCAAATCGCACTTTATTCAGGTATTTACTGTCCATTCCCTTGTAGCTTAGTTGGTAAAGAATCTGCCTGCAATGCAGGAGACCTGGGTTTGATTCCTGGGTCAGGAAGATCCCCTTTACAAGGAAATGGCAATCCACTCCAGTAGTCTTGCCTGGAGAATCCCATGGACAGAGGAGCCTGGTGGGCTACAGCCCATGGGGTCAAAAGAGTCACATACGACTTAGTGACTAAACCACCAGCAGTATGTATTCTTTCATGCGTTTAAATATTTTGCTCATTTTTTATATCCATTCTTTCGTGATCAAATCATCTTAAGATATGTTTAAAATGAATAGGCCATAAGTGTATGCTGTATTTCAGGCTTATGTACTTGGTAGCTTTTCAGTAAACTCTAGGATTTTCTGTTTCTAAACATGTTGACTCTAAATACAGTTTTACTGTTTCCTCTCAAAGTACAGCTGCCTTATTGCAATGGCAAGGAGGACTAGTACAAGGATAACTACAAGGGAGAAGACAGAACATCCCTTCCTTGTTCCTTACCTTTGGTGAAAAGCATTCAGTCTTTCACCATGGTATATCCATTAAGGTTTTCACAGAAAACAAAATTTACTGTGTTGAGAAAGTTTCCTTCTGTTCTTTTGTATTTTCTTGAAAAAATCATGAATGGGTGGTGAATTTTGGCAACTGATTTCTCTGCATATACTCAGATAACGTGGGTCTTTCTGTTAAAATTATGAATTACACAGATTGTTTTATGAATGTGAAAATAACTTTTCATTCCTGAGATAAATCTTACCTGAACATCATGTATTATTTTTTTGTATGTTGCTGGGTTCTATTTCGAATACACAGTAAGGATTTTACTTCTGTGTTCATGTGAGAGAGTCTGAGTTTGTTTTCAGTTTTGCTTTGTTTTCCTGCAATGTCTGTCTAGTTTTGATATAAAGTAATGATAGTCTCAGGAAATGAATCAGAAATGTTCCTTATTCTTTCAGTCTCTAAAGAGAATTTGGGTAGTTTCTTGCTTAAATACATGATATAATTTATTTGGCCCCAGAGTGGTCTTTGTAGAGAGGTTCATAATTTTAAATACACTTTATTTAATCAGTGTAATTTAGGTTTTCTACTTTTTCTTGAGTCAGTTTTGGTAATTTTCAGCTTTCAAGGAATGTGTGCATTTAGTCTATATTGTTGAGAATACTGCCAAAATTTTTTTCATATTTATATTTACTTATTTTCACAGTTTTCTTGGCATATACTGCTTTTATATTTATGTTGAAATTTCCTGTTTGTCTCCTTCTTATTCATGTACTCTTTTTTTCTAATTGAATGAAAGCTTCCTTAAATTCTGTAGTGCTTTACAACTTCAGAAGTTTCACACACATGATTTTATATAATCCTGTAATAACCACTTTTTCCTCCTACCCCTATAGTGTCCCTCCCTCTACCTTCTCCCCACTGGTAACTACTAGCTTCTTCTCTTCATCTGTGAGTCTGTTTCTTTTTTGCTATATTCTCTAGTTTGTTGTATTTTTTTACATTCCATATATAGGTGATGTATTTGTCTTTGTCTTACCTCACTTAATAGAAGGTTCTCCAAGTCCGTCCACATTGCTATAAATGGCAAGATTTTATTCGTTTTGTTATCGCTAAGTAGTATTCCAGTGGGCGTCTGTGTGTGTGTGTGTGTGTGTGTGTGCAGTCACAGTTTTATCTATTCATCTCTCGATGGACACTTAGGTTGCTTCTGTAACTTGGCAATCATAAATAATGCTGTTATGAACATTGAGGTGCATGTGTCTTTTAATTAGTATTTTTTGGATATATATACTCTGAAAGAGGAATTGCTGAGTCATATGGTAGTTCTATTTTCAGCTTAATGAGAAACTTTTATACTGTTTTCCACAGTGGCAGAACCAATTTACATTCCCACCACACTGTACAAGGGTTTCCGTTTCTCCACATCTTCACTAACACCTGTTATTTGTGTACTTTATGATGACTACCGTTCTGAGAGGTGCGAGACGACATTCCACTGTGGCTTTGATTTACATTTGCCTGATGATTAGTGATGTTGAGCATCTTTTCATGTGCCCATGAGTTAATCAGCTATTTTTGATGTTGAGCTGTATAACTCCTAATATATATTCTGCATTATATATACATACACACACAGATTTAAGACTTGGACCATAAAGAAGACTAAGTGCTAACGAATTGATCCTTTCAAATTATGGTGCTGGAAAAGATTCTTGAGAGTGCCTTGTACTGCAAAGAGATCAAACCAGTCAATTCTAAAGGAAATCAGTTCAGTTCAGTTCAGACGCTCAGTCATATCCAACTCTTTGTGACCCCACGAACTGCAGCATGCCAGGCTTCCCTTTCCATCACCAACTCCTGGAGCTTGCTCAAACTCATGACCACCGAGTTGGTGATGCCATTCAAACATCTCATCCTCTGTTGTCCCTTTCTCCTCCTGCCTTCAATCTTTCCCAGCATCAGGGTCTTTTCCAATGAGTCAGTTCTTCACATCAGGTTGGCCGAAGTATTGGAGCTTCAACTTCAGCATCAGTCCTTCCAATGAATATTCAAGATTGATTTCCTTTAGGATGGACTGGTTTTATCTCCTTGAAGTCCAAGGGACTGTCAAGAATCTTTTCTAGCATCACAATTTGAAAGGATCAATTCCCACTTAGCATTCACACCCTGAATATTCACAGGAAGGACTGATGCTGAAGCTGAAGTGCCAAAACATTGGTCACCTGATACAAAGACCTGACTCATTGGAAAAGACCTTGATGCTGGGAAAGATTGAAGGCAAAAGGAGAGGGTGCAGCAGAGGATGAGATGGTTAGACAGCATCACAGACTAAATGGACGTGAATGTGAGCAAACTACCAGAGACAATGAAGGGCAGGGAAGCCTGGCGTGCTGCAGTCCATGGGGTCACAAAGAGGGATGCAATATGGCCACTGGAACAGCAACAACGATAATGTTCTTCCAGCAGCCAGCTACTTTACCTGTGAACCAACAAGTTCTCTTTATGCTGTGTTTCCAAGCCTCTGTTACAATCTGTCTAAAATAGTCTTTATCCTAGAACTATAAAGTACTATAGTGCTAAGGTCCAACATCTTAGGGTCTCCACTGAATGCCTTATTAAACAAGGTCTTGGTTTTACAGCTGAATAGAATTTGGATCATCCCAAGCACTGTGTGAAGTCTGGCTGTTGTTCTTTGTAGTATTTCTTTTCTGAGCAGGTTTTCTTTATTTGGCCTTGTGAAGTGTCCTCCTATACACGTGCAGCTTAGTAGTCAACAAGAAATCAAGAAAACCTCTGCAGAAATTACTTGAGCTCTTCCTTTTCAGAGTTTTCTTCTCTCCATGACCCTGACCCAGAATTTCCCTACATCAGTTCTCTGGAACTCCAGACTCTGACCCACCAGTTCAGTGACAGCGCTGGGACTGGTGGGCCTCCAGGCCAAAAGTCAAGGCGATCATGGGCTACATAGTTTGTTTACTTATCTTAAGAATCACAACTCTGTATTGCTTATTGTCTAAAATTCACCAAATTGTGTTATCTGTCCAGAGTTTTAGCTATTTACATTGGGAAGGGTACTCTGTATGTCTTTTTAATAAACTTTTTTAAATAAGTTCAAGAAATTTTATTTTAAAAAGACAATTTGTTACACTTTTTCCAAAAAATCACCTTAATATGCAAATTTGAGATGCAAATCTCCAATAAGAATTGCATCAAAGGAGCTTGCATAACTCAGTGAAGCTACCAGACATGTCTTGTAGGGCCACCTAAGACAGAGGGGTCACAGTGAACAGTTCACAAAATGTGGTACACTGGAGGAAGAAATGGCAAATCACTTCAGTATTCCTGCCACGAGAACCCCATGAATAGTATGAAAAGTCAAAAAGATATGACACTGGAAGGTGAGTCCCCCCAGGTCAGAAGGTTTCCAATGTACTAATGGGGAAGAGCAGAGGGCAATTATTAATTTCTCCAGAAAGAATGAAACAGCTGGGCCAAAGTGGAAATGACACTCCACTGCGGATGTGTCCAGTGGTGAAAGTAAAGTCTGATGCCATAAATAACAATATTGCAATAGGAACCTGGAATGTTCAGTCCATGAATCAAGGTAAATTGGATGTGGTCAAGCAGGAGTTAGCAAGAGTGAACATTGAAATCTTAGGAATCAGTGAACTAAAATGAACGGGTTATGGATGAATTTAATTCAAGTGACCATAACATTTACCAATGTGGGCAAGAATCCCTTAGAAGAAATGGTATAGCCCTCCGTGGGGAATGAGCAAATTGGCGTGTTCAGGCTCCCTTACTCCACGTTTTGTAAATAACGATTATGTAACAGCTGAGCTCATTCGTAGTACTGTGTGTGCACGTCACAAGGTGCTCACCAGGTGTGGTACGTGCGTGTGAGCTCCATAGAGAAAGTGGCGGCGTTACTGCTGCATTACACCTGTGTCCACTGGGTCAGCCGCAAGAGCAGGGAAGCTGTGTCATGGCTGCCATGCCAGCAAGGAGACAGTAAACATGCCTGCAGTTCCTATGGCTCCTCAAGTCTCTTTCCAGCCTCTTAATTCACACCTTGCCCAGGCTGGGTTCAGCGAACAGTGAGAACAGCAAGACAACTGGAGCCATGAACAGGATCAGCAATACACCCTTACAGTCAACAAAAGAGTCCAAAAGTGTAATCTCAAAAATGACAGAATGATCTTGGTTCGTTTCCCTTCAACATCATGGTAATTTAAGTCTAGGCCCCACTACTAACTAATGTCAAAGTAGCAGAAGTTGACTAGTTCTATGACAACCAACAAGACTTTCTAGAACTAACACCAAGAAAAAAGATGTCCTTTTCATCATAGCGAATTGGAATGCAAAACTAGTAAGTCAAGAGATACCTGGAGTAACAGACATGTTTGTTATTCCAGATACTTGGAATAACAGACAAGCCACCTCGGGCTTCCCTGGTGGCTCAGCTGGTAAAGAATCCACCTGCAGTGCAGGAGACTGGGTTTAATCCCTGGGTTGGGAAGACACCCTGGAGAAGGGAACAGCTACCCACTCCAGTATTCTGGCCTGGAAAACTCCATGGACTGCATAGTCCATGGGGTCACAAGGGGTCGGACACGACTGAGTGACTTTCACTTTGGCCTTGGAGTACAAAACGAAGCAGAGCAAAGGTTACCAGGGTTCTGTCAAAAGAATATGCTGGTTATTGCAAATACCCTTTTCCAACAACCCGAGAGACAACTCTACATATGGACATCACCAAATGGTCAATAATGAAATCAGATTGATTGACATTTATAATATTCATCTCACATCTAATAGTAAAATAAAGCTGGTCTTTCCTTGCTAACTCTCCCACTCCACAGCACTTTTCTGAGTCCCTGTTTGCTTTCTGACTATGATTTCATGATTGCCATATAGTGATAATCCCCTAATTTTTATGTAGGTCCCTCTTTCTCTCAAGCTTTAATTTCACATTTCTATGTTTGACAACTTCAATGTTTCCTCATATTCCATACATACAAAATAAACTTTTTCTGTTCTCCAAGAAGCATTTCTTTCCATTTTCCTAATTCTACTTATGACATTCATTTTTCCTCTTAGTTTTATAAAATTAATTTTTACACTGATTCTCCTCTCTCCTTCACAGTAAACATATCCTGAGTCCTTTGTATAACACCTCTTGTATACAAGTGAGTATTTCTATTGCTGCTTGTAGAAGAGTTATTGCATTGAGTGTCCAAATACATGGCTTCCTTACATTCATGCCCCTTATATTCCCTTCTATTCTAACTCTATCTCTTACCACTGTTTTACTGAATTTCTGAGCCTTACATGTAGTAGACACCTTGAACTTACTAATCGTTAGTCATTATATACCCTTTTATAGTAAAAAAAGATCTGGAAAGCATAAAAGTAAATTTTTTATATTTCCTTGCTGCTTTGGTTCTGAATATGTTGTTAGTTTAGAAATAAATGCACACAGAAAATCTATATTAGCTGAAACTGAATCACACAGTGAGATTCAGTGTGTGAGGGCATATAGTGAGGGCATCTGTATGGCTGTTGTACACTGTGGCAAGGCTGTTTTATGGACCCTGTGTCTATAGCAGTAGCTCCTGGAGTCAGCAAACTGCTTCATGATCATGATGGTGAAGGCAGCAATTCCTTTGAAACTAGATCTTGCTCAGTGATTGTGGGAGGTTGTTGTTGTTCAGTCACCCAGTTGTGTCCGACTCTGCCACTCCTTGGACTGCAGCAACCAGGCTTCCATGACCTTTACTATCTTCAAGAGCTTGATCAAACTCATGAGTTGATTGTGCCATCCAACCATTTGCTGTCCCCCTTTTTCTCCTGCTGTCAATCTTTACCAGCATCATAGTCTTTTTAGTGAGTTGGCTTTTCATATCAGGTGGCCAATAAAGTATTGGATCTTCAGTATCTGTCCTTCCAATGAATATTCAGGGTGGATTTCCTTTAGGATTGATTGGTTTGATCTCCCTGCTGTCCAAGAGACTTTCAAGAGACTTCTCTAGCAACATAGTTAGAAAGGACCAATTCTTTGGCACTCAGTCTTCTTTACGGTCCAACTATCACATTTGTATGAGACTATTGGAAAAACCATAGCTTTGACTGTACAGACTTCTGCTGGTAAAGAGATGACTCTGCTTTTAATATGCTGTCTAGGTTTGTCATAGCTTTTCTTTCAAGAAGCAAGCATCTTTTAATTTCATTACTGCAGTCACTGTCCACAGTGATTTTGGAGCCCAAGGAAATAAAGTTATGGAAGGGGCCTAGGCTTTTTTTTAACAATTCCATAGCTCTTCATGCATTCTTTACTTTCTCCTTAAACTGACTGGAGTAAATTCTGTCACCCATTGTTAAGAATGCTGATGAGTAGTTTCCTTGTCTTTAAACAGTAATACTAATATCTTGAAAGGTTATTAAAAGAATTGAATGGTACAATTCATGTAAAGCATTTAAGACATATTATCTGCCAAACACTAACTCTTGTTTTTGTGTTTTTACTCTTGTTTTAAAGTTGCTTAACAATCAGAATGCCTGGGTTTGAATCATGGCTTGTAGCATATGTTCTTTCTGCAAGCTTGGTCAAGTTGCTTAACTTTTCTAAGGTTTGATTTCTTTATCTATAAACTAGGTAGAAAGAAAAACTACTTCATGTAGTTTGGCAAGGGAAGCCCGAAAATTAAATGAGAATATGTTAATAATTTTTTTTCCTGTACTTTGTTATTCTCCACACAAATCTGATTCCATTCAAACTAATTTCCCACATTGATTCCTGTTTTAATGCCATGAGCTCAACCTGTTTCCTCAGAGTTCTGGCACACCTTTTAAAAATAACATTCAGTATCCTGACATTATACATTCTCTGTTTTTCAATTCAAATCCATTTTCAAGCTGTTCCTTTTTCATGTAATCTTTTCAAGGATCTGAAACCTACCTTGATCACTTTCTTGGTCTTACAGCTCCTACAAACAGCACCATGCATTTTAACACATTTTTTTCCATTAGTAAATGTGCCTTATTTCTTTCTCAAGAGGATTTTTTGCTCAATGAGATCATTCAGTTCAGTTCAGTCGCTCAGTCATGTTGGACTCTTTGCGACCCCATGAATCGCAGCATGCCAGGCCTCCCTGTCCATCACCAACTCCCAGAGCTCACTCAAACTCACGTCCATCGAGTCGGTGATGCCATCCAGCCATCTCATCCTCTGTCGTCCCCTTCTCCTTCTGCCCCCAATCCCTCCCAGCATCAGAGTCTTTTCCAATGAGTCATTCAGTTCAGTTCAGTTCAGTCGCTCAGTCGTGTCTCACTCTTTGCGACCCCATGAATCGCAGCATGCCAGGCCTCCCTGTCCATCACCAACTCCCAGAGCTCACTCA
>NW_011494934.1:2420654-2425328 GCF_000754665.1 Bison bison bison
AGCTTTAGCATCAGTCCTTCCAAAGAAATCCCAGGGCTGATCTCCTTCAGAATGGACTGGCTGGATCTCCTTGCAGTCCAAGGGACTCTCAAGAGTCTTTTCCAACACCGCAGTTCAAAAGCATCAATTCTTCAGCACTCAGCTTTCTTCACAGTCCAACTCTCACATCCATACATGACCATTAGTAACACCTAATTAAAAAAAAATCTAACAGAGCTCTTACAAGAGTTCTCCACTTAACAATGACTTGAAAAACTATTGACCAGATGATTTACCATGTCATTGATTGAAATCAATTAGATTATACAGTATTTTGTCATTAAATGTAGAGAACTTATATGTATGAATTTGGTTAAGTGTTTAATATTATATATACATAATTTTCTTAATATTAATTTTTTTCTCTTTACCAAAACATTTCTGTCTCTAATTTCCTTTGATTGTGCTTACTTCAACAATAGAAACAATAATAATATTAGATGAACTGACAAAATGAACACATAAAATATGTCACTGTCAACATTAAAACATGAGAATGACTCCTGTTCCTCAGATGCATTTACTAGCAGTGACATAAGACTCACAGATAAAAGGGCTAGAGAATCGTTTTCAAACTTGGCTGCACAGTGGAATCACCTGGTGAGCTTTACCAATATTGATACAGTGAGTCCCCTTACATGTGAAACTTCAAGCTCGCATGTCCAATGACGTAAGTTAGTTCACATGCCTAGTGTACACTGTCACATGCATGCATTCTCTACAAGTGGCTGTGCTTTTGTGCACATTATTGTATATTACTGCATTGAATACAGAGTACAGTATCTTTATTTAAAGCCCAGGGTGTCCAGAAGCAAGTGTAAAAGCAGGGGTGAAGTAGCAGGCACTACTGTACTTTTCAAGGTATTGTACAATAAGGTTTAAACTGTTTTCCTTTTTTTTGTTTGCTTTTTATGTATGTATTATTTGTGTGAAAAGTGTTATAAATGTATTACTGTATAGTACTGTATAGCCAAGCCAATTGTGTTAGATGGCTACCTGGGCTAACATTTTTGGACTTAGAAACAAACTGGACTTATGAACATGCTCTCAGAATGGAATCTGCTTGTATGTAGGGGACTTAGGGTAATGTGTCAGCATGCTAAAAAGCAGAGATATTACCTTCCTGACAAAGGTCCATCTAGTCAAAGCTATGGTTTTTCCAGTGGTCATGTATGGATGTGAGAGTTGGACCATGAAGAAAGCTGAGCACCAAAGAATTGATGCTTTTGAACTGTGGTGCTGGAGAAGACTCTTGAGAGTCCCTTGGACTGCAAGGAGATCAAACCAGTCCATCCTAAAGGAAATGAGTCCTGAATATTGATTGGAAGGACTGATGGTGAAGCTGAAACACCAATACTTTGGCCACCTGATGTGAAGAACTGACTCATTTGAAAAGACCCTCATGCTGGGAAAGATTGAAGGCGGAAGGAGAAGGGGACGACAGAGGATGAGATGGTTGGATGGCATCACCGAGTCGATAAACACGAGTATGAATAAGCTCTAGGAGTTGGTGATGGACAGGGAAGCCTGGAGTGCTACAATCCATGGTGTCGCAAAGAGTTGGACACCACTGAGAGACTGAACTGAACTACAGTACCTGCATCTTAACCCCAGAGACCTCCATTTAATTCGATTGGCATATGCCTTGGCAACTGGATATTTAAAGTCAGTCAGATGAGTCTCATGAGAAATTAGAAATAAGAACCATTGGTCAGAGGTTATTCTTCATTTAGCATCCACTCTTGTTCTCTTTCCTCTCACTGCTTTGCTTTAGGAACATGCTACTTGCTTGGAGAGGCTTAAGGCCACTCCTTTGCCATTACTAGTAATACCTTTGACACATATATACCAGTAAGGGTGATAAAATGGTATTATTTTGAGAACTATTTTATGAAAATATCGTTCTGTAATTTCAGCAGGCAGTAACAATATTCACGTATTACTAGATATAAGGTAATGATGAAAATATCTGCCTGGCAAAAAGACAGAGAAAGGGAAAACAAGTTTACAGATGCATTAATTAACTATAAAAGAAAGTTACAATTTCAGGTTGTATGTACCTGGTCGATGGCACCCAGATCATCAGCAAAGCTGTTTACTTCTGACAGAAGCAGGGATATTATAGATCTTCTCAACAAGCTGCAACTTCCCAGGGTTACCAGACTCCGCGAGACGTAACGCTGCACCTGAAACTGCAGATCGAGGTAAGCAGGCGTCTACTTTCCGTCAGGGCAGCTCAGAAGATACTTAATGGGCATTTTCTAAGATTTACTACTGAGCTCCCTGCTGCGGGGAGCTCAGAAAGTGTCAACATAATTCTGGGCCAGTCTCAAGCAAAACCGTGAAGCAGATTATCACGATAGAAGCAATGAAATTTTATAGCAGTTAATATTTTGAAATGTGTGACAAGGTGCTAAAATGGAAGTTTTAGCTGAAGGACCAAAAGATCATATCATTTAGATGATAGACTATGTACAGAATGAATCAAGGGGATGACAAAACAAGACTCTCAGACCCTTAACCATTAAATATAGATATGGAGCTGTAGAGGCAGAGATGATAAAAAGGGAAAGAGGAAAAGGTCTGAAGATGTCTTTGGGAAGAGGCCCACCTCCACGCTGCAGAGGGACGGGTATGGGTGTCTATTCTCCACAAATCAAAAAAGAGGTCATTTAGAGGGAGGAGAAAAAAATGTGGGACTCTGATTTTTCATCTAGAGGTAGCACAAGAACTTGTCATTCAATAAATTTCAAAGGACAGTGGGAGACAATAAACTATATCCCTTAGAGTTATTAGGAGAAATGCCACTTGATTATTATTCACATTAAGGTACATATAACTCATACCTCAATTTTCATTAAATCTTTTCTTTAATTATCTGGGAGAAAGGAGACCTCAAGGAGTATCTCAAAACACAAAAACAGCATCTACCTTGCCATTGCTCTCTATGAGCTTAAAATCATACTGAGGAGACACTACTTTGCTATATAAAATATTTAAATGACAATGCTAAATAACTAATGCCATATGACACTAAGAAATGCCATCTGTGTCCTTTAGGATAAGCACTTAATGTAGATATTCCTCAAATTGATATTTTAATAATATGCTTTAAAAGCTAATCAATGACACTAAGAAACTGAATAGATTATAGGCTTCAAAAAACATCTATTATAAATCCAGATGTGTATAACTAGCTGTTAATAATAATTTTCTAAATCAACTTATCAAATTTACAACTAAAACCACATCAATTTATTATCATAGGGAATCACAGTTATTTATCAGTTATTTCCTAATAACATAATTAGCTAAGACTCCCATCTTTTGTAACTCTTTAATACCATTCACTATATGTCCCATTTTTTATAACATTTTTCTTTGTACTTGAAATAAAGAGTGCTCTTAGTTAAGTTCTAAAAAAACTTCTGTTGAGTATTTCATGGATGATGTAGTTGTTTACTTACCATTTTCCCTTAATATGTAATCTTTAGGGGATAGCTTAAAGAGAAGATAAATTTCACAATAAAATGGACTTTACACAGTGGGGATGAAGTGAAGTTATGACAGGCTGCAGACTCTGGAGCCCAACACTTGCCTGAGTTAAATCCCAGCTCCATGCTTATTAACTTGTACTAACAACTTACTAACCTTTTATTTCTCAGCTTACATTTCTGCAAAATAGTGACTGGACAGCAGCACCTACATAGAGTCCTTCATATGAAGTTAAGACAGCAAAAATGATTAACACAGGGCCAGTCCCCCAGTATGCCAGCAAATCTGGAGAACTCAGCAGTGGCCACAGGACTAGAAAAGGGCAGTTTTCATTCCAATCCCAAAGAAAGGCAATGGCAAAGAATGCTCAAACTACCGCAAAATTGCACTCATCTCACACGCTAGTAAAGTAATGCTCAAAATTCTCCAAGCCAGGCTTCAGCAATACTTGAACCGTGAACTTCCAGATGTTCAAGCTGGTTTCAGAAAAGGCAGAGGAACCAGAGATCAAATTGCCAACATCCACTGCATCATGGAAAAAGCAAGAGAGTTTCAGAAAAACATCTATTTCTGCTTTATTGACTATGCCAAAGTCTTTGACTGTGTGAATCACAATAAACTGTGGAAAATTCTTAAAGAGATGGGAATACCAGAACACCTGACCTGCCTTTTGAGAAACCTGTATACAGGTCAGGAAGCAACAGTTAGAACTGGACATGGAACAAGAGACTGGTTCCAAATAGGAAAAGGAGTACATCAAGACTGTATATTGTCACCCTGCTTATTTAACTTATATGTGGAGTACATCATGAGAAACGCTGGGCTGGAAGAAGCACAAGCTGGAATCAAGACTGCCGGGAGAAATATCAATAACCTTAGATACGCAGATGACACCACCCTTATGGCAGAAAGTGAAGAGGAACTAAAGAGCCTCTTGATGAAAGTGAAAGAGGAGAGTGAAAGAGGAGAGCTTTAAGTTGGCTTAAAGCTCAACATTCAAAAAACTAAAATCATGGCATCTGGTCCCAACATTTCATGGGAAATAGATGGGAAAACAGTGGAAACAGTGTCAGACTTTATTTTTTGGGGCTCCAAAATCACTGCAGATGGTGATTGCAGCCATGAAATTAAAAGATGCTT
>NW_011494934.1:2425807-2427836 GCF_000754665.1 Bison bison bison
GGAAAAGACTCTGATGCTGGGAGGGATTGGGGGCAGGAGGAGAAGGGGATGACAGAGGATGAGATGGCTGGCTGGCATCACCGACTTGATGGACATGAGTTTGAGGAAACTCCGGGAGTTGGTGATGGACAAGGAGTCCCGGCGTGCTGTGATTCATGGGGTCGCAAAGAGTGAGACACGACTGAGCGTCTGAACTGAACTGAACTGAAGGCCTGCAGTAAGTGTCCATTAAGTGTTAAATATTACAATTTAGGATAGTAATATAAAAGCATCGAAGGTTTTATGTTTAATTCATTGACCCTTGAGATGTTAAATATTAGAAATAAAATCATTTGTCTAGAGTTAATACAATCCTTTTAGAGGACAGTGCTGAGAAGGAAAGTTCAGCACAAAGGGTTTTTCCACTGTATGGCTGTGAAGTAAGACTGTCTCCTCGATGTGACTGAGATCCATACAAGAGCAAAGACTAAGTGTACAGCCATTAGGATGATTTAAAGTTCTGTGAATATTATAATAAAATGATCTCCATTCTTCCTTTCATTAGGGTTAGGGTTGCCCTTTTGTAAATGCAGGGAATTCTGAGAGAGGCTGAACTTTTATCATGTATAAGGTGACTGCAGTAGAAACCAGAAAAGGGCTTGTCAACACCTCCACCATCCTTTTCTGCTCTATAGCGCCTCTTATCTCTATTTCAGGGACAGGAGGGCAGAAATAAATTTCCCAGATTCCTCTACAGTTAGGATTTGGGATGTGATCTGAGCTCTGCCAGTTAGGGCACTCATTTGGGAACTGGATGCAGCAGTATATTTTGGAATCAGAGAAGCAGGGCACAGGGCATGCACTTCATGCACTTTGTTGGCGCAGTCTGTGGCAGAAGTGGCATGATTCTGGCATATCTTGCAGCTGGTTCAGAGGACTCCTTCATCTCCAGGTTCTTAAACCCAGTAGAAGCAGCAGGATACTATTTTGGTGACCCACTGGCTTAGGGAGTCATTCCTATTAACTCAAGGTTTCCCAAAGGTGCTTGGATTTATATATTCACCTGGAGGATTTGCCAGAGCTCAGTGCCACATTGAAGTACTGGATTATCCAGGAGCGGAAATGCCTACCCATGTGCCCAATAAATTTGCCTATTTGACCTGCACAGGAAACTGAAGAACCTTTGAGAATGCTAGTGAATTATTATAAAATTAGGTCACCACCTGTAATTTCTAATTACACAGTGCTGATGACAGTTCCAGATGCAGCTCCCTGCCTCTGACACTTGGTAAGGCAGGTCCTGATCGGGGGAGTTTGCATTTGCCTAGGATACTGCAGTGTGCTTCCCCTGTCCAGGTCAGGCTATGTCAACTTGCTGGCTCCATGCCATCATTTTGTTCTTAGAATTCTGATTACTGAACTGGTCACAGGACATCATGCCAGTGCACTGGACTGACACCATGCTGATATGGCAGGGGTTTTGAGGGCCCCAGTAAAAACACATCATTTCAGAGAATGAACCCCAGAAATTCAGGTGCCTGGTGTACTTGGCAAGTTTTGGGGTCTGACACATGTTGGAACTACACTCCCCAAATGAAAAACATGTTGCTTTAGATGTAGCTCCCATCACTAATAAAAAGATACAATACTTGATGTGCCTCTGGATATCTGAGGCAACATATATCCCTTTGGTTTTTTTACTTAGATGTATAGATTGAGAAATCACAAGGCTGTGAACTGCAAGAGGGGCCCAGAAGAGCATATAAAGATCTCTAGAAGCTGAGGAAGAAGTTTGTTCCTCTAGGTGACTAACAAGAATGGATCTCATGACCAATAAGAGCCAATATCCCAGAGTTAATCAGTATACTCTGTGAATTCTGTAGCCATGACCCTAATCAGATAATCACAACGGAGGTTCTTTTTATGGGGGGTTTCGGGAGAAAGGCATAACTTTCTTGACAAGTAAATTTTATCCTTTATAGAAAACAAAAAGAAAGAAAGAAAATAACTCTTTGCTTATGCTATTTGGCCCCAGTAAAGATTGAATGAG